>NC_060122.1:185881233-186191347 GCF_021461395.2 Schistocerca americana
CGATTTGCGGCGCATAGACAATTTGTACAGGGGTGTATACGTTTCAGGGGACTCTTCACTAACAGTTGTATTTCATTTTGAGTATTTTACTTTTTCTGAGTTAGTTGTCTTGTTAGTATATGGATTTGGATAATTGCCAATTTTGCTATGTTCCATTTGGCAATAGAATTAAGATGGTGCTCGCTTTGTGGTATTTATGTAACATGAGAATATGACGATGCACTACTTACACTGTGGAAGTAACCCAAGTCATTCTAACTCTACAAGAGCTATGGGAAACAGTAACTGAAGGATGCCTGCAGGACATTCTGGTTCTGCCATATAATTCCCAGAGAACGTGGGTACATGAGATATATTCCATGTGCGATCATGAAATTGTTATTGCTGGTTGCTATGAGCAAGTTTTATCTATGGACATGGTATGAATACTGCTGCACGGAAATGGCTCTCATCTCTGGAACAGTTTTTCATCTCTGCGAATGCAATGCAATTTTTTTAATAGCCTATTAAGCAATTCAAAGTATTCCCACTCCAGAATCTAACTTATCTATAGCTGCCATGGGACCCGACTTTCTTCACTCACTGGACGAGCTAATAACAACCCATAAAAGACACATTGCTGTCGAGCAAATGCTCCAAGACTGCAGTTGCACCACAATGTCGACACCACAGAAACTTGGCAAAAACTTGGTAATAAGTGTTTCTGTTCGGAACTGTTGTAGTATAGGGTAAGGTGAAGTAATTCCGCCCGTGTGGTAAACCCGCTTGCCCTCTATTTGTGAGAAACGGCAAAGCGGATCGATTTCGCATTAGTGTTACCATATAGACCATTCGAAATAACGAAAATTTCACCTTGACAGCTTTGCCGCATTTGACACTCAAAAGACAACAAGTTTGTTTTCGATTGTTTCAATGTAATTTTTGTACAAATTGCATCATTAGATTTACCTTACTTAATAAAATGATCGCAAAACAAACGATAAGTGATTTGGTAATGTATTTAGTGACCTATTCAGTGTATGTCTCGTTTTGTTAGAAACTTCGTTTAAATTGTTTCTATGTGTGTTAAATGAAAAATGGCATGGTGGGGTGAATCCGACCACTGAATGGTAGGGTAAATCTGACCGCATATTTTTTATCGTTTATGTGTATAGAATTATTTACTTATGGAAACAAAGTGAATTTTTGTTTATTTTTAGGAAAATGATACGAAATCACAAACGAAAAACGACAAAACGCAATCAAAACGATATTCGCCGAGGAGCTGCTGCAATACAAATGGGAATATCTTTACGAGCTATCGCTCTTAATTTTAACTTTCCGAGATCGACTTTACTGTTGCACCGCCGTGCAATGAAATCATCTCTTTTCAATTAAAATTTACATTCATGTAACTTTCAGTACCTTTAGTACTCTAAACATTCTAATTTATTAACACATTTTGGTCATTTATGTAAAAAACAAATTTTCTAACAATTATTTCCCAAAAGAGCCGTTCAGTTAGAACAACTTCTGTGCAAAATCAGCGAAACAAATAGGGGGCCGGATTTACCCCACCATATTTGCAAATGGCAAAAATGGACGTTTCTGAAAATACGAATATCTCAAAAACTATTGCTGGTATAACAAAAATATTTTGCAATCTGTTGTTCCTTTATATTATCTATAATTTAAAGTATATAATGTTACGATCCGACCTCGGATAAGCGTTTTATAGTCACGAGAATTTACTAGGTCTGATTTACCTCACTGTACCCTATATAAAACAAGAAAACGCCCACCCATCTTGGCTACATTTACTCCAGGTGCCAACTGACTGGTTCAGACTTTGAAAATAAGATTTACTTAAGCAAATGGCCAATGAACATTGTGATTCATGCTGAATCAGAATGCAGATAAACAAAGTGTGATGCACATTTATGTATGACATGGGTCAAGACCTTTCACAGATATGCTTGCACCCAAGCTCTACTGACGGGGAAAGTGCTGTAATTCCAGATACGATATTGGACTGAGCTCACATTTATATTCCCTATTTTAGACAAGTAACGTCTGTCACCACTTGGCGGCAGCTGTGAATTGAATTACATGCTGATCAGTGCCACGAAATAGGTCATCAGCCTATCACCACAAGACACTGTAATCGTAAGGTGCGAGTCTGCTGTCTGCACCGAAGTGGAAATGCTGCTGAGTTGGTACCTTCCAGCTAGTGGGCCATTTGCCCGTTAACATCCATTCACTTGTAACGTGTCTTAGCAAAACACATATTGTATGTGGTAAAAAAAGGAGGAAAGAATAATTGAACTGGATGATTGTAATTGCGCTGACAACGATTGTGTGAACTTTATGTAATAAAGAGAAAGCATTATGTGTCATGTTTTGTTCTTGTATAGAATTATGTACCGATTTTTTTAAAGGTAATATCTGTGTCGGCGAGTACTGAAACCGCCACAAACGATACTTACTAAATATCAAACAAAGAAGAGAATACGTCACAACAGGTATAAATAGTAGTGAACGAACATTATTTTCTCTGTTGTCTTCTTGGAGTTACGTGAGTAGGAAGAGCCTGTGACGTTATATTGTACTCTTGCGTAGCATTTTTTTGTCAAGACTGAGAGATGTACGCCATTAGGTACTGATTTGTAAAGGTGTGTAATAATTTAATCTGTTTAAATGTTTTGAATAGAGCTACTTAGTGAAAACTTGCATTATGATTTGTAATAGGCTTGCCTGGTATTTTATCCCATCCTTTTCAGACATTTTCAGCTGTTTAAATATTATTCCTGGTGTAGATACGCGCTACGAACGAACGAGCCGCTGCCGCGGCGCATTCAAACTGCATTAAATGAAACCAATCATACCGCAAAGAAGCGGAGAGGTAATAGTAAACTAAAATTATTTCTTTCAGCTTTCGGAATTGCAGGGCTGAGCAGCAGATTTTATGATTTGTTTTACAGGTGGACGCGGGCTCCCGATGATACATTATTAACAGTGTAAAAAGAAAATTTACCTTCATAACATAAAAGAAATCTTGCTGTGCGTAGTTCTAGTCTGGCAAACATTATAGTAAAAACATCTTTTTCTCTGATAATAGTCTCATGTTCTCGAGTTAGTCGTGGTAATTATTCGTGTTTTACTGTTAACAAAAATCCACTGCAAAATTTTGATGTTGAACAAACATTGCTTGCTGTAATATCAGTATTGATCACGACATAATTTTCAGTAACCTTTTCAATAAGTGTAAAATAAGGAAGATATGTTGATCTTTAATGCGAGTTACGGTAACGAAAAAATGTTCCTTTAATAGAAAGCGACATCCAGAATAATAAGGACATAATATATTTTGTTTTGTTGAAAATTAATGATCCAAAGAAAGTCACAGCACAGCATCCCTAAAAAGTATTTCATGGTTCTTTTCATAGCAACATATTTTATCTCATATATTAGTTGTTACACGGGTAATAAAACAAAGAAAATAGAGCCAGCGAAACACTGCAGGCTACTAAACTATGGACAAACTTTGCTGCTGCTCACTATCGCCCCGTGTGGGTACACTTTACTAGTGTGAGGCATTATTGTCCACAACGGGGTCCACAGTTTAAGTGTCCATAGTCTGGTGTATAAAGCACTGACATGCTTAGAATATTGTCGTCATACAACTGTGCTGCAAGGATGCCGCAGAAGATAACCACAAGGGTCATGGTCTGTAAAGAAATGGCACAGCAGATCATCGTTCATGGTTGCCAGGCTGTAGGGTGACAGTCAGGTTACTATTCCATCACCCTCCTGGGCCGCGCCAGACTCGTATTTGCTGGTCGTCGGGGCTCAGTTTTAAGTGGGGCTCATCACAGAATACAATGCTACTCCAGTCAACAATATCACAGGGCGAACGTGGCCGACACCAGTGCAGACAGTCTTGGTGGACAGAGGCACAAGGGACGCTATGAGCTGAGCCTCGTTTCTGTGAGCGCCCTACTTATAGGGTTTGTGGTCACTAAAGCACAAGCTGGATGTCGGATCGATGATAATCATTAATCCAGAGCCCTGAGTGCCATTCTGACGATTGCTCGATCCTCATGTTCTGTTCTCTATCTAGGTGTCTAGGTGGATCGCCTTCTTCTTGACTGTATTCGGCCATCGATTATCCACTCCTACCAACATTATTCGAAAAGTGATATCGATCCTAGTCATATGTTAAGCAAATCCGACGATTACTCCATCCAGCTCTCTTGAGCCCACCAGCTACACATCCTCTCTCAAATGCTGATCCTGCGAATATTGCTCATGCACCTGTCTACAAGGCATAGTTATTTTCCTACTTAGTAAACCGAATTAAATTCGGAAATAATTGATGCCCTGGTATCGACATCATGCCTGTTTACTATCATTGTTGCTGTAAGTACACTTTTCTTCATAAATATGAGAGATTCATCTATGAATTTTACACACCATTCAGACCACACTTACAGGTGTACGAAACTCTAGAATTTATTTAATTTATGAAAAATGAATGAGCTGTTACATTTTGAACTTCATGTTTAGAAAAACCCAAATGTTATAGTTAATTATCTGAGTTTTCACCACAGTTTTTAATAGATTTGGGAAATTCTAGAGTTTTGGATTAAGGAGTGTGTTCAACAATCGAGATTGATAGTAATAGGAATTTATTTTTGATGTTACATGTACCTAAGTACAGAAATTTGTTTTGCGGAAAATGGCCGTTATACTTTTGGCTTGCATTTGGCATTCTTTTAGATCTGTCCAGAACCAAATGCAGGTCCTTTTTTCTTTTTGAAATCAGGTTTCTTCCTTTTCTCACTCCTATGATGCACTCTTCTTGATTTTATAAGCTCCAAAACGATTTATCTGTTCTCACTACACAATCTTGCTTTATCGCATTCGCATACAAACTCTCATGCACTTCACTTTGTAATGGTGCTTGAATTACGTAACCATTACGGCACCTCAACTCAACCTCTCGATACCGGCAATATTCTACTGTGTTTCTGTAAAGTAGTTGACATATTTCTGAGACAACATTCGGATTTGATTTCATTAATGTAGAGGCACTTTGATACATCGATATGTTTGTATTACAATGATATTATTCTTATGTATATTCTTTCTTTTGTCAGTATGGTCTTTGACGTACTTGTAAATCGATTTTTGGGCGCATAAGCGATTATTAGTTTGTTAGAGAGTCGGACCTTGAGAAAGTCGAGTCTTGGACGCCATGTTGAAACGACGTAAATTGTAGTCGGCTTATAAAATTTGAACTTTAACAGTGAGGAAGACGTTTTCAAGTATGTTTTGTATTGTGAAGTGATGTTTTGTGTGTTACGTGATACTGCAACAAAAGCAATAAAAAGGAAGTGTAACTTAAATTCGGAGCGCTGATTATTTTTTACATCACCATTGTGCCAACTTTCAAAGGTTTAATCTTCAAGAATGGTTTATGAAGCGCATCTATAAAACTTTTGAATATCGCATAATAAAACCTAGGCCTCTTTGCATCCAAGCTTGGAATCATCACCACCTAGATTTTCGACGATTGAGCCATGATTTTATAACGAGACCAGCGTGGGAAACACGAAGAGATGAGTGCATAGTTTATATATTATTACATGAAATGACTTTATTAACTGTGCTCTAATGACACCTGCCACATAATAACTTTGTTGTTGCCCGAAAATGCAGTATTTAGCAGCGTGAGCAATACCACAATCATTATTAAATTTTGAACTTTGTTGTGGTAGGGTTGTTAGAACTTCCAGCTTAATTCTTATTTTCACTAAAACAAATTTCCTGCTTTAGACACCATAATTAAACCATGAAAGAGCATCACAAACGCCAATAGCAAGGGCATCTCTTCAAACAAAAGTGCTTTTTGGCAATCTTTCCATACGCATTGGTTAAAACTTTCAGTCGGGTTTTGGGTACCACCATGAAGACATTTCTTCAGAGGAAGTATCGATACCAGTAGTCCTTTGCTTCATATGTGACAATCCTTGGCGCAAATATAAACATTAAAATTCTTCAAAGTGAAGTACACTTTCGTATGACAGAAGAGTGCTGTGTAAAGGATGTGGTGCTACATCTTGGTACAACGTGCCTTGGTATAACGTGCCTTATAATCTTTCAAATATATATGTTTTATACCTCAAACTATTCAGGAATATGTGCACTACAATTTTTTACGTCCTACCGCCCCCCCCCCCCCCCCCCACACTCTTAAGACTACCGGGGACCATTTCTTCAGCAGTTTTGAAAGTGCTGTGTGTCCAACCAGCCTCTTTACCTCATGGAGGACTACAGCCTGCCTTGGTCTCGTGCAGCAGCTGTCCCGCACACACCAGTTCTTGCAGCCCTCCGTCCTGGCTCGCTCAAGTTACGCTTCTTCATTTCACTCCAGCAAACTACCACGACACCATCTTTACTGAGTGTACAGCTCCAGACTTCACTTCACTTACCATCTCTAAGCACAATCCGAGCTCTAGCATACGACGTTTCCAGAGGCGTCCATCCCCCATGCTGATTGCCGACGACGTCCTGCTGTCAACGATCACGGCCGCAATGCTGGACTTCATGAGATGCTGCTAATTGCGATCGCTGCAGCTGACTGATCGTGGCCGCCTGTGCCTGTCCCAAAGTCGGCCGCGGCGGCTCTCGCTTCCCTCACATGACGCACTGTGTCCACTCCCTTTCCACAGGAAAGTGTGCACGAATTGAAAGCAGGATCTGGACGACGGGAAATTGCCTATGCCATCTAATACAGCATTGTGGTATGCTAAGGTATTTTAATCATTTGAAGTTGACTTTAGTTGTTTTGGTTTATACAGCGGAAGCACTTATTCGCATTTCTCTATTTGCGACGACCTTCTTTCCCCTTGCAATTTTAATTACGTCATGTGCAATATCTCCAGTGTAACCAATATTTGCAATTTATGAGCATGGCCATAGCTTTTCTCTATGACAGCACCCAAAGCTCACTGTTACTGAGTACTGCTTTTTCACCCACGTATGCTTTCGACAGTTGTACTCAACACACCTCCTCTTCCCAGCCTCTCTGTTCACCTCTTCCTCCCTCTCACTGTCCACTTCATCCTCACACATCTATCTCCTTCTCACCACACTGTCTGTTCTGCTTATCTTCCTCCCCTCTCTTTGTTTCCTCCTACTCCTCTTTCAGACCTTCCTCTGATTATCCACCTCTGTATCTCTCTTTCCACCTCTGCCACAACATCTCCCTTATCCAGCATTAACTACCCTTTTACCCCTTCCATCTGCCTCATTTATCTACCCTTCTTCCTCTCTGCCTGCTATTCCCTCCTCATTTTGTCCACCCCCTCCTCTATACTCCAACTTGACCCTAGCCATACTCATTGACAACCCACCATACTGTTCCATAAAGTAGGCCAATACTGCTCCTACAACATGTCTGTCATTCAAGGGTAGGCTCCCCACTAGGAGGCCACCATGCAAAGTACATCAGTAAAGCTGGCCAGTACTATATGAACTCCAAATGCTATCACGCAGTCCAGTCTACATGTCGAGGTCTGGAAAACTCTCTTTTCCCTTCAAATATATGCTGACCTGCAAAGAAGGCTGATTTGATAGACTAATACTATTCCCACAAAACATGTCTGTCATGCAGGGCAGCCTACATGACAGGGACTGGAGTTAACAAGTTTATTCCCTACCTCCACTCCTATAGTACCTACTTATATACTTATATACTGACAATCGTGAGGCCTGCTGTACCTGTGCCACATTTGCTTGCAATTGATCCTGGGGTGTTGGGGAAGACTTTGGACATGAACACATATACTCTATATGTAAATAACAGCTTAGTAAAATTTATCGGATATCCTTATCAAACAGATTCTTCTCAAAAGCATGAATATTTTTAATCGATCGAGTTGCAAGATAAGTACTTCTTTTCAGTATGTAAATAAGTATTCTGTAATTAATTCAAGGCGGTGAAATTTTTAAATTTATTTCAGCCAAACGGTGGAAGATAACTAAAACTGAATGTGCCCACATTCCTTCTGTTCTCATCGTAACAGTGGTGTCTAATAACAAGAAATAAAAGTTTTGAAAATGTAGCTCTCAATGTAAGAGTCTTATTTCCATCTAATTACAAACAAACTCACACACACACACACAAACACACTTACCTAAGAAGGCCAAGAACGTATTTATCTTGCATTGATCTTCAACAGAACCGATATGACATTCTAACAAAATATACGAAATACCATACAGACACTTTGATACGCTCTGCACACCATAATTAATACTTGCGTAAAACATTTTCAAACACTGAGGCAGACAAATGCGCTTCACGTTACATACAAAAGGAGCAAAGTGCAATAATGTGCCACCAGTGAGCTCAGTACTAATTTGGCAATCTGGAGAGATTATCCCACGATGCATGGGTTCACACTCGCCATGATAGATTGACAGAAGCTGTCAAATTGTTCTGCTAACCAGGAGGAACGAAATTACCGTCTACTGGTAATACGTGACGCTGCCTAATTTGTAGATCACTGAATTAAGGACTCGACTGACGCGAATATAAGCATGCTAACAACAATGCCCCTCGTCAAATATGACGACACAAGGAAAGACCGCTACGGTTTCGAATGCAAAGAGGTCTTTAAGCACTCTCCTCAGTTTAGTGTTGAGTCCATTGCGTACCACCAACGTGACGAAACAAGATTCTACGCTGCAGTGTATAAAATGTGTCAGTGAAGTTTGGCAACATGATAAATGAACGAGGTATGCCCATATGTGAAAAGTACAAATAGCAGTTGCACATTCGTGAGCAAGCACAGTGGAAGTACTATTCACATTACTTAATTTTTGACTATGACTTTCAGCTTCTGGTGAGATTTATGTCCGAAGCCAGGGTATTTTTTAAGAACTATAACTTTTGTTGGAGTGAGCTACAACAGTGCCGCAAAATGTGTTGGCATATTTCATACAAGACGTAATTCCATTCTTCATTGCAAATACGTCAAATATTACCTTAACGCAAGACATTTAAACTTGTTAGCATGACCACAGGTCTGTACCTTAAAAATTCAATATATGTTTCCTGAACAGAATAGTGACTGTTGTGTGGCTCTCATGCTGCTGAAAATCTTCATCGCTGCGTGCTAGAAATATTCACTACAGAAAGCGCCTCATTGTTTCGCAGTGACGATATATCGTGGACTGTGCTTACACAGAGCGAAGGAATAGATCTAGCCTAAAAATATGAGAGCCCTTCTCCGAAAAAACCATCAATTGGTGGTAAAGTAGAGTGTAATATCATGTATGTGGTACAGCGAGGGCCACAGTTTCGAGATACCTCATTTTGATTCACAGATGCTTACTGCATATGCAACGCCATAACTCTGGCGTGTGTCGCGGGAACTATTCAAGTAGGAAATGGGATGTCTCGTATACGGTGGTCGCTTGAGCAGTGGAATGTATCAAGGAAATGTAAAAAGAAATTCATTTCACAGAAGAATAAAAATTGTTGAGGCTTCGTATCTTAGCACTGAAACCAACGGTACTATTTTTGTGCATTGTAGAAGATGTTTCCGAATACTAATAACCTTCCTGCAGAAAATTCATATTTTCTTGTTTTATGATTTAAATCTGCAATAGTATTTCGTAAGTTTTCGAATGTTTCAGGCCGGCCGAAGTGGCCGTGCGGTTAAAGGCGCTGCAGTCTGGAACAGCAAGACCGCTATGGTCGCAGGTTCGAATCCTGCCTCGGGCATGGATGTTTGTGATGTCCTTAGGTTAGTTAGGTTTAACTAGTTCTAAGTTCTAGGGGACTAATGACCTCAGCAGTTGAGTCCCATAGTGCTCAGAGCCATTTGAACCATTTTTTTAATGTTTCAGTTGTGCCTTGGCTTCTCTCAGTGCTCTCGATTTATCTCATATTCATTTCACTTATTCGCATAGTTGTTACCTAACGCTCCCTCTGTAGCTGTTAAGACCGCTGGTTGTTTTAAATAATCATGGTATGTTGTTGTTGTGATGGTCTTCAGTCCAGAGACTGGTTTGATGCAGCTCTCCATGCCATAAAAATGTGTGTGAAATTTTATGGGACTTAACTGCTAAGGTCATCAGTCCCTAAGCTTAGACACCACCTAACCTAAATTATCCTAAGGACAAATACACACACCCAAGCTCGAGGGAGGACTCGAACCTCCGCCGGGACCTGCCGCACAGTCCGTGACTGCAGCGCCCCTGACCGCTCGGCTAATCCCGCGCGGCCTCCATGCCATACTAGGCTGTGCAGGCCTCTTTATCTCCAAGTAGCTACTGCATCTTGCATTCTTCTGAATACGCTTAGTGTATTTATCTCTCGGTATCCTACGATTTTTACCCTCCACACTTCCCTGCAATACTAACTAGGTGATTCCTTGATACGCCAGAACGTCTCCTGCCAACCGATCTCTTCTTCTTGTCAAGTTGTGCCTCAAATTCCTCTTCTCCCTAGTTACTTTCAGTACGTCCTAACTAGTTAGGTGATCTGTCCATCTTACCTTCAGGATTCTTCTGTAGCACTACATTTCGAATGCTTCTATTCTCTTTTTGTCTAAACTGTATATCGTCAATGTTTCGCTTCCATACATGGCTACACTCCATACAAATACTTTCAGAAAAGACTTCCTGACATTTAAATCTATACTCTGTGTTAACAAATTTCTCTTCATCAGAAATGCTTTCCTTGCCATTGCCAGTCTACATTTTATATTCTCTCTACTCTGACCATCATCAATTATTTGGCTCCCAAAATAACAAAATTCATTTACTAATTTAAGTGTCTCATTTCATAATCTAAAACCCTCAGCATCAATTGATCTAATTCGACTACATCCTATTATGCTTATTTTGCTTTTGCTGATGTTCATCTTATATCCTTCTATGAAGGCAATGACCATTCCGTTCAGCTGCTATTCCAAGTCCTTTGCTGTCTCTGACAGAATTACAATGTCGTCGGCAAATGGCAAAGTATTTATTTTTTCTCCATGGATTTTAATACCTACACCAAATTTTTCTTTTGCTTCCTTTATTCATTGCTCAATAAACAGTTCGAAAAACGTCAGGGATGGGGTACACCCTGTCTCACTCCCTTCTGTACCATTGCTTCTCTTTCGTGACCATCGACTCTTGTAACTGCCATCGGGTTTCTGTACATATTGTAAATAGCTTTTCGCTCCCATATTTTACACCTGCCGCCTTCATAATTTGATAGAGAGTATTCCAGTCAACATTATTAAAATCTTTCACTAAGTCCACAAATGCTAGAGATGTAGGTTTGCCTTTCGTTAATCTATCTTCTAAGATAAGTCGTAGGGTCAGTATTGCCAATCGCGTTCCAACATTTCTACGGAATGCAAACCGATCTTCCCCGTGGTCGTCTTCTACCAGTTTTTCCATTCATCTGTAAAGAATTCGTGTTAGTATTTTGCAACCGTGACTTATTAAACTGATAATTCGGTAATTTTCACAACTGTCAACACCTGAGTTCTTTTTGATTGGAATTATGATTTTCTTCTTGATGTCTGAGGGTATTTCTACTGTCTCATACATCTTGCTCCATAGATGGAAGAGTTTTGTCATGACTGGCTTTCCCAGGCTCCAAGGCTATCCGTAGTTCTAATGGAATGTTGTCTACTCCCAGGGCCTTATTCTTTCAGTGATCTGTCAAATTCTCCACGCAATATCATACCTCCCACTTCACCTTCGTCTGTGTACTCTTCCATTTCTATAACACTGCCTTCCAGGTCATCGCCCTTGTATAAACCCTCTATATACTCCTTCCATCTTTCTGCTTTCCCTTTTCTGCTTAGGACGGGTTTTCCATCTGAGCTCTTGATATTGGTACAGGTGGTCCTCTTTTCTCCAAAGGTCTCTTTAATTTCACTGTAGGCATTATCTACCTTACCCCTACTGATACATGCTTCTACACCCTTACATTTGTCTTGTAGCCATTCCTGCTCAGATATTATGCATTTTCTGTCGATCTCAGTTTTGACACGATTGTATTCGTTTTCGCCTGCTTCATTTACTGCATTTTTATGTTTTCTCCTTTCATTAATTAAATTAAATACTTCTTCTGTTACCCAAGGATTTCTACTAGCTCTCATCTTTTTACCTACTTCATCCTCTGCTGCCTTCGCTATTTCATCTCTCAAAGCTATCAAGTCTTCTCCTACTGTATGCCTTTCCTCTGTTCTTGTCAATCGTTCCCCCATGCTCCCTCTGAAAGTCTCTACAACCTTTGGTCCTTTAAATTTATCCAGGTCCCATCTTCTTAAATTCCTATGTTTCTGCAGTTTCTTCAGTTTTAAGGTACAGTTCGTAACCCATAAATTGTGGCCAGAATCCACATCTGCCCTGAAAATATCTTACAATTTAAATCCTAGTTCCTAAAGCTTTGTCTTAGCATTATATAAGCTATCGGAAACCTTCCAGTGTCTCCAAGCCTGTTCCATGTATACAACCTTCTTTCATGATTCGTAAACCAAACGTTGGCTATGATTAATGTATGGTCTGTGTAAAATTGTATCAGGAGGCTTCCCCTTCCATTCCTTACCCCCAGTCAATTTTCCCTTCTATTCATTTTCCTACAATCGCTTACTAGTCCCCCATGGCTACTAAAGTTTCGTCTCTCTTACCTATCTGAATAATTTCTTTTATCGCATCATACATTTCGTCAATCTCTTCATCTTCTGCGGTGCTAGTTGGCATATAAACTTGTATTATTGTGGTAGGCGTTGGCTGCGGGTCAATCTTGGCTACAATAATGCGTTCACTATGCTGTTCGTAGTAGCTCATACGCATTACTATTTTTTATTCATTATTAAACCCACTCCTGCATTACCATTATATGATTTTGTATTTATAATCCTGTATTCACCTGACCAGAAGTCTTGTTCCTCCTGCCACCGAACTTCACTGATTCCAACAGTGGCTTTAACCTATCCATTTCCCTTTTTAAACTTTCTAACCTACCTGCCCGATTGAGGTATCTGACATTCTACTCTCCGATCCCAGAACGCCAGTTTTGTTTCTCCTGAGTGGTTCCCGCTCAAAGAACCGAATGGGAGACTATTTAACCTCCGGAATATTTTACCCAAGAGGACGCCTTTATCATTTAACCGTACAGTAAAGCTGCATGCCCTCGAGAAATATTACGGCTGTTGTTTTCCCTTGCTTTCAGCCGTTCGCAGTACCAGCACACCAAAGCCGTTTTGGTTGATGTTACAATGCCAGATCAGTCAAAGACTGTTGACCCTGCAACTACTGAAAACACTGCTGCCCCTCTTCAGGGATCACACGGTTGTATGACTTCTAAAGAGATACCCCTCCATTGTGGTTGCACCTACGGTACGGCTGTCTATATCGGCGAGGCACGCAAGCCTCTCCACCAGCAGCAGGATCCATGGACCATGGTGGGGGGGGGGGGGGGGAGGAGAACGGGTGTGGAATAGGACGTAATGGTCATTAAACTCTATATTCTGGGGAAATGTAACATGTAATTTCCTCTGCGTTTCATTCATATCCCAGTGTCAACATGGCAAGTCCATTTTAGTTAACATTAGAAAGCCAGAATTCGTGTGCCTACTGGAACGAAACACTGCGGTAAGCCAATAGAGAGAAATAGTCATAGTGTCTCTACCAAGACTATCTTTCTGACGAATCTCACCAAAGCGACATCGCTACAACTGACTAATAGCCAGAACGCCTGGCTTGGTTGGAGTTACTTTATATACTTTAACCTGGGAATGTTAGAGCTGTCAGGCATTTCATTAAATCTAACCAGATATTCTATTAATTTTAGAATAAATGAATTACAATAATAATGTCATAACTTATATCTAACATCAAATGCTACATTTTCAAATTACAATAGTGCGAATAAAGACGTACAGTTTGTATTGCCTATTAAAAATAAATACAAGACACCGGGAAAGTAGATTTATAAGCATTACCTCTTGTACAAGTGGGATTGAGAAAGAGGGGTGAGACAGATGAGTGGAACGGCAAGAGACAGAGGAACGTGGTAGCATACGATAAACCAATGTAGAGGGAAAGATGATTGGAGTGAATCATAAAGGAAAAGAACCATAACTGAGGAAATATAGAAGCATTGGCTTTAGCCTTTGACAAAGAGATTTCCATACACGTTAATTTTTTTTTAGAAACGTTATTAGAGTGACAGGAAGACATACTTGGCTTCTTCTAAAAGTCAAGAGTGCATTGAACTGTACACAAGGTGCAGTGTGGTTGTACCAGAGGCGAACAGCAGCAAAAGAGAGGAAGTTAGCGAATGTTTTTGTTCTAATACTCTGCACATGTAGGATATTAGGCAAGCGAGGGTTTGTGTTTAGAATATGAAATTGCAACAGGTATTTAATTGCTGATGCGAGGTACCGGAATGTTGTACAGTGAAAAAGACATGAAAATCCGATGACGTAGATATAGCGTATTGTATTCATATACCTTTCTTGGCCGCAACCAACATACCAGGGGCCTATGATGCACTAACATGGTCTTATATGAGATGAATGTTGCAGGAGTACCGCACATAAGCATTCATGGCTATTTCTAAACTACTGATCTTTTCAGAATTGGTGCTGTCATGAATTAGATGGCAATAATGGAGGTTCCGTTGCAGGAGCAGTTGCACAATTTTGCGTTTCACATCCTGCGGAAACATATTCTGAAACTTTTTCAGGGCACGGACGGAGTCCAGGGGATGTCTGCCAGCACGTGTCGATGGCATTTTCTGCCTAGTTGGGTCACCCACCTAAAGTTACTCTCAAGTTCTTCTCTGTCAACTTTCTGCTTCAGCTCTTGAGGCTACTAGCAGTCGGCTGCTCTGGTGTAACAACTGCTACAAAGTTTTCTAGTGTCATGATGTCTTTTCACGTGTATACCCTTCGAAACACAGTAGTTAATTTCATTAATTCACATACCTAACGTAACGCACTGTGATGATAAATACTTCATTTTATATTATAGTATTTACTATACACACTGTCGTCATACAGTTTTAGGAACTGAACATCTTGTAGTAGCCTGCAGTATTAAGCTATTCATGTCAGCAAATAATATACTGGTTGCGATATATTGCTGTAAGTATACATCGAACAATAATTTTCGAATAACTGCAAGAAATAAATATTAACTTACTTTAGGTCGCAGATGCACTTACATCGCTAGATGTAATTCAAAGCATGTTATTATCATGCCTTTAGATTTGTTGATCTTCTGTGCCTGAAATTAGCAGCATTAGTCACAGAGATGTAGAGTGAAAATTTCTTGAACAACAGTGAAATGTGCGGAGGAATAACATGAAACTCACGACGTGTTGAGAAATAAATGAAACAGATGGTGGGGTGGAATCCTACAGAGTGCAGAATAAGAGACACAGTCGTTATTTCCGTAGCAAATCCTGTCCATAGACTACTCAAGTTGAGGAGATTAGTTTTTTGCGTTGCCAACTTTTCGCTAAATTGATGAACATTTTCAGATCTGTAATACATAGAAAATTGCATCAAACTGTTAATATAAAATAGTGATATCAGAAATAAATTTTTTAATGTACACATCAATTGGTGGGACACATTGTCAAAATTTTATCATCCATTGCTTATTATACATTCTGATCAAACAATTATGTAAAATTATTTCAGTCATGACCATAAATGCCGGTAAAATAAAGTGCAAGAATCACAAAACCGGTATAACTTGAGACTACGTGACCGTCGCTTGCCCTGTATAATAACAGAATAAAACATTCTCTGCATGTTTATGGCGAGAACGTAAATGACACACTATTTTATTCTAAAGACGTAGCACTGGAACATGTATAACGCTGACTTCGTTGTACGAGACCTTCGTATTCACTATGTAAGTGTATTACTGAGTGAGATCCACATATGAGAGTAAACATCACAGGTTGCTTATGACACAAGGTATCTGAACACAAGAACGCACCCATACCATAGTTGTCAGATGACTAACCAACGTCATGGGACAGATTCTTCCATTGAAGAAAGTCCACCGGATGGCGCTGTTGGTAGGTGTTCATCCTCGCAGAAACCGCTGGGCGATCAACAAACTGTAGTGATATAACAATAATTTGAATGAATGGCCAAGATAAAGATCTATGTGTTATTAAAATTTATTTTCTGAAAGCCAAACACTAGCCTATAAGTACACTGGAATTGGCGGTTTCATATAAACTATATGTGTCATTATTTGACTAAGTATAATAATAATCTAATAAATATTTTTTAGCTGAATGAATAAAATGAAATATATGAGGAATTAGAAGTAGTTACTTAATTGCCACACATCGGCATATGAGTAGATTAGAAAACACATGATGTTTATACATCATTATTTGACAAATTATAAATCATCCTTATTACTATTACAATGTTGCAGAAACATTAAAAGGCAAAAACAATCATGAAGTCTTTACAGACTGGTTTCTTAGTGAGAGAATTTTAACAGCTGTTTCAGTAAGTTTCTATAATTACACCTCGTCAAATGTTGACTTACATAAGACAGTAGATATGTTGTCATTTCTGGTGTACTTATAGGCCGTTTTGTGACACCTAGGAAACTAAAGGTTTTTTATGTTAGCCATTCATCCATTCTTACTGATATTAGTACAATTTGTTAATAATTTAGTGGTTTCTGCTATCTTCAACTAACAACAATACCACCTGGCGGAACTTTCTTCCCTGAAGCATAACATCAATTTAGTCTTCTGGCTTCTACGATACGGGCTTTTCCTTGTGTACAGATGCCATGTGCCATCGGCAACCTATCATGTTTATGTTCACATGTGGGGCTTCCTTGGTAGTATACTTACAAGGTGAATACGAAATTCTTGTACAACGGAATCAGTATTTTAGCCCATTGACCGGCGTTGCCGGGTAAAACGTTGTTGTGATGCCTCGTGTAAGCAGGATATATATATATATATATATATATATATATATATATATATATATATATATATAAGATAATGATTTAAATATGTCCTTTCAGCTAATTTTGCATTAGGTTGTGTAATAAGCAATGGAGCTTAAGCAAAATTAAACGATGCATCCCACCAATCGGTCATATAAACTAAATGTTTTTGTTTGTATTAAGTGATAGAGCTATTTAATGTTAATAGTTTGTACAGTATTGCTTCTTAGATGTAATTTTCTCTTTATTACAGATCTGAACATGGCTAATTCAGTTAACTGGGACTAGTTACCAACAAAAAAATTTACTTACGATCTTAGTTAATAAAGTATTTTTTTCGAAATCCATAACTCTGTATTAAGACAGATCGCTTATCTCCATTTAGATTTCAGTAACAACATATACTAAAAATATTAAATTTACGCAGTTATCCTGGACGACATCATCCAAGTGTCCGGACCGTTCGCCGGATAGCTACGTTATTTGAGGAAACAGGAAGTGTTCAGCCAAATGTGAAGGTAGCGATGTCCACCCATTTCCCACGTTAGATGAGCAGATTCAGTTACAAGGAGAGACGGGTAATATATAACATGTACAAGAGCCAAGAGGAATTAACAAAAGTGGACGACGAAGGACGAAGTGCTCGGATTAAAAAGGGTGTACATCCCGTAGTCTTTCACCCCAACTGATCTGTACATCAAAGAAGCAATGATAGAAATAAAAGGAAGGTTTTGGGAGTGGAATTAAACGTCAATGTGAAAGGATATCGGTGACACGATTCGCTGATGACATTGCTGTGCTCAGTGAAAGTGAAGAACAATTATATGGAATGAACAATGTAATGAGCACAGGATATGTATTGAGAGTAAATCGAAGAAAGTGGAAAGTAAAGAGAAGTAGCGGAAATGAAAACAGCCAGAAACTTAACATCAAGATTGTCGGTCACAAAGCTGATGAAGTTAACGACTAGGCAGCATATTAACCAACGACGGGCGAAGCAAGGAGAACATCAATAGCAGACTAGTACTGGCAAAAAGGGCATTCCTGGCCAAAAGAAGTCTAGCAGTATCAAACATTAGCCTTAATTCGAGGAAGAAATTTCTCAGAATGTACGCTTGGAGTACAGCACTGTATGGTTGTGAAACGTGTACTGTGGGAAAACTCGAACAGAAGACAGTCGAAGCATTTGAGATGTGGTGTTACTGATGAATGTTGGAGATAAGACAAGGAACGAGGAGGTTCTGCGCAGAATAGGAGACGAAACGAATATGTGGAAAACGCTGACAAGAAGAAGGGACAGGATGATAGGACATCTGTTAAGACATCAGAGAATGACTTACATGGTAGTAGAGGGAGCTGCAGAAGGCGAAAACTGTAGAGGAAGACAGAGATTGAAATACATCCAGCAAATAATTGAGGGCGTAGGTTGCAAGTGCTACTCTGAGATGAAGAGGTTGGCACAGAAGACGAGCTCGTGGCGGGCCGGATCAAACCAATCAGAAGACTGATGAACCAAACAAAAAAAGTGGACATATCACAGCCCAAGCCCAATACAAAGCATTACACTTCTTGTCGATGACAAATGACATCTCTGCATTTCTGTTTTGTCTCCTCCTTTCTTCTTCTTCATATTATTATTATTACTCACTTCAAGATTTAGGCAATACGCGTGTTCCGTCTTCTCACGTTTCTTTTCCCTTAGATCTTGAATCTGTTAATTTTGTCTTCCTCCATGTGATTAAAAAGTTGTCTCCATTTCTCCATTCCTTCCCGTATTCTTTCACTTTGTCGTTTAGGTTAATTATTCCTAAGGGGAATTTTTCTCGTGTATTCTCATTTCTTACAGTAATCCTCTTTGCACAAACTTTGAGATATCGTAAAAACTTCACTTTAGCTTATTGTGTGCAGCTTACGTCTCCCATTTCTTCACTCCAGGATTCATTGTCACAGAATAAGACAGGCAGCACTATTATTTTGTTTAAAATTAATTTTGTGTCTTTTCTAAACTTGTTCGTTAAAGGTTTATTTCTAACTTCACATACGACCTGAAGTTCATTGGTTTTATACTGTACATAATTATCGCTATTTAAGTTGATACCGGATCGTAAATATCTGGAGTAGGAGACTTGTCTTGATTAACGTTCTCTTGTATCTTTTGGGTAACATTAAAACAAGAGGTCTACAATGAAACGTCGATGGCTGAAGATAAGAAACTTTGCATAAAGCAGGCTTGTGATGCTATAAGTGTAATTCTACGAGCAATATTATCTGTCCAGTATTATTTGTCAATATCTTGGGAATTTTATATGACAGTCATAGAAATAAACACGCGAAACGCAACAGATTACGTTTGTTCAAATTTGGTGCAGCTGGACAGGCGGCTGTGATACATCTATTTCTGACGGCGAAAAAGCGTTCGAGACGATATTACATTGTCATTATTTAATTAACTTCCACGCATGTTAAGTCACTGAAAGCCTCTTCCTACATCTGAGAAAATGTATAGTACCATTAAAAGGACGGTGAAGTAATGTAGAAGGTATTGACGTTAAAAATGAATTATGTGAGTAAGAAATATGTACCACATCTTCCTCTATACTTAGCTGAAGCCACATCTCCGTAAATATACTTGTTGTGGACACACCTTCCATCGTCTGTCTTATCTGACTGACTTCGTATTCTTCTGCCATGTTAGTTAATTCTCGAAAATTATGGAGATTTGGTGGGGAATAAAGTTGCACGTATCCCCATTGAAGAACGTTTTGCATAAATATCCACGGCGTAACTACAGAGTAAGCGTAATACTACAAGATTTCTTGGTTAAAGTACTTGGATAGGTGAAGAGATGGACGGGTGAATTGTGTTCTGAAGTAACGTACATGTTGTCTGTGTAGAAACTTGGGTAATTATCTACGCAAAGGTTGCTTCGAATGTAAGTGATTTACGCACCATGTTTGAGGAGTAATAGTGGTCTGCTTAAATTTAAGTATTGGTACCTCTGAACAATGCTAGAATGTAGCACCGTCTATTGATCAGCTATGAAGTGATATAAGTTGTTGTTCCGATTTATTAGTGGTCTGCCTCTTCTGTGAAGCAAACAACAGTGGCTTCTAGAAACGTAGCTCAAATTAGATGAAAAGTGCTCGACCAAATTCTATTTCGGTATGCAACAGTATCTGCAGCTGCTCAGATTCGTCACGAGTTGTGCTTAGCTTATGCGCCTAACTTAATGAACGAAGGAAAGGTAGACACTGCTGTCCACAGTTTAAAAAGACAGTACTCGTGTACATGATGAAGAGGCGTGGTAGTCCCAGAACTAGGACGACGGAATCATGCGAGGATAAGACCAAAAACTGCTACCAAATGACGGTTGATGACTGATGTTGTTCGAATCTCAAGTGTTAGCACGACTATCACGCAACAGCTGCAATATCAAGACTTTGCGGCAAGTACCTACCGAAAATGCTTATTGTGTAACACAAAGGCCAACTAAAGGAAAGCAGATGGCGGTGATTTGTTTTTCCACATGGTTACGAGATATGGTTGTCTCGCACAAACGCAGAATGAAACCAACAGTTAATTTTGTAGCACCATTCAATTTCGTCAAAGTAAAAAATAAAAAGATTGAACCAATGTCCTTACTCGAGTCGGTAAAAGATAGCTACCGCTTTCTGGAACAAACCGGACATTCGTTTAGTCGGCTTTATGGGAGGTTGTGTAACATTCTTACCTGTATAAATTTGTCGGAAAGGCAGCGATTCCGAAAAAATCAGACAGCAAATGGGAAAGAATACAGATAATTCTGAAAGTGATAAGTAGATACACTGCTCTAACAACGACTGAGAGTGTAACTGCAATTATTAATTTTGAATAATTAGGGGAGTTTCTCACTAACGAGAAAATTGCAGTTAAATGTATCTTCATTTATGTAAAGAAAAAAAAAAACATGGTCTCCAGTCCTAAAGCTGAAATTTATACCTGAAGCGAACTGATTTTAATAAAATTAACGTTTATGTAATAACCAAGAAGACCTGTATGGACCTTATCGATCACTACTCATGCTGGTGCTAATTTTTAAACGCAAATGTTCGCTAAAGTGGTTAGCCAAATCTAATAATCAAAACATTTCAATAATTTAAATAAATTCCACACGGAATCAGAAATGAATGAATTACTGTTTTACGTGGTGCAGTAATAATGCCGTAGCATAACCTCACTGTAGCCTTTACAGTTACTAATTGAAATTAATTAACCCTTCCAAATAAATACAACGCCCTCTAAAACTATTGCAGTTTGTTGTGAATGACATCAAAACAACTACAAACATATCATGGCAACGTTGAAATATGACGGCGAAACCATTTGTACCCCAACATACCAAAACAGCTCGAAAGTAATGAGCATAATTAAATAACCGGTAAAATTTTTTATCGTTTGGGCGACTCAATCATTTTATTGGCAGAAAAAATAGCTTTCAAAAATTGTTTATTTTTCTTGTACATCAAAGGTAGCGTAATGACTTTAATTTACTGGAAATAATCGTTCAAAACAATAGAAAAATTTAGTTTCGTTGTCCTTCAGATTTACCACCTTTAAAATAATTGGCTTTTTATTTGTAATGTGATGATCAGAACGTAGGACACTCACCCTGTTCTAGGTGAGTATAACTTGGGTTAATGATGACCATTAACTTATGATTGAAGTTCGTTCATTGTCCCAGTAACTCAAAACACTGGAAAGCCGTTTACTAAACTTGAAGTCTGAAATGATTTGGTATTACATTTACAGACACTGGAGGTGCGACACAGTAAGTCGGCGGCAACAATAATTGCTGCTACCATGTCTCGTTTTCAGATGATAATTCTCTGAAGCGCGACGTCGCCCAGCAGTACTCTGCCTTTTAATTCTTCTCAAGCTTCGTTGCAAATCACCGTTGCATGTAACGCCTGGAAATTTAATTTCCTGTAGCAACTATATGAAACTGCTCCGCGCATAGTGATTGAGTCGGAGCCACCCATTCTTGCGCTCTTTTTCACTTGAAGGTAAATCACTTACTTCCCTGCGCGCTACTGCTTAGCTACCACCCTCCGCCCCCCCCGCCCCCCCCCCCGTGTGTACAGTTTCTTTTACCAACTAAGTAACTCTACGAAACTGCATTCTTGGTGTTGCCAGTGTGACTACTACACAAAGGTCACAAAAACCCCTTATAGCAAGCATATTCTCATATTTTCTATATTGATGTTTACCCAGCGTTGAAACTGGCCGTATAAGACATAGAAATAAAGGGGGGAAAATCGCACTCGTGAAAATAAATAAAATTCGTTACGTATGGCTTGCTGTGTATAGCTGCATATTAGGTCATCAGTAAAAGCTAATGAATACTGAGAAACGCTTAACGAACTGAGACGTGCCAGACAAAATTAGCGGGTGCGAAAATTATTGGCAGGATAGTCTTCTTTTATAACATTTTGCTTCTACAACGCACTATTCTTAGAAAGGAAAAAAAAATGCAGCATTTCTACTGGGAACTTTTGCGTCACTTCTCATCTCACATCCATCGAATTTTGCCTCCTTTCTTCGCAGCAGTAGCTTGGTAGACAACGGAATAACTGAAAAGGGCTTTTGTCAAGTAGCTCTCTTCCCAGGCGATAAAGCACAGGGATTGAAGAAGCTATTGTTGTTGTTATTGATGTGATCTTCAGTACTGAGACTGGTTTGATGCAGCTCTCCATGCTACTCTATCCTGTACAAGCTTCTTCATCTCTGCAACCTACATCTTTCTGAATCTGCTTAGTGTATTCATCTCTTGGTCTCCCTCTACGATTTTTACCCTCCACGCTGCCCTCCAATACTAAATTGGTGATCCCTTGATGCCTCAGAACATGTCCTACCAACCCATCCGTTCTTCATGTTAAGTAGTGCCATAAACTCCTCTTCTCCCCAATTTTGTTCAATATCTCCTCATTAGTTATGTGATCAACCCTTCCAATCTTCAGCATTCTTCTGTAGCACCACATTTCGAAAGCTTCTATTCTCTTCTTGTCCAAACTATTTATCGTCCATGTTTCACTTCCATACATGGCTACATTCCAAACAAATGCTTTCAGAAACGACTTCCTGACACTTAACTCTATACTCGATGTTAACAAATTTCTCTTCTTCAGAAGCGTTTTCCTTGTCATTGCCAGTCTTCATACTATATCCTCTCTACTTCCACCATCATCAGTTATATGGCCCCCCAAATAGCAAAACTCCTTTACTATTTTACGTGTCTCATTCCCTAATCTAATTCCCTCAGCATCAGTCGAATACATTCCATTATCCCGTTTCGATTTTGTTGATGTTCATCTTATATCCTCCTTTCAAGACACTGTCCATTCCGTTCAACTGCTCTTCCAAGTCCTTTGCTGTCTCTGACGGAATTACAATGACTTCGGCGAACCTCAAAGTTTTTATTTCTTCTCCATGGATTTTAATATCAACTCCAAATTTTTCTTTTGTTTCCTTTACTGCTTGCTCAATATACACATTGAATAACATCGGCCGGCCGAAGTGGCCGTGCGGTTAAAGGCGCTGCAGTCTGGAACCACAAGACCGCTACGGTCGCAGGTTCGAATCCTGCCTCGGGCATGGATGTTTGTGATGTCCTTAGGTTAGTTAGGTTTAACTAGTTCTAAGTTCTAGGGGACTAATGACCTCAGCAGTTGAGTCCCATAGTGCTCAGAGCCATTTGAACCATTTTTTTGAGTAACATCGGGAGGAGGCTACAGCCCTGTCTCGCTCCCTTCCCAACCACTGCTTCCCTTTCGTGCCCCTCGACTCTTATAACTGCCATCTGGTTTCTGTACAAATTGTAAATAGCCTTTCGCTCCCTGTGTTTTACCCCTGCCAACAATACAATTTGAAAGAGAGTATTCCAGGCAACATTGTCAAAAGCTTTCTCTAAGTCTACAAATGCTAGGAACGTAGGCTTGCCTTTCCTTAGTCTTTCTTCTAAGATAAATCGTAGGTCAGTATTGCCTCACGTGTCAATATTACTACGGAATCCAAACTGATCTTCCCCGAGGTCGGCTCCTACCAGTCTTTCCATTCGTCTGTAAAGAATTCGCGTTAGTATGTTGCAGCTCTGACTTATTAAACTGATAGTTCGGTAATTTTCACATCTGTCAACACGTGATTTCTTTTGGGATTGGAATTAATATATTCTTCTTGATGTCTGAGGGTATTTCACCTGTCTCACACATTTTCCTCACCAGGTGGTAGAGTTTTGTGAGGACTGGCTCTCCCGAGGCTGTCAGTAGTTCTGATGGAATGTTGTCTACTCCCAGAGCCTTGTTTCGACTCAGATCTGTCAGTGCTCTGTCAAACTCTTCACGCAGTATCATATCTCCTATTTCATCTTCATCTAAATCCTCTCCGTTTCCATTTTATTGTCCTCAAGTACATCGCCCTTGTATAGACCCTCTATATGCTCCTTCCACCTTTCTGCTTTCCCTTCTTTGCTTCGAACTGGGTTTCTGTCGAAGCTCTTGATATTCATGCAAGTGGTTCTCCTTTCTCCAAAGGTCTCTTTAATTTTCCTGTAGGCAGTATCTATCTTACCCCTAGTGGGATAAGCCTCTACATCCTTACATTTGTCCTCTACCCATGCCTGCTTAGCCATTTTGCACTTCCTGTCAATCTCATTTTTGAGACGTTTGTATTCCGTTTTGCCTGCTTCATTTACTGCATTTTTATATTTTCGCGTTTCATCAATTAAATTCAATATTTCTTCTGTTACCCAAGGGTTTCTACTTGCCCTCGTCTTTTTTCCTATTTGATCCTCTGCAGCCTTTGTTGTTGCATTCCTGAAAGCTACCCATTCTTCTTCTACTGTATTTCTTTCACCCATTCCTGTCAATTGCTCCCTTACGCTCTCCCTGAAACTCTGTACAACCTCTGGTTTAGTCAGTTTATCCAGGTCTTATATCCTTAAATTCCATCTTTTTGCAGTTTATTCAGTTTTAATCTACAGTTCGTAACCAATAGACTGTGGTCAGAGTCCACATCTGCCCCTGGAAATGTCTTACAATTTAAAACCTGGTTCCTAAATCTCTGTCTTACCATTATATAATCTATATGATACCGTCTAGTATCTCGAGATTTCTTCCATGTATAGAACCTTCTTTTATGATTCTTGAACCAAGTGTTAGCTATGATTAGGTTATGCCCTTTGCAAAATTCTACCAGGCGGCTTCCTCTTTCACTTCTTAGCCCCAGTTCATATTCAACTACTATATTTCCTTCTCTCCCTTTTCCTACTCTCGAATTCCAGTCACCCATGACTATTAAATTTTCGTCTCCACTACCTGAATAATTTCTTTTATCTCATCATACATTTCATCAATTTCTTCGTCATTTGCAGAGCTAGTTGGCATATATACTTGTACTACTGTATTAGGCGTGGGATTCGTGTCTATCTTGACCACAATAATGCGTTTACTATGCTGCTTGTAGTAGCTTACCCGTACTCCAATTTTTTTACTCTTTATTAAACCTACTCCTGCATTACCCCTATTTCATTTTGTATTTATAACACTGTACACCTGACCAAAAGTCTTGTTCCTCCTGCCACCGAACTTCATTAATTCCCACAGTATCTTACTTTGACCTATCCATTTCCCTTTTTAAATTTTCTAACCTACCTGTCAGATTAAGGGATCTGACATTCCACTCTCCAATCCGTAGAACGTCAGTTTTCTTTCTCCTGATAACGACGTCCTCCTGAGTAGTCCCCGCCCGGAGATCCGAATGGGGGACTATTTTACCTCCGGAATATTTCACCCAAGAGGACGCCATCATCATTTAATCATACAGTAAAGCTGCATGCCCTCAGGAAAAATTACGGCTGCAGTTTCCCTTTGCTTTCAACCGTTGGCAGTACCACACAGCAAGGCCGTTTTGGTTAGTGTTACAATGCCAGATCAGTCAATCATCCAGACTGTTGCTCCTGCAACTACTGAAAAGGCTGCTGCTCCTCTTCAGGACCCACACGTTTGTCTGGCCTCTCAACAGATACCCCTCCGTTGTGGTTGCACCTACGGCACGGCCATCTGTATCGCTGAGGCACGCAAGCCTCCCCACCAACGGCAAGGTCCATGTTTCATGGGGGGGGGGGTAAGGTATTGTAGCATTAGGAAATGTGTTTAACAGTGAAAGGCAACTATTTGGAAAAGTTAAGTAGGTATTTAGTAAACTAAAATCACAACAAAAACCTATTACGATGAAAATATTTTCATGACTCGGCGGTCCTTACCTTCTGCATACACCTATTAGGATGGCAAGCTGCATCTCCTACTATTGACGGGCTCTTGTTCAGCGCTGCAGCGCAAAGGAAACGCAGCACACAATGCCTGTAGAGCTATACTCCGTTCATCATAAGAATAAATCTGATCTAAACAAACACAAACACAATAATTGTTCAGAAGCCGTAGCGCTCCTACACTGGCGTTGTTAAGATCTTGGAAGTATGACCTACTTATGTATTCCATATATTATTACCAAGTTACGTTAAATGAAACTTTAAGATATTCAAATGTATTAACAGCCTAAAAGATTTTCTTAATCACGCTTTATCTATGTAGTTTTTATTTAAAAAATTCGTGTACGGTCACAGCCTCTGCAGTGTTGTGCTCTGATTGTCGCGCTGTTAATGTGCATTATGTAGTTGTAGTGGTTTTATTCATCCGTATATCTCTTATTACAAGGATACAGGACATATCAGAGTATAAACGGCTGAGGCTGCTTCCTGTTCCATAGTGAAACCCACGTGTGGAACATGGTTAAAAATGCCGAGAAATAGGTTGCTCTTAATGTTTGTCATAAAGTGACAGAGACAGTCGGCTTTGAATTTTAGCGAGGGACTGTATTAGATACAGTTGAGACACATATACACTCTGAACGTATAATGGAGTCGGTAGCGTAAAACGTATTACAGATCATGGTTCGCTAGTTCAAATATCGTCTGAGTCATTGTTTTTTCTCGTTCAATTCGAAGTACCTACATCTCGTAACGGTAAAATTTATCGTGATTTTCAATGAACAAAGCACGTATTCTGGCTTATAATTACATATTACTCGTAAACTTCCTGTTTTATTTCAAATATAAATTCTTAGTTACCGATATTTTACGGAAGACTGTTAACAAAAGTTTGTTAACTTATGGAAACGTAACAATTTAATTTTGAGGCAATAATGCAAAAACAAATACTCTTTATTTAGATTACGTCCATAATTTTATGCCACAGTTGTAGATAAGTGTCGTAGAAACATGAAATAAAATCATTTTCAGACCATCGACCACACCATACAAGTGTTGCATTTTTATATTTGCCACTGTACCACTATTATAATATGAACCCAACAGAATTGATCTGGAGCCAAGTTACGGGATTTGGGCCGAAAATTAACAAGACTGTTAGGCTGCCAGACGTACTGGAACTGCCGAACGCTGTCAGGATGTAGAACGGAGCGTCATAAGAGAAGAGGAGAATATGCGGTGCCCGGTTGGCTTCGTCGATTCTGTTGTTGATGGGCTCGTTATCAACGTATCAGGTGACACTTCCAAAACTGAAATGTATTTCACCGATTCGGATGAGGAAGGAGATAAGCAATTACCAGACGACTGACTGTAATTAATACCTTCAGGGGCTTCAGTGTTCAGCAGTACGGTAAAATCCCTGCAGCATGCTTTTGCAGCACGCTCAGAAAAATTATCCTGTGCTTAAGTTAGAATTTTCATCACTCTTATTTGTAATTAGAATACTATGCCAGGTGAGAACGAGAGCATTTTAGGCTTTCCGTGTGGTCACCTAAGAAGCGAGCCTAGTGCTAGAGTTTTGCCGATTGTTATTTCATTCTCTTTAAATATTAAATGACATTCGAAGTATTTGTTTCTTTGCTCGTCTCTTTTTACGCATGAACTGTAACTGCTGACATCATTATAGGTTAGTTGGACCGCTGGCTGATCAGTAGTTACCAGGTTTAATGCGCCGCTGAAACTGTTGCCCCGCATTATCGCTCAATAGTCTATGTGCATCTAACATAGCATGAAACGTATCTTACTTTTGAATACATTGTGGGAGTGCCAGTGATGAATGTTTTACAAATATTTACTATCAAAAACAGTCTTGATCACAATTTATTTATTACGGTGACCGGTTTCGACGACTACTGTGGTCATCTTCAGACCTACAAAGCTTTAATTAGAAGGTTACACACATTAAAGGAAATACATAAAGTTATAAAGCTATAAAACCATGAATTACCACTGAGTAAGAACCTCCTTCTGCCGAAGAATCACTACTGGAGAAACCAGTGCACGTCTCATTATATATAATGGAGGCTCCGTCCAGTTCTGACGGAATGATGTAATTACTAACCAAAAAAAATAAAAATAAAACGTATCCTTACGATTTTACTTGACTGAACTGGTCACAGCTTGCCTTCCGCTCCACGCGAAACAAAAATCCAATGAGATTCAAGCAGACGCGGAAGAATACGTGGCTTAATGATAACATCAGGTTTCTTCTTATGATGAACAGAGTGTACCCGCGGTCTGACAGCGGAGGTGCTGCTCCCTAGCCGGGATTCTTTCGCTGGCGATGCTCAACGGCAGTGGTGTCCAGCCGGGGGTAATTAACCCCTAAGGGGAAAAATTAAATTGTATGATGGGTTAAAAACCAAAAGTTTTGACAGTGTTTAGATCAAGAATCTACATTTTAAAGGAATCTTTACTATTGTCATTATTTCATAAGACTGAAACACTGATTACATAACTTACGTACAATTACATGTGTTTTCAATGTGGTTGAGATCACAGCTCGTGAAGCAAATGTATGATAATCCTCCTCGCATAGTCAACACACTGCACACATACTTTTCACTTGACGCTATGTATCTACGACAGTAAAAACAAGACGTATACAACACATATGCTTAAATATCTAACCAAGAAGCCTTCTCCGAGTTGTAGGTCCCACGAATTGCTTCCTTATTTACTTTGCACCATTAAATGAACGAACTGACGTTAAAAACAACAGTAACAACTTGATGACTACTACATTGTCGTAGGGCCTACACATTATTTTAATTTTCGTGGTAACAACCTCAGTTTCTCATCTTTACTTGTTGTATTTTATGACCTCAACAGCAGCGTAGACGGAAAAATTGACATCAGCACGACGAAGCTGGCGAAAGAGGCAACCTCTTGTCCAAGGCTATAGTGGACAGAGGGCACCGTAGTTCCACACGTTACTGGCGGTGCCCGACAACGACTGTTCTACACGTTAGTGGCGGCTGAGTCAGTAATATTCCAGTCCAACAACCTGATCTTGTATTGTGAATTCATGAACTACCCTAGATTTCCTACTCTCTACGCTTTACTACTTCAAATCGCCTACGCATTATTGCCATTATTATTGTTAATCTAATTATTACTAGCAGTGGAACTTTTTTACTTCATAAGTAAATATCCAGCAGTTAAGTGATTTACACGCAACAGGCCTAAGTATAGTGCACACGTTTTAAGTTTGTTGATTTTAAATGATGTTGTAGGGTGTGGGTGAAGCAAGTGCAGTACGGAGAAGAATGGTGCAAAGGAAACACGTTTTCTAACATCTGTCTGCCCTCAATGTGGACGGTTGACATTGCTTCACGAGAAGGAAGTGTAGGTAGATCTCACGATGCACTGAAAGTTATTACATCACTATATAAGAAAAGGTTTTCAGAACCAACTGTTACAATTATCTCATTGACTCATTAAAAGTCCTGGAATCTAAGTCTTATTCATCTTTAGTTATTTTAAAAATGGAAGCGTTCAAATCAATTTCTTTCCCGTCCTAAAGTTTAGTTGGGCACTAATTTTTATGATGGTGAGAGGGAGGGGGGGGGGGGGGGGGAGATTGCTAATACCTGACAACACTCAGGGACAATAGTTTAAGGTAGGTTGGGAACCTTTGTGCTACACATGGTCAACTGAGACGTAGACTTCACTCATGTTATCGCCATCTACTTCACTAATAAAGGCCACGTTTCATACGAGCTTGAGGATATTCGAAATAATGTTTCGCCATATCGGTATAACCTTATGTGATATGTATGTTTAGAAATAAGTCTCGTTGTCAATGCGCAATGTTCGCAGCTTTCGGAGCACTGCTTTAGTGGGACGTCAGACATTTATGCAAAACAATGACCGTTTTCATATCCGCAGCGTGTATGGTTCTGGCCCATTCATAAAAGTTTTCACTAACGATTATCCCCGTCTGTGGAAAAGGAATAGCAATCTCTCAGCAGCTGTTGCGTGTATTTTACTGATTAAAAACTACGATGCTAATTCAGGTAACAACAGTTTTGTTAATACGGGCCTAAGCAGCAGCTACCTACTTTCTGTAGTTCTTCGATAACTAATGATGTGCACCTGTGACTCGAAAAACGCAGCACGTAAGCATGTAATGTACTAAACCAACATGGTGAATAAATGTGGAATATATGAATATTTCTTTTATGAGGTCTTCTGGGTTAGTAGAGGAATGTCCTCGGAATGTAAATGGGACATAGAGACAGGTTTGGATTATTCTCTGCCGGCCGGAGTGGCCGAGCGGTTCTAGGCGCTACAGTCTGAAACCGCGCGACCGCTTCGGTCGCAGGTTCGAATCCTGCCTCGGGAATGAATGTGTGTGATGTCCTTAGGTTTAAGTAGTTCTAAGTTCTAGGGGACTGATGACCTCAGAAGTTAAGTTTCATAGTGCTCACAGCCTTTTGAACCATTTTTGATTAACCTCTTAAATAATGCACATCACAGGCATAGCCAGCAGACCGCTGCTTCCAGAAGCTGCGTCTATTCCTTCCTGTTTTGTGCTCGGTTCCCCCAGGTTTCTTCAGTTCCCAGGGCTGTCAGGTCCTTCGCTAGGTCGTCCATCCAGCGCTTCCTTGGTCGTCCGATGGGCGTCTGGTAGGAAATTTGTGGTAAGTTCCTACGGGACTAAACTGCTGAGGTCATCAATCCCTAGGCTTACACACTACATAATCTAACTTAAACTAACTTACGCTGAAGACAACGCACACACACACCCATGCTCGAGGCAGGACTCAAACCTCCGATGGGGAGAGCAGCTCGAACCGTGGCAAGGCACCCTTGACAACGCGGCTAACCCATGCAGCGGCGGCGTCTGGTCTTCGGTTTCATGTGCTTGCACCACCTTTGTGTCTTCTGATAAATGGACTACATGGCCTATCCACTGGATTCTTTTGCTGTTCAGCTTCTGTAGTATTGTCGGTTGTTCCATCAAGAGGTAGATTTCCTCATTCTTCCTCCTTCTCCTCTCTCCTTTACCTAATATCGGTTTCCATATGTTCCTCGTAAATTTTCTTTCGAAAACTAGTAGTTCTTATTTTATCGTTCAGTCATGCTCCACGTTTCTGAACTGTACATATCTTCTGGGCGTATCACTGAATTGTATATAATCTCATCTTAGTATTGGCTGGATTTGACTTTGAGCTGAGTGCTTCCCTGAGGGTATATATGCATTACATTCCCACTGCTATTCCTTCCTTGATGTCTGTTTCTATGCTGTTAATGATCATAACTGAAGATCCCAGTACTTGAACTGGTAAACTCTCTTGTACCTCATGCCATTTATCTCAAGAAATTCTTGTCTTCTTCGTAATTGCATCAAATCCGTTTTATCTTGATTCACCTTTGTCCCTATCGTCTGTGCGTAGGTGTCAATTTTCTGGCACTTTTTTACAGCTCATGGTTCCATTCACTTAACAGTTCTCCATCATATAGGTACGCAAGACAGTTGAACTTGGTATCCATCGTTACTCCAGCCCATTCTCGTGGCTTTCTTTTCCTTATTATCTTGTCTAAATTGGCATTGAACAGAACATATGAGAGAGAATCGCCTTGTCAGAGACCTGTCTCAATTTCGATCTTTTCTGACACGACCCCTCGGAAATGCACTGCTACCTTTGACCCATCCATAGAAGTTCACACCGTCTTACTAGCTTCTATATCAAATGGATCAGTTTACATATTTGAGTGGAAGCTCTTATTTCCATCGTCGACTAATTCTCCCGTTACTGTGTCCTCTCGTGGGGCCTTTTATTTTCTCAGTGTTTTCATTGCAGTATTAATATATTATTCTGGCACTTTGCATTCTTCTTCTGCTTCCTTTCCTCCATGGTGTCTGCAGGCAGTATCTCATCTCACGCTGTAGGATTCAGGAGTTCTGAGAGGAATTCGCACTATCTTTCTACAATATTTTCCATGTCATCCAAAAAGTACAAAGAATTTCTCTTCTTTTATTCAGTACTTCAAATACAATTCAGTTAATTCTACTGTTCAAGTTAATGGTTCTTTGGTCATTTTTGGTAAAATAATTTCCCATTTATGGTTGAAAACCAAATAACTAACGTTTCGTTCAAGACTCTTTGGTTAACATATTATGCTGGAATTGTCTAGTGCTTTTAGGTCATGTTCTGTATCAAATGCAGTACAAATTTTTTCGTCTTTCACTTACTAAACTGTGATATTACAATACAGGGAAACGTTAAGGGGCAACGTAACACGGTTAAGTAAAATGCAATGTATAGGGGACGACTTAGACTCCAAGAACCGCGCGGTCCCTATTTTACATTCAAGACAGATGATGGAAGCCTAATTCTGGAATTAGGGTGCAGTTATAAAACGAATGAAACCAAAACAGAACAAAACAGACGAATACAATATAAATGTACACAGTCCGTATGAACATAGGATAATGAAAACGTAGACATTTCCTTCCCTCATAGTATGCTCATAAAGGTAAAGAAAAGATGTAGTAACTTGTTATTCAACATAGAAGCCGTGAGTGATGAAGCAGAAGATTAGATGGAACTGCAGGAGAAATATCGGCCAGGCTTGCAAGATCCAACCCCCTGCATGGAGTGAAATGGTTTACGGAAAGCACTGTAAACGGTTAATTACCATGGCCGGATTCGAATTTGAAAGAGGGAAATCAGATTACCATGCTACTGTTTAATCACTGGGTCACAACTGTCTCTCACTTTTAATAAGACCGGTCGTTAAAAATTCTACACAACATCTAAGGTAATTCACTATGGCTGCGCTTAAAGCTTTTCAATTATTATAAACGTATCTTTATTACGCAAAGTTTGGGGTAGACCTACAGTAATACAGCTAAATCTTTTTTTTTGAATAAACGTTTCACCTTACAGTCTTCAGATAATTATCCGTAATAGATAACGGAACGCTTACCCAATTTATTTATAGACTTACACTGCTGGCCGTTAAAGCTGCAACGCCAAGAAGGCAGCGTCAGATCAGCATAAATTGTATCAGACGGTTATAATGAAAGTGCTACTTCCCACAGATCTGGTGTGGGTTATAATTATAGCATGACAGTGGAACTTGATATATATTTAAACGCATTAAATCGGAACCGATTTACACTGGTTAAAAAGTTAGTTCAAATTTTGGCCATCAAGCGCTAATATGACGCCATACAGGATCTCGTTGGTGCCTCTGGTGCTCACATAGAGCAAACTGCGTAAGAAAATTTAATAACAACTTTAGCACTATGCCTTTCCCACTTCACTGACCTTTTCTGCCCATGTTCCGTTCCTAACACATTACATTTGAAAACATTCCTATACGTTTTTCTTGCATTCTCCGCACCAGATTTGCACCTGGTGGTTCAAAGTTGGAACATTTTTTTTTTCCAATCATAAATCGGTTCCGCATTAACTGACTTTTTATGTCCACCAAATTTCTCCCCCATGTGATAATTACAGGCCGCACTCAATGTCTGTGAGCAAATACAACTATAACCATCTGGTAATAAAGGCTTCCATATGTAAATGGTTAACATTTCAGCACAACCAAACAAAAGTACTCAGGAGTAACGCCATTTGCAATCATCAAATAAGGGCAGATTAGGCAGAAGATTTCTCCCTTAAAAATCGCATTTTAGTCTCGCTTGTTTGTAACATTGTGTTATGCCTTGAGTAAGAAGGAGGATCGACAATTCTTCAGGGGGCTGGATAGTGGTCTCTCACGACAGCGGTTTAGCGTTGGACGATGTTACTGTTTACGTGGCTGAGCGGTAATAGGCGCTTCAGCCTGGAACCGCACGACCGCTACGGTCGCAGGTTCGAATCCTGCCTCGGGCATGGATGTATGTGATGTTCTTAGGTTAGTAAGGTTTAAGTAGTTCTAAGTTCTAGGGGACTGATGACCTCAGAAGTTGAGTCCCATAGTGCTCAGAGCCATTTGTTACTGTTCACGTTGATTAGATCTAACGACTAACACACGAATTTCGAAAACTGATTCAGGAGGGCAATTCTCAAGCTGTGGGGGACCTTTTTGGCGGACACAACTAGCACAAGCAAACACAGACAAATTGGTGGCTCAGCTCTGCAAAATCGGACAGCCACATCAAGCACTTTCAGTCAGGAGATGTGAAACTTCTACGTTATTTAAATGAGTGTGTATGTACTTAAATTACAGAATGACTGAGAAGATGAAACTTTTACGTTATTTGATTTTGAAACAGCTGAGTAAAACTGACCGTACTGACCCTACTTTCTCTTTACTTTTTCTTATCATGTCAACATTCACCCACAATATAGTAGCGCAACGCAATCTGACTGCTCAAAAAAAAAAAAATTAAGACCTGACTTCAGATAATTAATACCGAAAATGACCCTGAATAAGAAGCAATATTGACAGTAAACTATAAATTTCATCAAGCACTTACCTCAGAAAAATCTTCATTACGCGAACTACTGCAATACAGCGAGCGTCAATACTGCCAGCTAAATAAAAGATTCTGACTACTAAAGCCGCTAACTACTAATTGGCATGTGGTTAACAAAGGAAAGATTTTGTTGCAAACCAAATAATGTATTTTTTTACCTTAATAATGTGACACCAAGTTCAAAAGCGAACATAAATCGTCATTGACATCCAGTACAAAGATCATGAATAATTTTCAATCTCCAAGTCGGATACTTCCAGACCGTTAACCTGCGCTATACTTCAGAACTCTACCCTCCATCAATGCCAACTTCTCACATTTAACATCCATCACTTCTGGCTGTTCACCTCCAACCTCCCAACAGTACTTCCATCACTGCTGGCTACTAACTTCCAACTGTCCAACATTACTGGCGATTATCTTCCACCATCGAGTCCAACCAGCCACAGAGTCTCTTACATAGAAAGCGCAATCAGAGATCCAATGCAAAGCACTACTCAGCGCTGCCAACACAGAAGCAACCCACTTACAGATGTCTCTGTAGAGAGACATATAACCTCACGGACAATGCAAAGACGGCTGCAGTGCTACGGACTGCCTGGAAGAAGCCCGTATCAGCTGCTCCTTGCGATGCAGCAGCAGACAAAGGCGCGTCAATAGTGCTTTGTCCAGAGACCACATTGAACATAGGAGTAGTACAACGTTGGGTGTCAGACTAATAGTGGGTCTGTTTAACGCATGTTGATACACATATCAATGTTTAGAGACTCAGAAAAGAACGAACGTAGGCATATTGTATTCTTCATCTTCGGATGTACCGAAAATTTGGCTCTGACGTCTTGGTGTATCATTGCGTACACGACATCAGTACCCCGGATCGCATGACACTAATTTGGGCAGCAGCCATTACGATTCTGAAGTGTTAATTCCGGTGGCCGTGGCCTACCTTAAAGGTCTCCCTAGCGTTATACTTCAGCAAGATACCGGTTAAAGATGCTGAAGGTACTTTTGGTGAGGATACTTTAAAAGGTACATCTATGGGAAGAGTGGATTTTACGAACAAAATAGTTGAAACGTTATAAATAAGTAAATAAATAAAATGCTGATTAACATCTAAGCATTATGAACAACTGTATCGTCTATAGGGTTCAATCGCAGGAACGAATATTGAATTAGGTTCCATAGTTATTTTTGGGAAAGGGACGGCACCTTTATGTTTTAGAATCGAGCCAAAACAGAAGCTTTTCCGTGATTACAGCAGATTTGTACGGCCCGATACCGTAACTGTATTTATTAAAGCTAGTAAACACGTCATAGCTGATGCAGCACAAAGCAGCGGATTACAGCAGAAACTGCTTAATGACTATGTGCATCCGAACGGTACTAAAAGTCACAGTCAAAATGTTTAATATGGAAATGAAAATCCATACGCGTGTGACACGTATCCCATGTACACACCATACACACCACATTGTCAAAAAACACACCAGCACACACATCGCCAAATCCACGTTCCCTTTGCTTTCAGCAGGTGAGCATTACAATAAATTAGCAAGCCGTAGTCATACTATCTGTGGACAATATGTTCCCTTGCACTCAGCAGATAAGTACTGCAAGTATTACCGTGAAGAAAACAGGTATTACAGTGTGAAAGAGGAAGAAACCCAAATAAAACATCAAAAATTTCAAGCATTTATTTTGGAAAAGCGTAGGGTACACCATGTGATTTTTCTCAAAGCATTCAGAAACGCGTTCCCCAGAGCGTGGAGTGACCGGAAAAGAATTTCATATGTAGTAGATTACATCCCGGGAGACGTAGCTGTCTGGGCATACAACCAAGCCAATAGATGGATAACTCTTGAACAATTCGAAAAAGCTTTCTTGGCCAAGAGCGCCTCAGAAAACAGATCATGGAACCAGAGCCGTTGAATGCCAAATATGTTAATTTAAGAAGATATTTTAAGAGGTTCCTAAATATGACGCATTTTCTAAACGAACCGCTCACTACACATGATACAATCCGCGTACTAAAGCTAGACTACCATTCTATATCAAAGAGAAACTACGGCACATTCCCGACGACATGCGAAATATTTTTTGACAATGCTGGATTCAGTTGCATTGCTTTATGAAGATCAAAAGGAGCGAGCGGCAAAACAGGAGCCACAATATTTACATGAGTGGTATGCATTGCACGCAGGTTAGCCAACATAATCCTGCGGGCCAGCTGCGTTCAGATACTTAGCGCAGCAGAATCTACAGCCTGTTCTCGCAAACCTATTACTTATAAAAATCAGCAGACACATTCTAACATGAATGGTCGTCATAACATCACATACACGACGGGCGGTAACCAAGACAAGAGGCACCGAAACAATAATGATACGATACGACCGAAAAGATCTGAAACTGGGATATGAACAAAGAAAACTACCAGCCAAGACACAACGAACAGCAAACTGAACCACTAATTACGGTAATACGTAGCAAAACACTGGTCCACCACCATAACGTAGCTACCACAAAGCAAAGAAAGTGGACCAACTAAAACATTCATAAAAAATGGGGTTCCTATTTTAAAAAAACATAGTTGATATCCGTTTGACCTATGGCAGCGACATCTACGGGCCAACCATAGCGCCATCTGGCTTCCCCCTTCAATCAAGACGAGTTTCGTTAATTGTAGTTTTTTCGTTTGATGCTTATTTCGTGAGATATTTGGCCCGGTCATCATCAATGGACCACAGTGTATAAGACAACAAGTGTCTGCCGCGGTTATAAGATCGGTTACTGCTGCTGCAGTGGAAGGTTATAAAGTTTAAGTCAGTCTGAACATGGTGTTATAGTCAGCACATGAGCGATGGGAAACAGCATATCCGAGGAAGAGATGAAGTGGGAATTTTCGCATACTACCATTTCACCAGTGTGCCGTGAATAGCAGGGAGCCGGTTAAACATCAAATCTCCGACATCGCTACGGCCGGAAAAAGGTCCTGCAAGAAGGGAACCAACGACGACCGGAGAGAATTGTTCAACATGACGGAAATGCAACCCTTCCGCATATTGCTGCAGATTTCAATGTTGGGTCGACAAGTGTAACCTGCGAACCATTCAACGAAACGTCATCGATATGGACTTTCGGAACCAAGGCACCCTAGTGCACCCCTGAAACGTCTCGAAACGACACCGATATGTGACATGTACATAAGCATCCTATTTGGTCACCTGCATTCATTCAAGCCCATTGTGCGTTCCGGCGCACTTGGGAAATTCCAGCAGTAGAATGAGACACCCCACACGTCCAGAATTGCTACAGATTGCCTCCAGGAACACTGAGTTTAAACGCTTCCGCTAGCCACCAAACTCCCCACACATGAACATTATTGAGCATATATGGGAAGCTTTGCAACGTGCTGTTCATAAGAGATCTCCACTCCTTCGTACTCTTACGGATTTATGGGCAGCCCTGCAAGACTCAAGGTGTCAATTCCCTCCATCACTACTTCAGACAATAGTTGAGTCCATGCAACATCGTGTTGCGGCACTTCTGTGTGCTCGTGGAAGCCCTGCACAATATTCGTTAGTTGTACCATTTTCTTTGGCTGTTCCATGTATATTCGTGGAGGCGAACATATAAATTCTGTGTTCTACCTTTGGGACTGAACGTCAGTTCTGGTGTGTTCATAACTGCTTTGGATACAGTGCTTCGAGAATCAATATGAAATGCCTGGGCTAGCGGGACAGAGCATATTAAGTTGTGGAGAGGGGCCAAAATAAGTTGCTGTCAGCTGCACTCAACATGCAAACTTTATTCATCAACACTCAATATTGCAACAAGGATGCAAGACTCTCAAAACTCTAATCGACCTCCTTTGATTAACTTTATATAGGTCGAAGGCAACACTCAAAATCCAAGACACAAGGTCTAAGCAAGAAACCGAAACACAAGGTTCTTCTGGAGGTATCACCCAAGAATATTTTCTAAATCTTTTGAAGGCCTTAGCAAATTAATTTTAATGCAACAAGGCTGGAGGCCGCATATTAAGCAATAAGAAGAGTTTGAATCAAAAGGCAGAAGACCTTATCTTAAAATATTTCATGCCAAAATTTATTGAAGGCTCCATACAAAAGTATAAAAATCTTGTGCCTTAAGGGCAAGACAAGAACATAAATTTAAGAGATTTTAAAAATCTGCTGACGGCCCACATCAACAAATAATTTAACGGCTTAAGGCCTAGAAAAACGAGTTTCAGTTTTAAAAGGCAGAAATCTGTATCTTAAAACATTTTATGTAAATCTCGGCTGAAGGCCCCTATAAAGAATAATAATTTCATTCCTTAAGGGCAAGACAAGAACATTAATTTAAGAGATATTGATACTCAGCTGAAGGCCACACATCAGCCAAATAACTAAAACCCAAACAGGGACATTACTATGTAACACACTAGCCACGGTGCTCAGAAGTTTCCAAGGGTCAGCCTGGGATCGTAACACTAACGCCCGTTTAGGTGAGACAGGCAGCCTGTCCAACAACTTCTTAATCTGAAGGCAACCCAACCGACAGACAGCCGACCGACCAATCAACAAAATCAGTTCCGGTATACGCAACCAGAAAAACGACCACAAGATTTAAGTACAACGACAGACAGAATATGGGCCCCCACAACGACCAACAATACCTCAGCTGTCGAACTACACGCCGCGCTGGACAGCAACAACACGACGAGGCAAATACACTGCCGAAAACTACGTCAACGACCAGGGTAGGTAACCTGAACGTCGACGTCTACAAAGCAGAAGATACCACTTGTCAACTTCAATTACATGGAATAAATTAAGTTAAATTGTACTTCACAGGAAGACGGCTGGAATCTTGGCCGACTTGAATACATACACGTTGTTGCTCGCTGGAATGTCTCAAAAGCGACAACCAGGATCAAACGAAGTACGAAATTTTGAAAAATTCTGTACAAATTTGAAACAGCTGGTGTAACAGCAAACCTTAAGCATTCTAAATTTGCATGTAATGAGATAAGATACCAAGGGCACATAACAAATGCACAAGGTAAACGCCCTGTTCCGCATAAGTTAGACGCTATTAAAAAAATTCCCTATTCACGTGCTAAATGTAACTGAAGTCGTTTCTAGGACTCTGTTCTTTCTTCCTACTTTTCCTACCACAACACACACGAAACAGCAAACACCTTCTAGCATTACTGAAGAATAATCATCTATGGATCTGGACAGAGCAGTGCCAGCAAGATTTTCAAAACATAAACTGTATGTTAATGAATTCAAATATTTTAAACCATCCTGATTTTAGTCTAGATTTTTGTATGACATGTGACGCACCATGCACCTATACAGGTGGAAAACCGGAACAGATAAGGAGCAATGGATTTTCAAGCCGAACCTTAAGAGAATGTGAACGAACATATTCAACAACTGAATTAGAAAATCTTTCAGTTGTCTGGGCTATTAAAAAGTTTAATTTTGTATGTATGCGGCAAACATACAAAAATCTATACTTATCACCAAGTACTGACATTTTAATTAACCTGTAAGTTAGTTCATCCCACATTATCACGCGGGGCTTTGTCGTTGAAGAATTACTCATTTGAGATTTTTTTCTGTTAAAGGAAACGACAAAATCGTTGTTGACGCTTTGTCTCGTCTTCCACTAGGTTCGATTGACAGTAACACTGATCTAGAGGAAGAGAACGGCTGTAGAATACTTTTAGCGCAGGATAAACAATGTTACCAGTACTACATTGAGTTGTCTAACAACAAAAGTCAGATCCCCAGTGGAACAAGGTAAGGACCTTACTAACTAATCAACCTACTCATCCACTGTCTAGCCGTTTAGGATATATCAAGAAGTATTATTCTATCGTCAACATCCAAATGGCTCTATGTGGGGTGTATGTATAACCAAGGGCTCAGAACACAATCTCAGTAGACACACCCTTAGTTTGGGATATTATGGGACGAAGAAGTATCTAGTAAAACTGAACACATTCTGTTATTTTAGCAACATGAGGAGAAAGGTTCACAACATACTTAAACTTGCGTATGTTGTTCGAAAGCTAAACCACAGAATTTATCGTCAAAGACAGATTTACATTCCATGCTACCAAAAAAATGGTTCAAATGGTTCTGAGCACTATGGGACTCAACTGCTGAGGTCATTAGTCCCCTAGAACTTAGAACTAGTTAAACCTAACTAACCTAAGGACATCACAAACATCCATGTCCGAGGCAGGATTCGAACCTGCGACTGTAGCGGGCTTGCGGTTCCAGACTGCAGCGCCTTTAACCGCACGGCTACTTCAGCCGGCATTCCATGCTACCCAATAAATGTACAGACATAAGTGGACCCCGTCTGACAAGTGGCGGTGATGGAAAATACTATGTATTAGCCTTTTATGACACATTTTCAATCCATGTCAAGCTTTACGCCGTAAAATCTACAACTGCAAACACTATCATAAGCAGACTTATTCGTGATTACATTTCCCACTTGGGAAAATCAAAAGCAATTGTATCTGACAACGCCACATACTCCACCGGGTATAAATGGGGCAAATTCTTAAATTAAAATGATCTTAAGAGCATTTTTGCATCGAAACTTAGCCTTCAATCTAATCCCACAGAACGTATTTTCAGGGAACTGTACAGGTTTATGAATACATATATTTCAACACAACAGTCTAATTGAGTAAAGTATTTAACTCTTTCTGAAGATGTGCACACTAAGTATCCTCTTAGTGAATTAATGGTTGACCGAAACGAATTTAGTGAAAGAAGCAATCCGTTACCGAAATTTCCAAATGAACCAGTGTCGTATAATAAAAAGATTAAGGTTCCTACTACGCTGAAGCACAGAATGCTAATGATTAAAGCCGATTTTAAGCCAATTCATAAAGTGAAGACAAGAATTAAAAGTTGGCATGCAGTTATCATTGCGTACTCACCACAACGTCTGCTATACAAAAGCCCATATGTAATCGTTAGACCCTAAGTTACCGCATCCTTGTGAATCCCTATCACAAAACCAGGAAACAAGAAATATCATTGGACTACCCGCTCACAGAGAGTATTTCATTCTAAGTAATAATCATAAGTTTATTTGCAACCGGCATGTAAACAGAATGCCAGCGAGCCAATAAGAAATTGAGCTATATCTGTAGCTTTGAAGTAATATTTGTATCGTAAGACATTTGTCTGTTAGTATACGTGCGCTCGAGCTTGTCTGGTGATGTTATCAAAGTGTCATGTGTAACCATAGTAGTTTCAGGTGACATAATTTGCGAATACAAAGTTTTATTGAGAAATCTATGACATCAGTAAAAATTTTTTACATGAATGTAAAGCAAAATGTAATATGGTTATATGTAACGCAGTAATAATCAGAATTGTAATATGTTACGTATATGGGTAAAAGAAAAGTCTAATGCAAAAAGGAGGGCGAAGGAACATTTCGTACATCGCAATGACTGAAATCGCGATGAAACGTTTGTGTAAAACTGTTAAAAAACGCAAGGTACACTGTGATCGCTATGGTATAGTATAGGTGAAAGTGCATGACGTTTATCTCACATCGCCTACTGCGATGGAACAGTTCACAAGTTACAGCTACTTATCTCCTGGACCTATCGTCGCGACGCATAAGCACTGAAGACGACTCTACGTGTGGAGGTCTTTTGGAAAATATTTCAGGGAATGAAATTTTCTCAGTGTGCGACAGTCTCTTACCTGGAATAATTGTGTGTCGATGCCATAATACTGCCGTCCGAAGTGTAATATTCATGCCTTCTAGGAACAATACATTGTGGAATAGTTATCCACCGGACTTCATCCACGCGACGCATGACCCAGGAAAGTGTAAATAAACAGTGCAGCGTGTCAACAGCTGCCTGATATCAGACAGTGAAAAATAACGTCGATGTGAAACAATGTTCGCGGGACAAAAACTACTAGAAACAATGCTTACCTCTGCGTTATTATTGTATACATTGTGTGTTTTAATATTCAACGACGAGTCGTCGTACAAAAACTGAAAATCTCCAGCCAAAGGCATTCTAAGAGCAAACTTTGACCAATGAGACAATCAACCAAAACTAACTGCATTTATGTAAAAATTTGTAATAGTATTAGGATTATTTTACCTGATATAGATGTAAGAGCATAATTCTTCTGAATACTCCATGTACCCTGTTCTGTCACTGTGATGATTTCCGCACACGCATAAACAGAACTGCTAATGCACTGTCAACAGCGCGTTATGAGATGGACTATAATTCGTTCATCATAAGCATAAAACTGATGTAAACATTGCACTACGTATTCTACCGCATTTGCTCGAACCTCATGGGACAGTCAAGTACGATCATGAGAAGCGTTTTATGCTTTGTTACTCGCACATAGACTCAGCGATCATGCGGGACAACAGCTTTACTGGCGCATTTAACTTAGACAGTAGCGGACGGTCAGGTTGTACACCCAGCCTGCAGTGACGTGGACAGCTGCATAAATGACGAACAGAGGAGCAATACAGTTTCGATTGTGATTTAATTTTTAAGCAGAATGAAATAATAGACTACAAATCTCCCACAATATGCTCCTTATACGACTAGACGAAAGCCGCAATGCGTTATCGATTTTAGCTAATGTGCTATTGTAATTAAAAACAAGAATGATGAAAATTCCTGACTTTATCACAGGGTAATTTTCCTGCATAAGCTGTGTATAACGAAGGAGAGTATAGAAGAATTTCAACGTGTAGTAAAATATTGAAGCCACTGAAGGTATTATTTACAGTCAGTCATCTGGCAATCTCTTTGCTCCTTCCTTATCCGAATCAAAGAAATACATTTCAGTTCTGGAAGTGTCACCTGCTACGTTGATAATGAGCCTATCAACAACAGAATCAACGAAGCCAACCGGGCGTAGCACTTTATCTTCTTCTTTTATGATGAGCCCTTCTATATCCCTCCAGCGTTGGGCAGTGATGTGTAAAACGCTGCGTGCATATAGTTCCTGTACGTCTGGCAGCGTAACAGTCTTGTAAGTTTCTCGGGCCAAATTCCGCAGCTTGGCTCCATATCAATTCTGTTGCGTTCATATTGTAATGGTACAGTATCAAATGGAAAAATTCAGCATTTGTAAGATGTGCTAGATGCTGTGAAAATGATTGCTTTTCGTGATTCTGCTATACTTATCTACCTCTGTAGTATAAGACGGTGGACATAGTACAAATAAAGAGGATTTGGCTTTTTATTTTTGCCTTAAAAATTGAATTGTTATGTTTTCTTAATTTAAGCAACTTTTATTAACAGTCTTTCATAAAACATCAATAATCAAGAATTTGTATTTGAAATGGAAACAGGAATTTCGCGTCCAGTATTTAATTAGAAACAAGAAGACGTGCACTGTTCATAAAAAAATGATGTTGAGTTTTATAATTACGAGATGTAGGTATTTTAAATTGAACAAGAAAAAAATGATACTAGGGCGATTTGAACCAACACACGAATAATCCCCGTTCGTTGACATTGCATTACACTATCGACTTTTTTTTATTCCACAAAAACAGTAACAAAAATGGCTAGCTTACAGTGAAATGACATAAATAAGGTGACAGATAATTGCAGTCATAAACTACAGCATTCATAGAATGAGAAAAGATAGTCAGTCTGAGCTGCACGTTCAATGAAAGTATGTTATCAATTGTAGTATATACACGAAAACTACAAAGTCGATCATCTCCGTAAACTTTAGAAAAACATTCAGAACAGCCTATTACTCGGCACTTTTAACCGTTTTCCACGCACGTGTATCACCACGGAACAGAAAACAGCCTCTATACTGCGTGTTAACAGCGCGACAATCATAGCACAACGCTGCAGAGGCTGTGACTGTACACGATTATTGAAATAAAAACTACGTAGCAACAGCGTGATTAAGAGAAACGTCAATGGCTGTTAATACATTTGAATACCTTCAAGTTCCATTTAGTGTAACTTAGCAGTAAAACATCTAATACATAAGTAGGACCTTCTTGAAAGAGCGTAACAACACCAGTGTAAGTGTACTACGGCTTCTGACCAGTCATCGCGTTTGTGTTTGTTTACATCAGGTTTATTCTTATGATGAACGGATTATATAAAGTAAGGGCTCTTAGCCGCACTTGAGAATACCTGACTGCGAGTGTACACGGCAGCGGCTAAGACAGTTGAAATGTAGCCTGGCGCACCCATCAAATTCAAATTTGTATACCTTGCATTGTATGCCACCATGGATTGTAAATATAGAATACGATAAGCTTTAGGGTAAAATGCTCGCCACCAGGTGCGGCCTTTCGCCTCGCAATTCAGGAGGCAATTTCAAGGCATATTTGCGGGAAGAGTGAATTTTACGAACAAAATATTTGGAACGTAATAAATAAATGAAGTATCGATTAAAAATTAAGTACTGTGAACGGCCGTATCGACTGTAGGATACAACTGCAGAAACAAATGCAGAATTACGTCCCTCAGTTATTCTTGTGAAGGGGACGGGACCTTTTCATTTTAGAGGCGAGGCAAGACGGACGCTGTTCTGTGATTATGGCAGATATCGTCATTATGATCCCTATTTTGCTTAGTGTAGGTCTTATTAATAATTTATTGTTTATGTCTGATAGTTGAATATAGAGATATTACTTAATATTGTCTCATTTTGTGTTAAAAGTCATTCTCAGCTATCTGCCTCTTGAAGTGGCTAATAGATGCACATATACAGTCCAGTACGAACCATTTTTTCGATGAGTAGCGTTAATGTTTTCGAAGTCCTATAGTTTTCATTTGATGAGTTATGCACGGTTGAGTAATAGAATCAGAACGGACTTTACACACAAAACCATTGTCAAGCGTGCCAAATAAGAGCACTGAATCAACAAAAATTATTTATTTAAGAAATTACTTAATTATTTCAATAAGTGTGATTCTCTCCCTAGCATTAACATTGCACGATCCCGCCAGAACTAATAACAAATTTTAACATACTGGGAACGAAAATGAAGAGATGCTGAGACAGGGCTATCCTGGAAGTGTTATTCCAACAGATCGCTGTTTGTTAATATCAAAAATACATTTAACAAGGTGGAGGAAAATGAAAAGCCATGAAAGGCAAAAGATGAAGTGTTTATAATGTACATACCTGTTACAAGAACAGATTATAAAAACTTTATATCAAATTTTACATGCATACTACAAGAACAAGAAATTAGCCAAGATATTAATAAGAAATGGGATAAGATCATACAAACTGTAACAACTCTTATACACGAAGTGTGGTTCGATGACAAAATACATTACTGGAAGAAATTGCAAAAGCAATAAGAGACAAGAAATTAGCTAATCTACAAGTGTTAGAAAAACAAACGGACGAAGCAAGGTATATATACAGAGTGAGTCACTAACTATTTCCACCTAGGATAACTCTGAAAGTATGATAGTAGCTGAAAAGTTTGTGGGTAAAATGTTGCATGGGACAACGGGGACCATAATATGACGTTGGGTTTTTGTTGCTAGGCGGGATCGCGCCAGAGATATGGTCAACTTTGTTTTTTTTAAATGGGATGTTATAGTTTTGTACCTATTTTTTGATAGCGGCTATCGAGACGAATCCAATGATGTGTAACTCTAAGGTCTTTGAAGGCCAACGAAGGTCAAAAACGTGGCATGAACGTCCATTTATGGAAGGTGTTGAAAGTGTTGACCATTGGTATCAACGCAGTGCTTTTATTTATTCGTTCGGCATATACAAGGCAAATATTACAGTGTCATTACAATCCACCAGGAAATTACAACACTACACAATGCTACTTATAGTTTTGAGCCAATCTATGGCTAGATCAGGCAGGTAATGTATGTCCTTCAGTTCATCACTATATCCTACCACTTCACACACCAGTAGGTGGTCCATTGTCTGGATTTCACTACATTCACACACGGGACTCTCCGCAAGTCCCCACTTATTCATTAGATGTTTACATCTTCCCACGCTTGTTCTAAGGCGATTTAAGGCAAACCAGAGCTTCCGAGGGAGATCAAAACCATTTATCTTCTTGCTGGGGTCATCGATAAGCTTTTGGTTCTTATGTGCCCCTTTGCGCCATGATTCCCCCCAGGCTAGCTTTGGGTCGAAGTCCTGTAATTCCCTGCCAATCTTCCAAAAGGGGGACCTAGATTTTAGCCTGTTGATGGATGATAAGTCTTGGTGTATAGGGAGTTCAGGATTGTGTACGATCTTCCTTTATATTCTTGAGGTCGCCATGGAGCGCCTTATATCAGGGGGTTCTATGTTGGCAAGGACTGGGAGCCAGTCACATGGGGTAGCCCTAAGTGTGTCTAATTCTCATCGTCTCTTTCAATTGGGTGTCTATTTTATTTACATGCGCACTTTTCGCCCAGACTGGTGAACAATATTCATCCACGCCGTACACGAGGGCTAATGCTGACGTCCTTAGTGTATTAGCTCCGCACCCCCATGATGTTCCGGCCAGTTTAGACATAATGGCATTTCGAGATTTTAATTTCTGTTTAGTGTCTTCCAGATGGGAACTGCAATCTTCTTATCATGGATTGAGTGGTATTCCTTATCACTTCTGCACCTACCTGCACTTATCAAAGCACATTCAAAACACTTATCTCTCGTATATCGTGCAAATAGTAAATATTCGCCGAATCCGGAGAATCCATCTTACGTGCCATTGACATGTACACCATTCGACGGTTTCGCAATACAACACTACTAGGAACGGTAAGACTAGAACCGTAGAATCAAGTGAATGCGAATGCTGTACTCCTTCGAAGAAGAAGTCGATAGGGTTCTCATTTACAGAAAATGCCAACGAGATTTAGTGACAGCTAGAGACCTATACGCTGAAAGATATACCCAACGTACTCACCCTGTAAGTCGTAAATTTAAAGATTTGTATGATAAATGGAAAACAACTGGATCTTTAACGCATTGGAAACATATCCGGCAAAGGAAATTTACTAATGAGGAAATAGAAATTGGTACTCTTGCCACTGTCATTCGAGATCCTAGAGTTACTTCACGTCAGATCGTAAGGGAATCTGGCATGAGCCAGAATAGTGTTGATAGTGTTATGCATCGCCTTAAATATCCTTACCATGTCAGTCTCCACCAAGAATTAATTGGTACGAATTGAATACATCTCACTGAATTCTGCCTATGAACTCAACTTCAGATTCAGATGGATGACACATTTATTAGTTTGATTTTATTTACTGACGAGTCTACATTCACGAAGCATGAAAATGTTAATTTGCATAACATACATTATTGGGCAACTGAATATCCATGTTGGCTGCGGCAAGTTGCACACCAAAAAGCGTGGTAGGAGAATTTATGGTGTGGGATTCTGGAGGGCAGAATTATCGGCCCTTGTTTCACTGAAGGAAATCTTCAAGGCAGAAAGTACATCACATTTCTGCAAGAAAGATTAGTTCCATTATTGGAAGAAATATCTTTAGGAACAAGGAGCAGAATGTGGTTTATGGTGGGTATCCGCCACATTTTTCGCTGATGGCTAGAAATGAGTTGCAGAGACAATTCCCAAATCGTTCAATTGGGTGCGGAGGAGATGTGTCGCGGCCGGCTCGTTCGCCAGACTTGACGCCTCTAGATTTTTTCTTTTGGGAATTCGTAAGAGACATTGTTTGTAAAGACGTTCCAAATACACCTGCAGATACGCGAGAGAGAATTTCCAGAGCATGTGCTTCGTTAAGTGTCGATGAGATAAGGAATACTACACAGTCCATGATAAGAAGATTGCAGCACTGCATTGATACCAATGGAAATCACTTCGAACACCTTCTGCAAATGGACGTTCTGTAAATGGACGTTCAAGCCATCTTTGTGACCTTAGTGCTACACATCATTGAATTCGCCTCGATAGCCGCTATCAGAAAATAATTATCAATCTATAGCGTCCCCTTTAAAAAAACAAGGTTGACCTTCATATATCTGAAGCGACCCCACCTAGCAACAAAAAACCAACGTCATATTATGGCCGCCGTTTTTCCATGCAACTCTTGCACACTAACTTTTCAGCTACTACCATACTTTCGGAGCTATTCTTGGTGGCACTAGTTAGTGATTCACGCTGTATAAGGAAGAACAAAATGAAGCGAAAAACATTGTAAGCAAAGGTTTCAAAGTGCCTTGGGACAAATTTATAAGCACCGTCGGTTATGATACACAGGGGATCCAATGATGGCCTGTAAAGTGCTTAAGCAGCTACAGAGGGGAGAACAGTACGTAGCAATGGTTCAAATGGCTCTGAGCACTATGAAACTTAACGTCTGAGGTCATCAGTCGCCTAGAACTTAGAACTAATTAAACCTAACTAACCTAAGGACATCACACACATCCATGCCCGAGGCAGGGTTCGAACCTGCGACCGTAGCGGTCGCTCGGCTCCAGACTGTAGCACCTGTAACTGCAAGGCCACTCCGGCTGGCAGCACGTATCAAATAAGAACGTAATTGAAGTAGAGCAAACGTTACAACATTATATAGATTTGAGTTCAAACAGTTTCCTGGAATAAGAAGAAGAATATGATGAGCCTATTTATGGAAACGTAGATCGCATTCCTCAGGGGAATGAAGAACAGCACTAAATGAAATGAACAATAGGAAGGCTCCAGGAGAAGATGAAGTAAATGTAGATTTATGAAAATATGGGGACCCGACACTAAACCAGAAATTTCTGAGTCTAATTAATAGAAGCTGCAATGGATGCCATATTCCAAGGTCCTGGTCATAGGGTGATATTAACGCGGCCTTCAAAACAAATGTGAAAATTATGTGGGATGAAGTGTTTTGCACACAGGGTGTAAAATATGTGCAAGAATATCGAGTAACACTGCGCATGCCACCACAGATGCTTTAGTACTACAAAAACAAAACAGCGGTGGAGAGGAACGATCCTGTACAGATGCTACTTCACTGTTAAGCAGGGAATAGAAAGGAGAACGGAATATAACCTCGAAACTCATATAGCTTTACTGATGCTGACAAAGCATTTGACCGAGTAAGAAGAAAAAAATTGTGGGAAATCATGACATGTAATTAATGTATTAAAACGTCTATAGAAAGACATAGCAATCAATGTACATGTCGGGGTGTAATGGCAGGGTTGTCGCTTGCCTCCTGTTCTCCTTACATTTTATATAAACGATTTGATTAGAGAATGGATGTATAAAACTGACAAAGGCATTTGTATACTGCTAGATTTTACATATAAGGCGATGCTTTTTGCTGATGGTCACATTACAAGTAACACTGAAGACGATCTGCAAAGAAGTTACAGAAGCAAAGACAATTACCTTCAATTACCCTAGAACCAAAAATTTAATCATGACACTATGTTAAAGTTAGGGGTTTTTATTACCCAGGAACATATTTCAGCTACAAACATGGAACAATTTTTAAAAACAAATTACCCAAGACCAAGAAAACTTGTGGTACAATAAACAGAAGCCCAAAAACTAAAAATAAATCAGAAACTAGAGGTAAGTTCTGCCAAGTAGTTGATGTGTCTGTTTTCCTCTATGGATCTGAAACATAGATGCTGACTAAAGATGGTAAAAACAAGATACTGGCTGAAACTTCCTGGCAGATTAAAACTGTGTGCCCGACCGAGACTCGAACTCTGTCCCGAGTTCGAGTCTCGGTCGGGCACACAGTTTTAATCTGCCAGGAAGTTTCATATCAGCGCACACTCCGCTGCAGAGTGAAAATCTCATTCAAGATACTGGCTGCCGAACTGGGAGTCATAAGATCAGTAAGACGATGTACCCCGTTAGAAAAAATTTCAAATGAAATAATAAGGGAAGAGGTAGGAGGGAACTCTGTGGAACAAAAAAATTATAAACCATAGAAGTGATTTGAGATAGCATGTTGACAGAATGCGGAAGGACAGGATCCCAAGAAGAGTGTAGTGATATAGGCCTAAGACATCTGAGAAGACCAGGAAAATGATGGTAGATGCGTTTTGAAGCCGGGAAAGGTAATATTGCCTAATCAAAAGTGCAGAAGAAGAAGAAGAAGATGTAGATACCATGTCGATCTACCTTAATGCTGATGGTCTAAAACTGCTGCGATCTCCAGCTGTCTCACCCACTTGAAACATCTGACAATCTAGCACCTCTCCATTCGCTATCCTCTTCTTCTGACCGACGTAGTGTGGAGGCGGTTAGGAATGACGTAGCAGCCATATTCAAGCACGCAGTTCGATCGATGCACATCTTGTTTAGAGCCACTGTCGCTAGCAGAGCTGCTGTGTACTAGATTTCGCTTCCACTACACCCTCAAATCGCCTATAAATCTAGATGTGTGTACTCCTCGCTATCCTCATAAGCACAATAAGAAAATTCTCGTCATTTGCTGGTGTTGGTATTGTAATCACAAGTTGTTTATTTTTTCTTTGGGCTGCATTTGATTTCTCCTTTGGAATTTTCATCGAACAAGGCACATGGTATAATTAAGTATTTTTCAACTGAATGAAAGTAATCACAACAGCAGGGGTCTCCGTAAATCAGTTCGTGATACGTAAGCTCTCTAAAAAAATAGCGTCTCCAGTGAAACAGCTCTTCTCGGCCCATAGTTCAGTGCGCAGGCTGTCCTCGTGTGTGCAAGACAGCTGCCCGGGTGACCTTGCTGCCAAAGAAGTGGAGGCCCGTGATTCAATAACAGACACACGGGCAGTGGTCCCCGGGTGGAAAGGCACGCTCTAACGCCGGATTTTCATCGTCCCACGAAGGAAATTGACTCCAGGGACGTCACCTTACAAAGAGAGAACTGGAGAAGGCTCGCACGTTTCTAGAAGCAATATAGCGATCCGCATCGCTCTTTTTTATACTACCACGGGGCTTTCAGCGGATGACAGGTGTCCACACGACACATGAAAGTAACGAGACATGCCGCATTTCCTTCGTGCACCTCTTGTTTTTTTGGATGTTTCATTCATCCTACAGTTAAGTTCTTGTAACCATATTGAAAAAGGGAAGATTACTTCTTCCATTCGATAGCTTTGAGATTTTCTTTGCCGTAACAATGTCAATACTGCATGGAATCTTGTAACGTAGCGTGCATCAAATGAGAATATGTCTTTTACTGTCACAGTGAAATGTAACAATCACAGCTTATAAAATTTCTTGGATTTTAGTCTAGTAGCAACCTGAATTGAAAATTGTTACATAATGCCAACTAAAGAAATTTTATTACTATGGCATTTCCTCTCCATAGTTACGGCATCGCACTTTGAAAATCGATCTAGGCGCTTCAGTCTGGTTTGAGTCCCGTCTCAGGCATGGATGTGTTTGATGTCCTTAGGTTAGTCAGGTTTAACTTGTTCTAAGTGTAGGGGACTGATGACCTCAGCTGTTAAGTCCCATAGTGCTCAGAGCCATTTTTACTGTAAACGTAAGTAGCATTCCTTCAGAAAACCGGAGAAATGACCGGATACTTTCTTTCCTACATTCAGAGATCTGAAGAAAAACCAAGGAGGTGAAGGTCTGAATGGCTAAATACCACAACGCGTTGTAAAGTCTAGAGGAGAACTTTATTCCTCATTGAATACTGCACAGCTGAAAATTGTCATAATGCGATGAGAATAAGATTAATACTGCAGCAGCTATAAGAACAAGTGAAGACCGAGGTAGAAGAGGGAGGTGTAGATGAAAGTGAAGGCAGAGCTCCAGGAAGTCTCCGCGTGGGGCTGTGTTATTGTTAATTTGGAAGAAGAATTTACTGAACCTCCTTGCAATATACGACCAACAGTTTTACCTGTTTTAAGAGTATTTCTCGTTAAAATTTCACACTGAGGATTTACGTAACGTCCTGTTGCAGGATCCCGTAAATTGGGTGTCATCATAATGCTGTAGCGACATAATAATTCAGTGACGAAGATAATAATAATTCCAATGGAGTATATTTCCGAAAAGGCAGGTGATTGCATCTTATTACGAGCCAAATTGGTAAAAATATTTAGCAACGTGAATGTCAAAAATTACATATAACTGGATCTGCAATGGTATTTTTGAAAGGGGCATCCTAAAAACATATATTGCTGGACAGTCATCATACCATTCCATATTAGTGAATTAATCATTTTCAGTAGAACTAACATTCACAGTATAGTCTTGCTGCATATAAATGCTACCTGTCTGGCACCTGTACTGACGTTCAATATATTTTCTCGAAAGTACTGTTCTCTGTGGTGAAAATGTTTTCGATCACTTGGCATTAGTCTCTCTCTCTCCCTCTCTCCCTCTCTTTTACTTCACTTTTCTCAAGATAGTGATATTTAACCTGTTCTCCACAGTTCGTTAAACCATTATATTGTTTTCAGCACCAGTGCCTACTTATTTTCATCACTTAAATCTAAGTGGATAATGATTAAATGTGAATTAACAATTCTGCTGTTCAGTGGTTCTGGTAATCGGCCATGGTTACAGTTTCTTTAAGATATGTAAAAATATTCTTAACCGACTCTCTTGGTACTTTCGGAAAAAATATAATAGCTTAAATGAGTATATATAATTGTACTCGACAAGTAATATAAACGGTAACTTCAAATAATAGCCGTAAAGGTGATAAAAGCGCTCTCGTCATAAAAGCAAGCAGATATGATACTGCCGAAGTGCTACAGTGTAATCATTAACATGGGATTACAGTTCATTAAGCGACGAGGTAACGTTTTGAAATAGCGTTTGTTGAAAGCTGATCTGGCATGTGGTAGGGAAAGGAATACGCCGTATTCACCTCAGATTTGATCCGATTAACCAGTTAGTAACTACGTACAGCCACGCTCCTATTTCCTGCTTAGATGATGTGTGCAAATATGACTTTATCGAGCGTTTTTTTCCTAAGTATCAATCATCTGACGAAAAAGTAATGATACGCTGTTAAATTAATAATATTAGTTCGCAAAAAGTGTTAGAAAATAGTTTTCCGAGGTAACACCATATTATGACACTGAAGTATCTAAGTATCGAAGGAAATCCTGTGAGAATTAAGTACTTTAAAACCTCCTATCAAAGCGGAATTCGATTTTCGTAGCTGCTGTTATTGTTGCTGCTGTCATTAATCTGAAGTAGGTCTGACGCACCTTTCCTGGCTAGTCTGTCCTGCACAAACCTCTTCATTTCTGGGTAACTTACGAAACTTACATCCCTCTGAACTTCGTTACTGTATTCTGTCTACATCTTCTACCAAACACATACACACACTTTCTTCCATTACAGAACTAACAATTCCTTGATGATTACAATAACTGTTAAAGCAACCGTCTCAAATTGAGTACGAAGTTTTAATTACTCACTCATAACTAATTTCGGATGGCTAATTCGGAAGTTTTTCGTTGCAATCGGACACAAATTACAGGCCACAAATGATGTCAACGTGGCAGTATACAATATATCGCCAACAAATACGTCGCAATATGTCAAAACGTTTAGAGGTAAGGTGATGCACGTGTGGCAACGCAGTGTACAGCATCTCGTTGGCGTATTTTGCGGCCTGTAATTTAGGTGTGGCTATAATGCCAAACTTCAGTACATGAATGAATTCACAATGGGTGAACTGTCCGAAATTTGTCATCTTTGAGTAAATAAAAATTCATATACATGTTGAGACGTATCCTTTAACAAATATTCCAATCACATAAAAGTTGCTGAACTGTTTGAGCCCAGCACGCTGGAGATATAGAAGTCCTTGGTGCCTCGGAATGTGTCCAACCGATCCCTTCCTTTAATTAAGATGTGTCATAATTTTCATTTCAGCTCTTCTGAATTCGATGCCTCCTAATGGCCTGACCCTCTTTGTTAATCAAGGTGTTCCATAAAATTCTTTTTTTTCCGTTCCATTCATTACCTCTTCGTCTGCAATACGAGCTACCCATCTAATCATATGCATTCTTCTGTAGCACCACTCTCCCTAAGATTCAGTTCTCTTCTTGTCTGAACGTCCACATTAAACTTTCATACAAAGTTACTCTCAAGACAAATATCTTCAGATAAGATTACCTTAATCTTAGATTTGTACTGGAAGTCATTAAACTACTATCTTCGGAAATATCATTCTTGCTATTGCCATTCTGGATTTTAAATATTTTCTATATCAGTGGTTTGTTGGTTATTTTTCTGTCCAAATAGGAAAACTTATCTACTACTTTTAGCACTATTTTCTATTCTAGTATTACTTGTAATTTCACTACACTTCTTTACACTGGTTTCAATTTTTTATGTCCAACTTATACCCTATTTTCAAGATACTATCCATTCCGTTGAACTCCTCTTTCAAGTCCTTTGTGCTGTCTGCAGTAACCGAAATGTAACTGGCAAACCCCAAAATTTTTATTTATTCTCTTTGTACTTTCATTCCATTTCCAAACTTGTCGTTAGTTTCCTTCAAATCTCAGTCTACCGATTCAATAAGATCATGGATAAGCTACTAATATTTTTCTCTCCCATCTCAACTATGATTACGTTTTCATCTCTTTCGACTCTTGTAACTGCAGTCTGGCTTCTATAGAAGTCGTAAATTATCTTTCGCTTACTGTATTTTATCCCTTCTGGTGCCCTATTGAGATTGTCAAAAGCTTTCTCTAAATCTGGGAAAAACCATTGTGAGACGTGACCATAAACGACTTCAGCTCAGGATGTCAGGTGACATCAGCAGAACATCAGCGGAGGCGCTATGCCCCATTTACATCACAACTCATCAGAAAGTAGTACCGTAGTGGTTGAAGGAAGGCTGAACCGACAAGGTATTTGAAACTATATTAGAAGAAATCATAGAGAGGCGCCAATCAAACCGCTAGCGAAATGATACTGGGCAGAGAGAATGGGATTCTGTATAAAATACATATTTGACCATCAGCTGCTTTTAGTTTAAATCCAGACATCAACCTGTTCCAGTCTTGGACCATCTTCATGGATACTATCCAAAGATACAAATAATTATATATAGTAGACAGGAAACGTTAACTGTTCTTTTACAAAGAAGTGGAAAATACGTGAATACCAACAGAGTTAAAATGGTTTAAGCCACCACATCACATTGGTCCTTACAGAAATAATGTGTAGTGCATGCCATGAGTATCAATTTACGACACAGGACTTTTAGAAGCAAACACACGAAAACTAAAAACAATCAGAGCAGTGCTGAAGAGAAGGGATAAGGACTATAAGTATTGCTTTGTACAAAATATTGAAAAGTTGGTCAAAGATCTTTAAAAAGATGTTTTCGTCATTAGGTATAAAAATATCTCAGTGACAAATTACTTGTTACTACGCTATCTTTGGTGAACATCTTTGGTACAAATTCATATGTAAACAGAAAATGAAGTGGCTACCTCATGGCATAACATAACAAAGATCCTACAATACGAGGTAGACTACATTATAAAATCCTGATGTTAGACAGTATCATATTCACTGCATACACCTGGTGAAATGTATATAAGCAAATGTCAATTATACGAGGGCGGTTCAGAAAGTAACCTCCGATTGGTCACAGTACGGGTTGTGGGGGGAGTAGCGACGCCATCTGTGCGTTCACGCACTCAACAGGTCAGTCGGCATCAAGCTGTGGTCGAGTGAACGTCGTACCTGCGCTAGTTTAGTTTTTGTGGCAGTTTGAAATGTGTGCTGCAATAGAAAACCCCGCCAAATGTGAAGTGCGTGCTGTCTTAAGGTTTTTTACAGCCAAAGGATATTCTGCAGCAGCTATTCATCGTGAGCTTTGTGCCGTGTACGGACCAAGAGTTATGAGTGAAGGAGTTGTCCGTGAATGGGTACGTTTATTTAAAAGTGGACGAGAAAACGTTCATGATGAAGAGAGGAGTGGTAGACCATCATTGGTGACTGACGAACTCGTTCAGACAGTTGATGCAAAAGTTCGTGAAAATCGACGTTTCTCAATGTCGGAGTTGTCTACTGGTTTTCCACAGATTTCTAAGACTCTCTTGTACGAGATAGTGACAGCAAGATTGGGTTACCGTAAGTTCTGTGCACGATGGGTGCCCAAAATTCTTACCGACCACCACAAAACTCAAAGAATGGCCTCTGCATTAGACTTTCTGTCACGTTATGACGACGAAGGAGAACCATTGTTAAACAGAATCGTGACCGGTGACGAAACCTGGATTAAGTACGTGAACCCTGAGACAAAAGAACAATCAAAGATGTGGGCACATTCAAATTCGCCTACCAAACCAAGAAAAGCCTCGCAAGATTTTTCTGCCAGAAAACTGATGGCAACGGTGTTTTGGGATGCCAAAGGGGTGTTGTTGGTTGAATTCATGGAACGTGGTACGACCATTAATCAAGACGTGTGCTGTGAAACAATAAAAAAGTTACGACGGGCTATACAGAACAAACGCCGTGGTATGCTGACTTCCGGTATCGTTTTTTTGCACGATAACGCCCGTCCTCACTCTGCTCGCAGAACAACGGCCCTTCTTGAGTCCTTCAAGTGGGACGTTATCAACCATCCACCTTACAGCCCAGACCTGGCGCCAAGTGATTATCACTTCTTCATGCATTTGAAGAAATGGCTCGGGTCACAGCGGTTTGATGACGACGAAGAGCTCAAAGAGGCGGTCACAGGCTGGCTCCAGGCACAAGCGGGTGATTTTTATGCAGAAGGAATTTCAAAGGTTGTGAAGAGATACGATAAGTGCCTCAATCGCTATGGATACTATGTAGAAAAATAGTGCAAAGATGTAGTTGTAAGATGTATATATTAAAATATTTTTATTTAACTTGGTGTATTTTTTTAAATCAACCGGAGGTTACTTTCTGAACGGCCCTCGTATTAACATTAAGACAAGACGAAGTACAAGGTTCAGAAATTGGTTGAAATATCACTCAGCATTCATATGCATCTAGTTATAGCAGTGATCAGTTACTGTCACATATAGACTATATTTAAAGAAAACCTTCATATGTAACTAAAGTTACGTTAGAGTGATTCATTGGAAGCTTAGTATGTCAGTAATGCTAACACCATAAAGAAGGGGAGGGTAATAAATAACAGCAGAATAACTAGCCATGTGCCCAGATTTGGCATTAAGGAATGTTAACAACACTTGTGTATAGTAGTGGTAGTGATTTGTAACATTCCTCAAATTTATAAAACTTTCGCTAAAGGTCATTAAGTATATATTTTGAAAGGCATCTAGTAGAAAGACTTTATCTAATGAAGATAAGTTATTGCTAAACAAAATATGTACTTTCATATGTACAGACTAAAGAACATGAGATGAATGTAGACATCGGGTTACCAATGATTTATCTAACATATCAATATATGACCATTGTTTACATATTGGCATTTGAAAATAAATGGGTTTAAGTAGGAAAGAAATATAAGACCTTTTTTCATTACAATGAGAACTACAGCTTGGGAGTAGGAACATACTTTAGGTGAAGGCAACGTATTGACCCGAAATGCATATTAAATATAATAAAAGTTAAAAGTACATGTATGAGACAAGCGAAATACCCTCAGACTTCAAGAAGATTATAATAATTCCAATCCCAAAGAAAGCAGGTGTTGACAGATGTGAAAGTTACCGAACTATCAGTTTAATAAGTCACAGCTGCAAAATACTAACGTGAATCTTTACAGACGACCTCGGGAAAGATCAGTTTGGATTCCGTAGAAATCTTGGAACACGTGAGGCAATACTGACCCTACGACTTATCTTAGAAGAAAGATTAAGGAAAGGCGAACCTACGTTTCTAGCATTTGCAGACTTAGAGAAAGCTTGACAATATTGATTGGAATACTCTCTTTTAAATTCTGAAGGTGGCAGGGGTAAAATACAGAGAGCGAAAGGCTATTTACAATTTGTACAGAAACCAGATGGCAGTTATAAGAGTCGAGGGACATGAAAGGGAAGAAGTGGTTGGGAAGGGAGTGCGACATGGTTGTAGCCTATCCCCGATGTTATTCAATCTGTATATTCAGCAAGCAATAAAGGAAACAAAAGAAAAGTTCGGAGTAGGCATTAAAATCCATGGAGAAGAAACAAAAACTTTGAGGTTCGCCGATGACATTGTAATTCTGCCAGAGACAGCAAAGGACTTGGAAGAGCATTTGAACGGAATGGACAGTGTCTTGAAAGGAGGATATATGATGAACACCAACAAAAGCAAAACGACGATAATGGAATGTAGTCGAATTAAGTCAGGTGATGCTGAGGGAATTAGTTTAGGAAATGAGACACTTAAAGTGGTAAAGGAGTTTTGCTATTTGGGGAGCAAAATAACTGATGATTGTCGAAGTAGACAGGATATAAAATGTAGACTGGCAATGGCAAGGAAAGCGTTTCTGAAGAAGAAAAATTTGTTAACGTCTAGTATAGATTTAAATGTTAGGAAGTCGTTTTTGATATTGTTTGTGTGGAGTGTAGCCGTGTATGGGAGTGAAACGTGGACGATAAATAGCTTAGACAAGAAGAGAATAGAAGCTTTCGAAATGTGGTGCTACAGAAGAATGCTGAAGATTAGATGGGTAGATCACATAACTAATGAGGAGGTGTTGAATAGAATTGGGGAGAAGAGGAGCTTGTGGCACAACTTGACTAGAAGAAGGGATCGGTTGGTAGGATATGTTCTGAGACATGGAGGGATCACCAGTTTAGTATTGAGGGCAGCGTGGAGGGTAAAAATCGCAGAGTGAGACCAAGAGATGAATACACTAAGCAGATTCAGGAGGATGTAGGCTGCAGTAGGTACTGGGAGATGAAGAAGCTTGCACAGGATAGAGTAGCATGGAGAGCTGCATCAAACCAGTCTCAGGACTGAAGACAACAACAACAACAACAACAACAACAAAAGCACATTACTGAATGTTTAGCATACTCAATGTAAAACAACAGGAGAGAAGTTACAAACATTTTATAAATGGTTATGATGAACAACGGTAATACACAGAATGAGTATAACAACCATAATGTAATTTATCTGTGTTGCAGTAAAAGGGCTAAAATAAAACTTTTTGGAATAAAAGAGTCGTATGAAACGTCCCCTTTGAACAATTTATACAAGACTGTGCTTAAACTGACACACAATATTTTGTTAGCGCAACGCAATCTGACTTTCAAAATTCCCTACAAAAGAATGGCCCTGACTAACATTAAACTATACCTTTCACAAATCACTTACCTCACAAAAATCTTCGCTGCTCAAGCTACTACAATACAGCGAGCGCCACTACTGCCAGCTAAATAAAAGATTCAAACTATGGAAGGCACTAACTACTGATAGGGATAGTTAGCAAATGAAAGATATTAATAGAGAGCAAACAATGTATTTACCTTGATATCATCATATATAAATATAGCAGTTCATGACAAATTTCAAAACTCCGCCATCTCTCTCCCCACATCCACCACTGCTGGCGGCTCACCTCCAACTGCGCAACGCTACGCGCTGTTCACATCCAGCTGCCGCTGCCCAACACTACAATGGCAGACAACAATGCAAACTAGCCACAGACTGCACACAGCACAGCCAGTGATTTTCATATTGAGCGCTACGTAACGTTGCCATAAACAGCCTACTTACATAGAGAAAACATAAACAGCCTACTTACAGTCGTTAACATCAGATGTTGACATCAAACTACTAGATAACAGTTGTCACAATGTATGTCAGTCAGTCTCTTCATATTAAAAAAAACTATGCTATAAGGTTTATGATGAAAAGAAGGCTAAGGGGATGGGTAGGTGTGTGTGTGTGGGGGGGGGGGGGGGGGTGGGGGGGAGTTAGAGGGAAGAAGTGGTAGAATTCAATGAGACCAGTTAGGGATTAGGATCAGTTACGCGAAAGACATCAGAAAAATTCTCAAAGAAAACCTTATTTTTCAAATCACTTTGTTCATTGGGTACATCATTTGGATTTTTTTTTTTAAGTTACAAAAGAATGAAAATTTCCTCCAGAAAGTTCATACTTAATCCCCTTCTTTGCCTGATGTGGTATTTTCATAATCTCATCACTGGTACCTGTTATGTGCTTTAAGATGGGCACCTAAAGCCGAAGTATTTGATTTTTATATCTGTTCCAGAAACACTGTGTTTAGTTTCCCCCCTGTCTGGCCTATGTAAGACTTTTCACATGGTTGACAGTTAATTTTGTATTTACCTGGCCTGTCATATACTGACTTTCTTGCACCTAAGTTCTTTTGCAGTATTGTTGAAATGCTATTATCAATTTGAAAAGTGAATATCACATTACTTTTCCTAAATACATCACTTATTTTGTCTGAGATGCTACCTGCATCTGGAAAACTTACGTATCTGGTTTTTTAACACTTTTGTATTCAGTTAAATTAATTTTTTGATTCGTTCTATATGTTTTAATTTATTTCTTTTTCTGCAAGTTATTATCACCTACAGTTCTTGGTATCCATTATTTGCAGCTGACGATTTCAGTGTATTTATTTCATTTTTGAAATTAGCAACAGACATATGGTTTCTTAGCAATCTGTCAATCAGGCTATGGAAGTATGCATGCTTATATCTTATGGGGTGGCAGGCTGTTCCATGAATAATAATATCTACGGTAGTTTGCTTTCTGTATATATTAAGGGCTAGTTTCTCATCTGCTTTGGAAATCTCTAGGTCCAGGAAGTTAACTTTATTATCTTTTTCTCCTTCTATAAGGAATTTTAAATTTGGATGAATATTATTAATCAGATTGCACATTTCGTTGAGTACTTCGTTATTAGCATTGGATAGTATAATGTAGTCATCTTAATATGTTTTATAGATAATAATCCTGTATGTGGCACCTGATTCATTCTATAGGATCTTGTTCTCAATGTGATTCATGAAGATATTGGCTAACACTCCAGCTAAGCAACATCCCATTGCTACCTATCATTAAAAGTAAAGTAACTGTGCGACAATACAACTTTTAACCCATCTCTTACCTTTACAGTTACTGGAAGAGGTAGACTTCGGTATGTAATTAAATTCTTTCTGATCAGTTCAACGGTTTTCTCCACTGGGACATCGGTGATCAGTTCAACGTTTCAACCACTGGGATGTTGCTGCGTAAGTAAGTAATATCAAACGAAAAAAGGAGTGTATCATTAGGTATCTGTAATTCTTTAACTGACTCCAGGAGATGAGAAGAATGTTTTAGGATGTATTTTTTCTCGAAGACATATTTATCGATTAGAATTGAATTTAATTTTTTGCTCAAAATGTTCCCTGGGTTATTGATCTAGTTTAAAATTGGGCTTATTGGAGTGTTTTCCTTGTGGCTCTTAGGTTGTGCCCATAATTTAGGGGCAGTAGGATTCATAACTATAAAGGGATGTGACAGAAAAGGTTCGTCATGTCTGCTTGTTTGTCGCAAACGTCAAGCAGCGAAAGAGGCTAAAACATATAGATTTCACATGTGGCGTCATGCATTTCCTCACAGGCCATGGTCCAAACACATAACAGCTCCACTGGTTTGATATCAGACGAACAGCCACATGCCCTTGCTGAGGAGTGGGAAGTCCTGAACATTTCACTTTACACTGTGACAGATTCACACACATTCAACCCCAAACTGAGTATGACTACATAGGACAAATTCTACAACATCCAGACGTTTGGTGGATGGTGGAGGGCACAATCGAAAATATGTCACTCACCTTACACGATTTTTACCAAGAAAAACAATAACATACAGAAATAAGATCAAATACACAAACAAGGGAACAGGTTAATTGGAATGAAACAGAACAGACAAACAAAGAAAAGACACAACTGCATAAGCAGACAGAACCACTGAGATTAATATGCAGACCTAGATGCCAGATAAGGTCAAATCGAGGATTTCAGAAATAGATCAACTGTCACAAAATACTTTAGCATATGTAGAAACGTCTTAAATAATACGTGTAATTTAGTGATATAATTTTTTATTACGATAATGTAATACCTGTAATGAAAATGTTGCAAATGTTTATTAAGCTTAGATGCACTGATGAGCTGAGACATTATGACCACCTGCTCGGTAGCTTGTTTGTCCATAGTTGGAACGTAATACATCACTGATTGTGCGTATCACAGATCCAACAATTTGGTAGTAGGATTGTTGAGGTATGTGACATGTAATTCGCTAAAATAACAGGCCGCTGACTTGTGTACTCAGTGACGGCGCCATTCAGCTATCCAGACTAGTTCCACAGGATTTACATCAGACTTATTTGGTAGTGGAGACATCAACGTGAATTCGATGTAATACTCTCCAAACCATTGTAGCACAATTGTGTCTCTGAAACGCAGACAGTTGTACTGCTGAAAGATATCGCCATCAGGAAGATGTCAAGCATGAAGGGATGTGCTACAGTCACAGCCTAGGACATGGACGTGTGTGATGTCCTTAGGTTAATTAGGTTTAAGTAGTTCTAGGTCTAGGGGACTAATGACCTCAAAAGTCCCATAGTGCTTAGAGCCATTTGAACCATCTTTTTGAAGGGACGCAGGCGGTTCCAAGATGTCAGTGTCTTTTCAATTACTACCACAGGTCCTGTGCAGGCACAAATAATGTTTCCTATAGCGTAATGCTGCTGTCACCAGCCTCCGTCCTTGGCTCACTGCACATTTCGGGTAGTCGATCGCCTCTATGACGGCGTTTGCTCAGACGATCATCGACCTAATGTGGCAAAAATGTGACTCACCCAAAGAGGCAACACGTTTCCATTGATCGACGGTCGAATCCTGATGGTCTCGAATCCACTGCAATCGTAACTGTCGATAGGATTGGTGTAACATGTGGTTTTAGACGCCAAATATGACGTGAAGACACCAAATGTAGTCGATGGGTGCCAAGAGGTTCCGTATTAAAACTCGGCGAGAAGTTTCCAAATGATTTATTTGCTTCCACTACAGTGCTCCGTTCACCTCGATTTGCGTTACATGGCCCCGCAAAGCCGAGGGAGCACCCCAGCGGCTGGTGTAACACAATGCTGTGTCGAGCTGGCCTTGTACACCAGATAAGCGTGTCGTCGTCTGGATGACTCGGCGGTCTGCGTTCCTGCCGACTTAGCGCCGCTCACTGTGAGCTGCAGGCGGCTAGCTGCGTCGTTCTCTTCGCCGGCGTGGCTGAAATCGTGGCGACGAACAAGCGCCCACTATCCGGCGTCCCTATATGCAGCCCTCGCCTTTGGAGGTCTCCGATGTGTGTCGGGAGCCGAGACCACTTCAGACGCCACTTTGGCCTCCGAGGGTCGAACCAACGACCAAGCGGCTGTGCGTGTCTAAATCTGAGCCGCCTTATTGCATCCAATATTCTGGCCATCTGCAGTAAGGTAAATAGACTACTGGGACGCTAGCACCCCATCTGTTGCTACGTGTAGTCGGCGGTGTGACACGCCTCGCCATGCAGGAGAGCTGTCACACTTGAACGAATCTCGTTTGAAAACGGCTGTGCACCTCTGTTTTGCCAAGCGCGCCAGTTAGCGTCACGTACGCCTATCACTTACATTGGCCAGTGGCTCCCTTCTGACTATGACTTGCGCCATGGAAACTGCTGTGTGCGCCCTCTCCGGCAGTTCTACACTCCTCTGGGCTCTATTTGCCTTCACAACTGCTTGTATTCGTAACTTACTGCAATCCGGCCCACACCTGGCTGTAACTCGTGCTCCAAATATCGCACAAAACTAACTTTCCCTGTCCTAAACGGCAATGCCGCTACAATGTGAACTTGTAAGGGTGGTAGGATGAACGTTGTGTTCTCAAACATTGCTTGTACCAGCATTGTTCTATTTCGGCAGAAATGCTACAGATCACCATCTATCGTACTTTACAGAACAGACAACCCTCCGAATCCCACGTTATGTGAAGAATCGTGGACGTCTAACCATTTAGCACCTAATGGTAGTTTCACTCTCCTCCTATCTCTTTCCGTAGATGTGCACGACACTAGCACATGAACATTCGACCAGCTTCATCATCTTCGAGATACTCGTTCACAGGCTCTGCGTAATTATAGTCCGCCCTTTCTCAAAATCGCTTATCTCTATGGATTTACCCACTTGTAGTCCATATCTTCGGTAGGGTGATCCCCCATCCCTGTTTGCTCTCCTGACATACTTTTGTATTGTCTCACGTGCCAGCTACACCTGCAGGCGGCATGCAAAGCCGCAGTGGGCAGTGGTCATAATGTTTTGGCTAGTCAGTGTAAGGGTCTACTTTAATACAACACAAACACCATGCAGATAACATGTAGGTGCACAAATAATGTACTGATTATGCCTTGCGTAAAGCACATATGACCTGTAGTACAATAATAAACGTCTCTACACATAAATTTATCAAGTGGATATCAATGATATATTTTGTACTCTACCTCGATGATTCGCAGTGTTCTCACACTCGAGAGAGCTACGTGGTGGGTTCTGCAGTACAAATCTATACACTTCTCTAGTATCTTTTATTTCTCCTTCTTAGATACAGATATCTTGATATCTTAGAAAAAAAAATAATACGCTAAAAATGATAATATGTCATAACTTATTTTCCATCTTTCGAAATTCCTCTTTTCTATTCATCAATCGTTAATTTTACTATTTTAAATTCTTAATTACTTTTAAATTTGCATGTATTTAAAGCTGCAATATTACTAATTCTTACTGCAAGTCAGAAATATCAAATAAGTTTCACATTCTGTATATGTACGATTTCATATTCTGTAAATACGATATGTCATAATAACTAGGTGGCATGTCATTTGTAAATGGCAGCAAAGAAAATAAAAGAACAAAAAGATTCATGGAGGATCCGGTGAAACAATTCAGATGAAATGACTTTCCTTTCAATCTTGTGACCTTCTGTGAACATTCGTGGCATTCATCTGTAGCACACCTTTGAATATGCAGAAGTCTGACTCACCGCACAGGCACTTCGCTGCTCAGCGGTGAGTGTTGAGAAAATTGTGTAGTTGTGATATGCCGGTCGCTACGGGTAACGCTACCATCACGATTCACCATTTCGGGAATTGTGACTGAGACATGACGTCACTAGAGTGCTCAACCAGCTTCTGTATTCCCTGACGCTTTAACTATTTTACCCATCCCCAGAAAGTGCATCGAACAACTGCATCTTTACCACAGACTGCACAGAAATTTTAAAGGACGTTCAACATTATTTTTTTAACCGAAACGTAAAATCAATTACAGTACGTATCTTGTAGCGAGTGTCTCGCATAGACGCAATTTCTATGGATCATTACGGTTATTCCATACATTGTAATCATTCGAATCTTAGTACCACAACAAACATGACATTTTTAGCACCTAGAAGAACGTGTCCTACCTGTATTAACGACTGTAGACAAATAGTGGGACAATTTAAGTTGGAGCTCTATAGTGTCAACTTGGAACATCTTCGTTTCAGGATATCGGAATACAGTGCTGTTATTTCCACTTAATGTGTCTGGATGTGGTATATATTTTTGTAAGTCAGGGAAAATTAAATTTCAGAACTAAATTTATGAGTTGTTCCATTCAGTTTCAGTTCATACGAGGGTTGGAACTTTGATACTGGCTACTATGTATGTACAGCTCGTGCAAAACACGTAGACACGTGTTTCAAAGTTTCGCTGACCTTCAAAATAGTCACCAGAATTGTGTTCTCGTTGCCAGCGATGTGGAAGTCGTAGGAGACCCCTAGCAGTGCCAGTTGTGTTGACAGTTCGAGCGGCGTGGTCTATAGCACGACGAATTTGTAGCAGTTAATTCCGTGAAGTGATTCCTTCAGATTATAAATCGAGTTGAACTCACGAGGCTTAAGTCAGGGGAGTGCAGTAGGTAGTATACCACTTAGCAGCCCCGTCACTCAAACAAATCAGTTACAGCTTGCACTGTACGTGCTTGAGCATTGTCCTGCAAAATGATGACCAGGTCCTTGCAGAAAATGTCATCACTTCTGTCTCTATGCTGTTCATTTTTAGAACAGATCCTACGACCAGCTTAGAGACAGAGGTGATGACTTTTTCTGCAGGACCTGACCACCATTTTGCAGGACAGTGCAAGCGGTTACTGATTTGTTTGACTTATGGGGCTGCTAAGTGCTCTACTACCCACTGCACTCCCCTGACTTAAGCCTTCGTGAGTTCAACTCGATTTCTAAGCTGAAGGAAACACTTCACGGCATTCGCTTTAGAGCTGCTAAAAATTCGTCTGGCAATAGACCGCGCCGCTCGAACTGTCAACACAACTGGCACTGCTAAGAGTATCCTACGACTTCCACGTCGCTGGCAGCGGGTTACAGAAAATTCTCGTGACTACTTTGAAGGTCAGTAAGACTTTGAAACACGTATCTATTTTGTACTAGCTGCAAATAAATAGTTGCCACTATTAAATCTCCAACCCTCGTATATAGTTGCGTATGATGCAGAACGGTATGTTCGCGACCACGATAGAAAGTTTGCGATATAAATAAGAGCGATTATGTATCGCTACAAGGGTACCATGTCAGGGACTGCATTTTCCTTTTAGCAGCCCGGTGAATAAGGTAATTAGCGGAAGCGTAGAGTGGCCTTACGCCACAGTCCCCTGAGAATTCCCAAAGGCAGCCAAAGTGCCTCGTGGTCCCTGGTGGGCAGGGCCGTGCAGGCGGCGTCACGACGTAGAACAAATGGACGCCACAGGTATATGGCTGTGGAGCTGCTTTCAAAGCACATGGGAAACTTGCTGCATTTCTGGCACTTGTTTTCAACCTTATAAGATTACCAGGCTGTGAGGGAAGGAATTTCTGAATTCTGGTTAAACTTACAGTGTGCTACAGCAAACACCATTGCACATATTGGTTGTAATTAAAGCGCGACTACTTGTGGACGTCCATTTTGGGATATAATTATCATATAGCGTTGAACGTGGTAGATATGGTATTGCGTTAATTGCGGATCCGATCTAAGCTGCAAAAAATTAGTTCCAATTTTGGTCACCAGGTGCAAATCTGTGGCAGTACACATTTAGTGTAACTGTATGACTTGCACGCTCTCATTGGAGAAGCCATAAAGTGAGTGAACAGTGTGGCTGTCGAGAGGAGAGACCATATGTTGTTGGTAGAACTGTTTTAAGTGAAAGGCAGCAATTACTGTGCTGAACTGACAGAGTGTCACCGAGCATGATGCTGCACCTGGATGACGAAGGCGTTCTGTCTCTGTGGAAGGCACTGACGAGTTTGCTATTGGCGTAACCGACCATGCAGCACGTGCCCCAGGTTGTGCTAGAGGTCGAACAGTGTCACGAGAATTACCCATTCTATAGTGAATAGCACGAAAAGTTTTGCCGTCTACTGTACAGAGATACCCACACGAAATCCAGACGGTACGGCAAATCAAAGCTCACTATCCGCAGCAAAGTTATGAATTTGCTCTTCAGTTTCCGGCACGGATCGAAGTCGATGATACGTGGCCGGGCAATATTCTACGGAGTGGCGAGGCATGTTTTACACTACAGCGTGCACAGAATTTTCGGAATTGCCGAATACGGGATACTGTTAAACCGCGTGTTGTGCACGTAGAGCAAACCCATTCACCGTATGTGACTTTGTGGTGTGGATTCACAAACACGTTTATTCTCTGTCCGTCCTTCTTTGAAGAGAACGCATGTAGACTGACTTTCAGGTGCACGGTGATCTGCACGTTATTGAGACCTCTTTGCAGATTGTGTGAAAACCACTGTTCGAAAACAGTGGTTTTCACACAATGTGGAAGGGCCGCAGAAAGAATGTTTCGGCAGAGTAGCCAGGCTGCTTTAACCATTCACTGAATAAAATTCAGTCATTATTTTCTATGAACAGCTGGTTTCGTATATTTTTTTCTAGGAAGAACTGTTTCCGGACATGAAGCTTCAGTATGTAGTTACAGAGGTTTACTCGTTATCTATTATTTAGGCGAAGGAATGGCACGACACACATTAGATTACGAACACTGCGATGTTTTGGAACAAAGTAATGGCCGATAAGGGAGTATAGGAAAAAGGAGAGATGGCAAATTGGCGCTTAACGTCCCGTCGTCTACAAGGTTCATAGAGACTGAGCACAAGTTCGGACTGGGTACGGGCTCTGCGGGGATATCGGACCTGTCCTTTCAAATGGACCATCCGGGAGTCGCCTTGAGCAGTAGGGAAAATCACACAGCACTTACTCAGATGAGGTTTAGGGCCGCCGTCTTCCAGAATACGACTGCAACAACCCGCTCGGTAAGAAATTTGGTCATGTCTTTCTTTACGTATCGTATATAAAGCACACAGGAAATTAAAGTAATGGATTTTGTAGCCAGCTGTGGAAGGCTGTACCGCAATCTACAGTTGGCCCTGTTGCTGAAAGTACTTCCTTGCCCTCTTAAATAGGTAGACCACTTTCAGACGGTTTTTGTATGTCCATCTTTCTGACTGGAGGTTTGAGGGACTTCGACCATTCACTTATATAAAGAAATGGAACACCTACAGCCGTCCTTACGATTTTATTTGTTACATAAATACCAGTTTCGGTACTTCAGTGCACCATATTCAGGCCTTAACTGACGCTAAGGGGGTTACCTCCAAAAGTTTACACGGTTCTTCACTGGCCAACATCTATGAACTGATTTTCGCAGTTGGTTGGTAGCCGATTGTCAGTGGCACAACATCACTGTTGCAAACAGTTTACGGAAACCAGTTCATTGGTATTGGCAGCTGATGAATGGTGTATACGAGAGGAATTAACCCCCTCAGCGTCAGCAAAGGCTTGAATGTGGTGCTCTGAAGCACCGAAACAGGTTTACATGTTATAAATAACATCGTATGGACGACTATAGATGTTCCATTTTATTACTTCAGACGGCGTGGCAGTAAGATGATGTGCATTACTTATTACTTTAATACTGAAGACTCATAGACTGATTAACAAGAAAAGTACTGCGAGACAACTAGTCTTGCTATTTGTATTAACACTTCACACGGTTTCATATCACGCGACACCAAATAACTGTTTCACAGAAGAGCCACTTTCTTACTAATCTTCACAAGCAGTAGAGTATAGAGAGATACTGTAACATAAAGACAAGAGCACGCCAGGCCAAGACAAACGTCGGAGAAAATTCGCGCAAGTGAGCTCGAATGGAAGAGTCGGTGATGCGCAGTAGCAGATGAGACCCGTTACGTGGCTGCGTTGTTGACACCGTAAAGGTCACTTCCAACATTGCTGATTCAAATGAATAATCACTTCTGTGCCAGATTACAATTATGGACAATACGTTACGTATCTTGCAAACTCTGGCCACGGCAAACAGTTTGTTCAAAACTGGCTCTGAGTACTATGGAACTTAACACCTGAAACCATCATTCCCCTAGAACTTAGAACTACTTAAACCTAACTAACCTAAAGACATGACACACATCCATGCCGGAGGCAGGGTTCGAATCTGCGGCAGTAGCGGTTGCGCGGTTCCAGACTGAAGCACGTAGAACCGCTCGGCCACACCGGCTGGCAAACAGTTTGTTGCTGATGAATATTTCGAGTTGTGTAGTAGTGGTCTAGAAAACTTTTTATTGAGAAAGTCTGGTCGAGAGCTGTGCTGGACATCTTCCGAGGTGCTCCTTGTTCTACTGAGACGACAACTCTCAGAACCACTTCTGAGGGCTTTAATAGTTTCGCCACAACCACTGTGGTTAACATGTGTCACACCACAGTTTGTTACAGAAAGACCAATTTTCCTATCTGAGCTGAAGAGTCAGCAATTGCTTAATTCATTAAGGTATTTTGAGATTTAATTACTCTGTAGAATAGAAGCAAGGTGTATAACTAACCAACATAGTATCGAAAGTTTTAATATTCTTACTACTATCACTAATTTAGCATTATACAGGGCGGTCCATCGATCGTGACCGGGCCAAATATCTCACGGAATAAGCATCAAACGAAAAAACTACAAAGAACGAAACTTGTCTAGCTTGAAGGGGGAAACCAAATGGCATTACGGTTGGCTCGCTAGATGACGCTGCCATAGGTCAAACGGATATCAACTGCGGTTTTTTTAATAGGAACCACTATTTTTTACTACATACTCGTGTAGTACGTAAAGAAATATGAATGTTTCAGTTGGATCACTTTTTCGCTTTGTGATAGATGGCGCTGTAATAGTCACAAACGTATAAGTACGTGGTATCACATAACATTCCGCCAGTGCGGACGGTATTTGCTTCGTGATAGATTACCCTTGTTAAAATGGACCGTTTACCAATTGCGGAAAAGGTCGATATTGTGTTGTTGTATGGCTATTGTGATCAAAATTCCCAACGGGCGAGTGCTATGTATGCTGCTCGGTATACTGGACGACATCATCCAAGTGTCCGGACAGTTCGCCGGATAGTTGCGTTATTTAAGGAAACAGTAAGTTGATATCCGTTCGACCTACGGCAGCGCCATCTATCGGGCGAACCATAGTGCCATCTGGTTTCCCCCTTCAAGCTACACGAGTTTCGTTCTTTGTAGTTTTTTCGTTTGATACTTATTTCGTGAGATATTTGGCCCGGTCACTATCAATGGACCACAATGTATAAGAATCTAGTAATTCTAATTCCAATGAAATCAATTGTTGTCAGGTGTGAAAATTACCGAACTATCAGTTTAACAGGTCATGATTCTTTACCGAAGAATGGAAAAACTGTCAGCTGGGGACCTCGGGGAAGATTTCGCAGAAATGTAGGAACATGCGAGGTAATACTGACCCTATGACGTTTGTTAGTAGATAGGCTAAGGGACGGCAAACCCACTTTCATAGCATCTGTAGATTTAGAGAAAGCTTCTGACAATGTTGACCGGAATAATCTCTGTGAAATTCTGAAGGTATCAGGGGTAAAATACAGGGAGCGAAAGGCAATTTGCAACCGGATGGCAGTAATAACTTTCGAGGAGCAGGAAAGGGAGACAGTGGTTGAACAAGTAGTAAAGGAAACCAAAGAAAAAATTGGAGTTGCAATTAAAGTTCAGGGAGAAGAAACAAAACTTTAAGGTTTGCCGATGACACTTTAATTCTGTCAGAGGCAGAAAAGTCCTTGGAAGAGCATTTGAACGAATGGATAGTGTCTTGAAAGGATAATATGAGACGAGCATCGACAAACGCGAAAGAGGATAATGGAGGAATGTAGTCGAATTAAATCAGGTGGTGCTAAGGGAATCGCATTAGAAAACGAGACACTTAAAGTAGTAGATGAGGTTTGCTATTTTGGCAGCAAAGTAACTGATGATGATGAAGTAGAGAGTATCTAAAGCGTAAACTGGCAGTGACAAGAAAAGCATTTCTGAAGAGGAGAAGTTTCATAACATGAAATATAGATATGAGTGCTAGGTAGTCCTTTCTGTGTCGTCCTAACCGCCGTCTGCTTCACGTCTGCTGTGCAGCGAGCTACCTTAATTTAAGTATTAACTGTATTTTTCTTACTTGTCACTTCTTCTTCCGTGTGTTTTTGCTTTTAGGAAGCTTTAATTGTCGAGTGCTATTAATAGTGTTCCATAGATTTCGTGTTTGTTTTGAATACAGTCAGAGAGAGTCCCTATAGTCAGCCGTAGTGCCAATAGTGTCAGTGCCGTCTGCTTCACGTCTGCTGTGCAGCGAGCTACCTTAATTTAAGTAATAACTGTATTTTTCTTACTTGTCACTTCTTCTTCCGTGTGTTTTTGCTTTTAGGAAGCTTTAATTGTCGAGTGCTATTAATAGTGTTCCACAGATTTCGTGTTTGTTTTGAATACAGTCAGAGTGAGTCCCTTTAGCCAACCATAGTTCCAGTAGTTCTAGTGTTTGGTTTCAATACAGTCCAGAGACAGGTAGTGCTATTTTCATTGTTTTCTACAAGAAGTATCTAGTAACCACAGTTTAGTCAACTATTAGCCGCCTTTACTGAATTAGCAGTCTAGTTAAAAGTTGATTAACTCTCTACAGTAAATTGATTCCTTAGGATGGATTGGATGTGTGACTGCTGTGTACGGACGCAGGAGGAGCTGGCCACTGTTCGCGAACAGCTGAACGTGTTGATGGCCGCGGTCAGCCGTCTTCAGGCTGCTGCCTCGGAGTGTAGCGGCAGTGGGGAGTCTGGTGCGTCACAAGGTACACCCAAGGTGTTACATGTTTCACCCACTGTCCCTGCTGTCGAGACATCTTCGCGGGTACCGGGCGCGATTGGGCCACCCTCTCCCAAAGAGGAGTGGCGGGTTCAGCGGCGTTCGCGGCCCACGAGGAGGAGGGTAAATGTGGCGGCTGGCCGTGTGGCATCGCCCGCTCTGCCTGTGAGTGGACATGTGGCTGCTCCTTCAGCAAGGTCCGAGCAGGCACACGGGGACAGGGGTTTATTAGTTATTGGGAGCTCCAACGTTAGGCGGTTGATGGAGCCCCTTAGGGAAATAGCGGAAAGGTCGGGGAAGGTGGCCAGAGTTCACTCTGTCTGCTTGCCGGGGTGTCTCATCCGAGATGTGGAGGAGGCCCTACCGGCGGCGATAGAGAGCACTGGGTGCACCCGACTGCAAATTGTTGCTCATGTCGGCACCAATGACTCCTGCCGTCGTACAGGCGGTTGGCGGAATAGGTGAAGGCAGAGAGCCTCGCTCGCGGGGTGGAATCAGAGTAACTATTTGTAGTACCGTTCCCAGAACCGATCGCGGTCCTCTGGTTTGGAGCCAAGTGGAAGACTTAAACCAGAGGCTCCGACGATTCTGCGGAGATCTGGGGTGCAAATATCTCGACCTCCACTATCGGGTGGAGAAATGTAGGGTCCCCCTGAATAGGTCAGGTGTGCACTACACGCCGGAAGCGGCTACAAGGGTAGCAGAGTACGTGTGGAGTGCACATGGGGGTTTTTTAGGTTAGAGAATTCCCGCCCTAGGGCTGACAAGACGCCTCCTGAGACGCGGCAAGGTAGGAGTAGGCCAAATGCAACAGGGAATAACAATATTAATGTGCTAATAGTAAACTGCAGAAGCGTCTATAGAAAGGTCCCAGAACTGCTCTCATTAATAAACGGTCACAATGCCCACATAGTACTAGGGACAGAAAGTTGACTGAAACCAGACGTAAACAGTAATGAAATCCTAAACTCAGATTGGAATGTATACCGCAGAGACAGGCTGGACAGTGAAGAGGGAGGCGTGTTTCCAGCGATAAAAAGTGCAATAGTATCAAAGGAAATTGACGGAGATCCGAAATTTGAAATGATTTGGGTGAAGGTTACGGTTAAACCAGGCTCCGACATGGTAATTGGATGTCTCTGTAGGCCCCCGGGCTCAGCAGCTGTTGTAGCTGAGCACCTGAAGGATAATTTGGAAAATATTTCGAGTAGATTTCCCCACCATGTTATAGTTCTGGGTGGAGATATTAATTTGCCGCGTATAGAGTGGGAGACTCAAACGTTCTTAACGGGTGGCAGGGACAAGGAATCCAGTGAAATTTTTTAAAGTGCTTTATCTGAAAACTGCCTTGAGCAGTTCAACAGAGAACCGACTCGTGGCGATAACATATTAGACCTTCTGGTGACAAACAGACCCGAACTATTTGAAACAGTTAACGCAGAACAGGGAATCAGCGATCATAAAGCGGTTACGGCATCGATGATTTCAGCCGTAAATAGAAATATTAAAAAAGGTAGGAAGATTTTTCTGTTTAGCAAAAGTGACAAAAAGCAGATTACAGAGTACCTGACGGCTCAACACAAAAGTTTTGTCTGAAGTACAGATAGAGTTGAGGATCAGTGGACAAAGTTCAAAACCATCGTACAATATGCGTTAGATGAGTATGTGCCAAGCAAGATCGTAAGGGATGGAAAAGAGCCACCGTGGTACAGCAACCGAGTTAGAAAACTGCTGCGGAAGCTAAGGGAACTTCACAGCAAACATAAACGTAGCCAAAGCCTTGCAGACAAACAAAAATTACGGGTAGCGAATTGTAGTGTAAGGAGGGCTATGCGAGAGGCGTTCAATGAATTCGAAAGTAAAGTTCTATGTACTGACTTGGCAGAAAATCCTAAGAAATTTTGGTCTTATGTCAAAGCGGTAGGTGGATCAAAACAAAATGTCCAGACACTCTGTGACCAAAATGGTACTGAAACAGAGGATGACAGACTAAATGCCGAAATACTAAATGTCTTTTTCCAAAGCCGTTTCACAGAGGAAGACTGCACTGTAGTTCCTTCTCTAGATTGTCGCACAGATGACAAAATGGTAGATATCGGAATGGACGACAGAGGGATAGAAAAACAATTAAAATCGCTCAAAAGAGGAAAGGCCGCTGGGCCTGATGGGATACCAGTTCGATTTTACGCAGAGTACGCGATGGAACTTGCCCCCCTTCTTGCAGCGGTGTACCGTAGGTCTCTAGAAGAGCGTAGCGTTCCAAAGGATTGGAAAAGGGCACAGGTTATCCCCGTTTTCAAGAAGGGACGTCGAACAGATGTGCAGAACTATAGACCTATATCTCTAACTCCGATCAGTTGTAGAATTTTGGAACACGTATTATGTTCGAGTATAATGACTTTTCTGGAGACTAGAAATCTACTCTGTAGGAATCAGCATGGGTTTCGAAAAAGACGGTCGTGTGAAACCCAGCTCGCGCTATTCGTCCACGAGACTCTGAGGGCCATAGACACGGATTCACTGGTAGATGCCGTGTTTCTTGACTTCCGCAAGGCGTTCGATAGAGTTCCCCACAGTCGGATAATGAACAAAGTAAGAGCATATGGACTGTCAGACCAATTGTGTGATTGGATTGAGGTGTTCCTAGATAACAGAACGCAGCATGTCATTCTCAATGGAGAGAAGTCTTCCGAAGTAAGAGTGATTTCAGGTGTGCCGCAGGGGAGTGTCATAGGACCGTTGCTATTCACAATATACATAAATGACCTGGTGGATGACATCGGAAGTTCACTGAGGCTTTTTGCAGATGATGCTGTGGTGTATCGAGAGGTTGTAACAATGGAAAATTGTACTGAAATTCAGGAGATCTGCAGCGAATTGACGCATGGTGCAGGGAATGGAAATTGAATCTCAATATAGACAAGTGTAATGTGCTGCGAATACATAGAAAGATAGATCCCTTATCATTTAGCTACAAAATAGATCAGCAACTGGAAGCAGTTAATTCCATAAATTATCTGGGAGTACGCATTAGGAGTGATTTAAAATGGAATGATCATATAAAGTTGATCGTCGGTAAAGCAGATGCCAGACTGAGATTCATTGGAAGAATCCTAAGGAAATGCAATCCGAAAACAAAGGAAGTAGGTTACAGTACGCTTGTTCGCCCACTGCTTGAATACTGCTCAGCAGTGTGGGATCCGTACCAGATAGGGTTGATAGAAGAGATAGAGAAGATCCAACGGAGAGCAGCGCGCTTCGTTACAGGATCATTTAGTAATCGCGAAAGCGTTACGGAGATGAACGATAAACTCCAGTGGAAGACTCTGCAGGAGAGACGCTCAGTAGTTCGGTATGGGCTTTTGTTAATGTTTCGAGAACATACCTTCGCCGAAGAGTCAAGCAGTATATTGGTCCCTCCTACGAATATCTCGCGAAGAGACCATGACGATAAAATCAGAGAGATTAGAGCCCACGCAGAAGCATACCGACAATCCTTCTTTCCACGAACAATACGAGACTGGAATAGAAGGGAGAACCGATAGAGGTACTCACGGTACCCTTCGCCACACACCGTCAGGTGGCTTGCGGAGTATGGGTGTAGATGTAGATGTAGAACGTATCTGGAGCGTCACGGTAGTGAGACATGGACGATAAACAGTTTATATAAAAAGAGAATAGAAGCTTTAAAAATGTGGTGCTACAGAAGAATGATGACGACTAGGTGGGTCGATTATTTAGGTATTGGGGAAGTACTGTACAGAATTGGAGAGATAAGAAATTTGTGGCACAGCCTGACTAAAAGAAGGCATCGGTTCATAGGGCACATTCTGAGACATCAAGGGAGTACCCATTTAGTATTGGAAGTAAGTGTGGGAGGTAAAAATCATGGAGGGGTACAAACAAATGGTTACACTAAGCGTATTTAGGAAGCTGTAGATTGCAGTAGTTACTCGGAGCTGAATAGGCTCCCACAGGATAGAGTAATTATGGAGAGCTGCATCAAGACAGTCTTCGGATTGATACATGTCTTGTTTAGAAGACAGATGTCTATAAGGTGTACAAATACGGCGTCGAAAGTCGGATGATTTTACTACTGTCACAGATTTGGTACAGAAAACGATTTCTTGGAGGAAAGATGTCCATATGGAGTATCAATGATTTAGATTGTTTTATTTTTGGTTGACTATCTCTCGCCTGACAATAATAAAAAAGAAAGGACAGGCTCACGAAAGAGGTTCCTTACTATGAAAGCCACAGAAAAAGCTCCCATATTACGAAACTGGTAAGAAGCATAAGAAATACATGTACAAGACTCATGTGTACTCTCTTTGCGTTTTGCGTATGTTCCATTATTACTAGTCTCTATTACAAACTTCACTGATAAATCTTATATAGTTTTTTTACTATTTATATTTACGTTACACAGCACAACTGACAATGCGATAGTCTAAAAGGTGTGTCTTTAGTGTGAAGCTTCCTGGCTGGTACAAATTGGTTAGCTCAATGCGAAATGTTTATGTAGTTCTGTCGTAAGACATTGTAATAATATACAGACCATGACAAATCAGTTATTCAGTTTGCCTGAAGAAAACTCCTCGCTATCAAAATTTGTTGTAGTTGCAGCTAGTTGACACATACAGGCATATAAGTGGAGCTCGATCCACATCTTAACGATTGCTCCCGACTGCAAACCCTGTGAAACTATTATCTAAATTTACACCTTAAAGAGTTCATTGTGGAGTTAAATAATTCATAGTTTTATATATAAGAATAAACCACTTATAATTATCCATCTCTATTCAAACCAATCCTACAATGTACAGTAACACTATCAGTTGGCTTCATGTGATTCAACGTACCACATTAGAATAATTTTAGAAATTATGGCAAATGTCGCCGGATTTGGGTCATGTAGTTACAGCTAAATTTGCATCACTTAAGTTCCACATTACAACTGCTCTGAGAGGCGGATGAAATTTGTACAGCAATGTCCGTGCTACATTATCTAGAAGGCACATGACTCAGTAACTTACAACCTGTAGTCTGCCTGACGTCTATCAATTACGACAGGTAGTGTGTTATTGAGTGTCTTTTTTCCGCTATGTGAAACTCGGTGGTACATCAGATTCTTAGTGTTAGCATGCTGCATTACGTTTGTTTTGCAATCATCGGCCTTCTGACTGATATGATGCAACCCATATGAGTTGTTCTATTGCAACAACCTCTTCATCTAACAGCATTTAAATAGCTGTGTTAATCCACAGTTTTTACTTCTTAGAGCTCCCCAAGGTACCATGTGAGGTAATCCTTAATGTCTTAAATATAACCTATCGTACTTTCGCTTCATCTTGTCATTTTTTTCACCACGGTTATCTCAATACCCATTCCGCATAGAACCTTATTTTCTCAACATATCAGCCCACTTAAGTTGTGGTGTCACCGCCAGGCACCACACTTGCTAGGTGGTAGCCTTTAAATCGGCCGCGGTCCGTTAGTATACGTCGGCCCCGTGTGTCGCCACTGTCAGTGATAGCAGAACGAGCGCCACCACACGGCAGGTCTAGAGAGACTTACTAGCACTCGCCCCATTTGTACAGCCGACGTAGCTAGCAACAGTTCACTGACAAATAAGCTCTCATTTGCCGAGACTATAGTTAGCATAGCCTTCAGCTAAGTTATTTGCTACGACCTAGCAAGGCGCCATCACCAAGTTATATTGAAATGGAGATTATATCTGTACAAGAGCGATGTACACCAATTATGGATTAAAGTTAAGTATTACAGCAACTGCGTCCGTTTTTCTATGTTCTCATTTCCTTGTAATGTTCCAGACCTCACGCCAGCCTGCGTGAGCTTAAACGCGTGCCTTTCGGCTTCCTCTCATAGTGACTTGGCTCTCTGGCCAAGTCATAACATAAGTCTTAGTACTCTATGAGTGTTATAGTACCACTTCTAGAAGGCTCCGATTCTCTCCCTTTCTTCTGTGATTCATTTCCACATAATGCTGTCGCCATATGTACGCTACTTGCCAATAGCTAAGGAACAGCTAACAATTGCTAGGGAAAATCGCAATTGCTTCGAACACTAGACCAATCACAGTAAAAGGATATGTAGAGAGTGGGACACGTTAACCGCAACGAATCCTGTGCACGGATACTATGAATGCATTTGTCAGTTCACGCAGTAGGGCGCTTGATGATGCTGTGTCGTCACAACAAGACACAGCCAGGGCAAAAGCACCACAGGCGCAAAGATGCGAACTGGTGCCAGTGACGTAGAGACACGCCAATTGCGCGAGTTCCACCAGGGCCACGGGCGACGCTGACGATGAAGATATCGACTTCGCCTCAGCCAATTGCCGGCCGAGTACAAGCCGCCAATGACCGGTCGACAACGGACAGAAGCCTACACGAAAATTTGGTTGTAGATCATCGTCCAGGGCTGACGTAGACAGGGAATGTCGTTTAGCGAACTCTTAGAAGTGAACACAGTTTTTGTAAATTGCATTTGCCATGTACTGTGAAGTTTACCTACGATTATTTGCACTTTAAGGACCTTTTATGTGTTATGCTGCATGCAGTGTTGCAGACTCCATTATTCGACAAGTCACGAGGATAATTAAAGCTCTTTAACGCATTTGTGTGACTTTGTTACTAATTTGTTGGTGTGCTGCAGAACCTTCGTTCTCCTTTCCTGTTACCTGACCCTGCATAGCTGTGTGATAGTGACAAGGAGAAATTGTCTCAGCAGTGTACTGCACCAGAATCCGCTTCACGAACTCAAAAACTTGGCCTACCGTAACAACAGTGGCAACTACGCCTCCACAACAGTAGAGACGAGGCCTGCACAAAACTGGCGGCGAGGATTTACAAAAGATGAAGGCTGCTATGGAAACGATTAGCCGACACTCCGTGTTCTAAAGCAAGATGTCTGCAAGACATCATTTGAGTCCTCACGATCGCCGAGGGGCATTTGGTCTGCTCGAAGGTGGTCAAAGTGTCCCTACTGTCACCACATAAATGGATGTGTGTAAATGTGTTACCTCACAATTAAAACAGGCCGCTGAACGTCAAAACCATGCCGGCGGTCACAGAAGGCCCGCAACAGTGCAAGAGGACCTTTACGTAGCCTCAGCGGTGCAAAGAAACGGACGTCTCCCTCCTAGGCAAATCGCTGCTAACGTTGCAACCGCTACCGGCACACATGAATGTGGCAGAACCATTTTGTGGTGATTAAATCAGACTGACTTGTCTGCACGGAAGCCTGATAAATGCGTCCCACTTCACCTACGCCATCGTAGAGAATATTTCGTTGGTGTAGGGATTTGTGGTAAGCAACGGTAATCCACAGTGATGTTCTCAGACGAATTCCGCTTCACTGTGGCAACTGTGGTGAGAAATGGCAACATGTTACACACCACAAAACGTCATCGGTATGGTCTAGGCGTTATGGTGTGGGCAGGCAGTGTGCAAAATTGTAGGACCCAGCTGGAAAACCCTGTGTGAGGTGCCGTAACAGCACAGTGGTGTTATAGGGGAGTTATTCTGGATCGTGTAAGTCTGTTAACGGCTGCGGTAGGTTCTGAATTTGTTTATGTGTGACAGTAGCCACCCACACAGCACCGCTGGGATGTCGGATACGCTGGAAAATGAAGATACTGGATATATGGAACGGCCTGCGTACTGCCCGGACCGAAACCCTATCCACCCTGTATGGGATGCTCTTGATGCGGTTCAGAACGAATATGAATGAAAAGACTGACAGCCGCCATGAGAGAGGGGTATGACAATATTCCCCAAGGAATCCACAACCTACGTGAATACCAGGTGCAAAATGTGCATTAGTGGCTGAGGAGAGCTTATTCCTTACTGCGAATCCGTTGTCAACAGTCTGACTTGTCAGACACGAACTTATTCATATTTGTTATCCTGCTTCTCCATACGGAGAAATCTGTAGCATTTTTCGTTATAAATATACCACTCCGACTCCGTTACGTGTGTACTGTGTCTCATGTCGTCCAATGTTGCTTCCCATTATTTCTGTCCAACAGTGGCTTTGCTCCTTAGCAACTGTCAAACACTGTACATTCTCCGAATATTTTTACCTAAGTCAAGATCTGTTGTTTGATACTAGGGTGTGGCACTTTTGCGGCACATAGTGGTTCTGTCCAGCTGAACAAACGGCGCCACACCTGCAGGCAGTTTCACGTTGCAAGTGAGAGAGGAGGCCGCGACAGTTCCCGGTGTTCAGCATCTGCCGACTGGAGCGACCCTGTGGACCCTTGGCCGGTAGCAGCAGAACGAGCGACAGTCAGCGGCACAACAACGCAGGGCGAACACAGAGTTGCGCCATGTTCACCACGTTGGGGACACAACGCAGTGGTGGTCGGTTTGGTTCCTGCTGCTTGCAGACTCTTGCTGTAGGAGTACACTGACTGTGCCTGTGCGTTGTACTGTATGTCCTTCACTAGGGTCCACATGTTAACCGCTCCTCTGATTTGTGATTCTTCAGCTTCTCCCGGTGTCCTTCACAAGTGAAGTATTCTACTTCTCAGATTTATCGTTTCGCATGCGATACTATGCGCTACCTATTACTTTTCAGAACGCCGCACATCGAAACGGATTTTTTCTGGGGTCCATAGCACGAATTATATTGGTGACAGGAAGGTAGGGTCAAGTATTTTGGGTAGCCCTTGGATTAGGAACCACCGGTGTACCCAACAGATGTGTTGTGCTATTGAAACTGTCCTACAGTACAGTGTCAAATTAGAATATTACATTTCCAGAATGAGATTTTCAGTCTGCAAATTAAAACTGTGTACCGGACCGAGACTCGAAATCGGAACCTTTGCCGTTCTGCCAGTACCTTGTCTCCTACCTTCCGAACTTTACAGACGCTCTCCTGTGAACCTTGCAGAACTAGCACTCCTGAAAGAAAGGGTACTGCGGAGTCATGGCTTAGGCACAGCGTGTGGGATGTTTCCAGAATGAGTACTGGCAGAAGTGACGCTGTGAGGACGGGGTGTGACCCGTGCCTGGGTAGCTCAGATGGTAGAGCACTTTACAGCGAAAGGCAAAGGTCACGACTACGAGTTTCGGTCCGGTACACAGATTTAATCGGCCAGGAAATTTCAGTATATTACATAGTTCTTCCTGTTAGGCAAATGGATCAATTAGGTTGGTTGTTTTATATTATGTGTGGTCGACAGTGTTCCTTGAGAGGCTTCTGGAGGCATCACTTACTTCACGGGCGTATCCTGCGAAATCTCGGATATCGGCGTTTTTGTGTTCCAAAACTGAACAAAGGATTCCAAGATGGCTATGCACACCAAATGGCTGAAATTTTTTCGATATATTCCTAAGATCCAGATCTCGCACAACACCGAAAATTTTCATGATTTCTTCACCAGTTAGTTAAATACAGAGGTTAAGAGTCATCCTAATTCGACACGCAAAATACGCACATAAAATCTGATGTGATGGTTCAAATGGCTCTGAGCACTATGGGACTCAACTGCTGTGGTCATTAGTCCCCTAGAACTTAGAACTAGTTAAACCTAACTAACCTAAGGACATCACAAACATCCATGCCCGAGGCAGGATTCGAACCTGCGACCGTAGCGGTCTTGCGGTTCCAGACTGCAGCGCCTTTAACCGCACGGCCACTTCGGCCGGCTGATGTGATGGGAGAAGGTAGTTATAAAGTGAGGTGGTCCGGAGAAATAGGCTGCAAAGTGTGTCCGTAATCATCAGAAAGGTCCTATTATCCCATATTGTAGTAGTACTGAAGCACTTGCTAAACTTTTCAGCACATAAAATCCTGTCCCAAGTGTGAAATTATATATGCAGCTTTGCGTTATTTCAATTGCACACAAGTAAACTATCAAAAATTTACCGATCCATGAAGTTCTTTCATTTTGAGTGATATGCCACAATGTAGCAAGAAAATGCTCCTATCGGGGGCATAAAAGGCAAATATACTCCTGTTCGTTAAAAGAGTCAGACTGAAAAGTCGGGTACCAACTGCCTCATTCTACCTTCTTAAGCACCTTTAAAAATTTCATAAAAATTTTGGCAGGTGAACTTCTTCACGCTTTTTCAGGCTGAAAGACATGGAGACAGCGGCTGTTTTAAATAGACGGAAAATAATTACTACTGGAAGACAGTAGACGTTCGATCTCATATACAAAGAGCGAAGGAGACAATCGCAGCGGAGACAAACGGAAAGACTCATTGGCCGTGGAATACTGGTAGGAAATGTGTGAAGGAGAAACTACCGTTGAGAGAGGAATAATGAGGAGAAAGTGGAAGTGGGTGAGAGCCAGTGTTAAAGAGACGCAGAATCTATGAAAATGACAACGACGAAGACAGAAACAGCAATAATGAGGAGAGACAACTGCAGTTGGAATGAATGAATGAGATGGTAGAAGTAAGAGAGCGTTAGAGGGAGACAGTGGCAGTGAAATGAAACAGTATTAGTAAGCAGAACGAGGGAACTGTGGCTGTGAGACAGTGGGCTGAGACATTTAGAGAGACACAAAGACGTAATGGCAATGATTTGGACTGAATGAGTGACTAAGAATTGGGAGGTGGGAGTGGATGGATATGAGCGACTTAGAGATGGACAACTGGCTGTGAGCAAGTTACAGTTAGGGGAACATATGGAAATGTGACGTGAGCTGCACGTTAAAAGGAGCACGAATATTTTCGCATGACAAAATCATTGATGAAATTTTTCCAGGTGCTCAGAAAGGTAGAAAGAGACAACTGTTATACCCCTTTTCAGGCAGTCTTTTATACAGTAGCACATTCGCCTTTTTTGTGCTCCAGTAGGAGTATTTTTTCCGCTGGTACACTGAATTTTCGGTATGCAAAATTCAGCAGTGCTTCATGTGGAATGTTATGTGTCTTAGTTGACTTCCTGTAGTGCATTTGTAGTGCACTTCTGATTCTTGTTGAAGTTACTGGTCTCAGTGTTTCCTTCGGTTTCTTTTCATGTCTGAAACATTTTCAGAAGTTTAGCTTTTGAGTGCTTTTTATTCGTAGCTTGTTATTGCTGTCTTGAACGCCAGATACATTTCTTATGTAAGCCTGTAAGAATATTTTGTTTTTACTTAACCACAGTCTTTCCTTCATACTTGGCACAGTTCTTGTATAGAAGTGAATTCGTGTTCCAATCTTATGTTGTAATAAAGAAACGTTTGCGCCTCCGCAACTAGCAGCCATTTCCAATCCTCAGGGTGTGACGCAGACTTCTTTTCTTCACGAACACCCATAGTGCCTTTGCTAATCTGCATTTCAGCTCCTCCTTACTTCGTAAGTCATGTGTTATTTTCTTACCAAGGTTGCAGAATTCCTTCACTTCATTGTCCCTAATTTTGATGACCGTTCATTCTGAGTTTCAGTCCCACCCGTTAAACTTTCTTTTACTTCCGTTATTGCTTCTTCCATATCTAGCTTGAACAGTAAAAAGAGAAAGACCGGTCCTGTCTTACATCATGCTTAATCCTATCGCATCGTTCATAGTTGTCCATTGTTATTTTTTCCACTTGGTTCCTCTACATATTCTTTATTACAGATATTTCCATACAGCTCTTTCATACGAGCGCTAGTTCGTTTTACCTTGTCTCCGTGGTTTAGGTGTAGCATCTTTGGTTAATAGCTTAACTGAAACGTCCTCGGTCCCGAGTTTAAACCCCCCACCGCTTAAATTTCGAATAAATATCAGCAGCAATTCCGGTGAAGACTTCCTGCATAGAACTCATACCCATTCAACCAACAGCTTTGTCAAAGAGGGCTGAGGAGCGGACAGAGTTTCAGAGTACTTCTTTGCCCTTGGAGTGTCAAACTGGCCCAAAAGGTTGAAAAACAGCAGTGATCAGGAACATGATGATGCAGAATACATTGGAAACCACTCCATGAAAGTCACTACGTGTATCCACAGTATATGTCGCCGGTAATTGGAAAAGTGTCATGATAATCTTCCCATTGGCAAAAGATTCCCAAATAGTCCCCCATTCGCATCTCCGGTAGATGGCGGTCAATGAGTAGGTGATCATGAGAAAAAGAGTGAATAACCAGCGAAGGGATAAAATTCTACGAGTCGGGACATGGAATGACAGAAGTTTTAACGTGGTCGGGAAGCTAGAAAATCTGAGAATGGAGATGCTCAGTTTAAATATAGTAGGGTTCAGTGAAACCGAAGGAAGGGATGGTTTACTGGTGAAACGAGTATAGGATAATATCGAGAGCAGCAGAGATCGTACAACGGGAGTAGGATTCATTATTAATAGGAAGGTGAGGCAGAAAATGTGTTACTGTCAGCAGTTCAGTGACAGGGTTGTTCTCATGAGAATCGACAGCAAACCGACAATTATAGTTCGGGTTTACAAGCTGAAAATGCAAGCCGAAGACGAGAAGATACAGAGAATGTAAAGGGATATTAAACGGGGTAATTCATTACGTAAAGGGCGATGAAAAACTAATAATTACGAGGGATCGGAATGCGGTTGTAGGTGAAGGAGTAGAAGAAAGTATTAATGGAGAGTAAGGGCTTGGTAGTAGGACTGAGAGAGGCGAAGGACTAATTGAGTTCTGGAATAAATTTCAGCTAGTAATAGCGAATACTATGTCGAAGAATCACAAGAGAAGGAGTTATACTTGGAAAAGGCCAGGAGATGCGGGAAGATTTCACTTAGATTACATCATGTTCAGGGAGAGATTAAAAAATTAGGTACCAGATTGTAAGGCGTGTTCAGGTGCAGATATACACTCAGATAAAAATTGGCAGTGATTAGGAGTAAGCTGAAATTTAAGAGATTGGGAAGAACGAAAGTGCAAAGTAGTACTAAGAAATGAAGTACTACGCTTGAAGTTCTCTGAGGCTATAGAAACAGCGACATTGAGTAGCTGAGTAGGCAGTGCACATAAAAAGGAATGGATATCTCTAAAGAGGACAATCACAGAAGGAAGACAACTACGGAGAAACCATAGATAACAGATAAAATACTTCTGCTGATCGATGAAACAAGTAAGTACAAAAATTTTTCAAGGAAATTCGGGAATACAGAAATACAGGTCACTTAGGAACAAAATAAATAGGAAGTGGAGGAAGGCTAAGACGAAATGGCTGTGTGGAAAGTGTGAAGAAATCTAAAAGCAAATGATTGTCCGAAGGACGGACACGGCCTGTAGAAAAGTGGAAACAATCTTCGGTGAAACTAAAAGAAGGGGGCGATAACATTAAGAGTTCAATGGTAATTCCACTGTTAAATGTAGAGGAGAGAGCGGATTGTGAGGGTGAGGACTTGTCTGACGACGTGATACAGGAGCAGACACGAGTCATTAAACAAGGCACAGGGGATCCAGTATTAGAATCTGAATTTAGAAAAACTTTAGAGGACTTAAATCAAATGAGGCAGACGGGATAGATACCATTCCATCGCCATTTCTAAAATCGTAGGGGGAAATGGCAACGAAACGACTATGTACGTTGATGTGTAGAATGTAATAGTCCGGCTATACACCATCTTACGTTCCGAAAAGCGTCATCCACACAATTCCAAATACTGCGGGAAGCAAAGTTGCGACGATTATTGCACAGTCACCTTAACGGCCCATTCACACAAGTATCTGAGATGAACAATATACAGGAGAATGTAAAATAAAATTGAGGCCCTGTTAGATGACGATCAGTTTGGCTTTCGGAAAGGTAAGGCACCAGAGGGGCAGTTCTGACGCTATTGATAATGGAAGCAAGACAAAAGGAAAATCAAGACACTTTCATAGGATTTGTCAACCTGGAAACTGCGTTCGACATTATCAAAGAATGTAAGATGTTCGAAATACTGAAAAAAACGGGGGTAAGCAGTTATAAAAGAGAATAATATACAACATGTGCAAGTACCAAGAGGGAACAATAAGAGTGGAAGAGCAAAAACGAAGTGCTCGGATTAAAACAGTGTAGGAAAGGGATGTAGTTCTTCGCCTCGTCTGTTCCATTTGTACACTGAAGAAGCAATGACGGAAATAAAACATAGTGGAATGAAATTCATCATGAAAGGTTATCAATGATGAGATTGTTATCGTTATTGAATGTGGCGAAGAATTACAGGAGATACTGAATGGAATGAACAGTCTATGAAAACAAAACATAGACAGTGTAGGTGATAGAACGCCGAAACCAATGAGATGAAGCACAAATGAGAACAGCGAAAAAGTTATCATAATTGCTGATGACGTAGAAGATGAAGTCAAGGGAGTCTGCTACCTAGACAGCAAAATATTCCTTGACAGACGGAGCAAGGAGGACATATGAAAGCAGATAAGCACTGGCAAAAAGGACATTCCTGGCCAAGAGAAATCTACCATTATCAAATATAGGCTTAATTTGACTAAGAAATTTCTGAGAATGTACGTTTGGAACACAGTATTGTATGGCAGTGAAATATGGTTCATCCGAAAACTGGAAAAAAAGAGAATCGAAGCATTTGACATGGGGTACCAGAGAAGAATGTTGAAAATTAAGTGGAATTATATAGTAAGAAATGGTCGGTTCAAATGGCTCTGAGCACTATGGGACTTAACATCTGTGGTCATCAGTCCCCTAGAACTTAGAACTACTTAAACCTAACTAACCTAAGGACATCACACACATCCATGCCCGAGGCAGAATTCGAACGTGCGACCGTAGTGGTCACGCGGTTCCAGACTGAAACGCCTAAAACGGCACGGTAAGAAATGAGGGGAGTCTCTGTGGAATCGGCGAGTAAAGGAATGTACGGAAAATACTGACAAGAAGGGGTGGGAGGATAATAGGACATTTGAGAAGACATTAGGGTATAACTTCCATGGCACAAGAGGGAGCTGTAGAGGGTAAAACCTGTACAGGAAGGTAAAGGTTGGACTACACCCAACATATAATTGAGGAGGTAAGTTGCAAGTGCGACTGCTAGGGAGAGGAAATCGTGGCGGGCCGCATCAAATCACTGAGAAGACTGATGCACCCCCCCCCCCCCCCCGCCATCCACCGCCAAAAAACTAACTAAACTGCTTAGAAGATTGTGTTCTTTTTTACCTTCTTTGCTTTGAAGCGACAGATACTGGTGCCCGAGGATCGTCTTCTACGCTTGTGCTTCGTGGCGTTCCTCTGAGCGGATGGACTAAAATATTGCGTCATGTACTGAAGCGATACTTGAGTTAAATTGCAATGTTAAAAATATTTACCTTACCTATTAATTAATGTATGTATGTCGTAATCGTAATTTTAATATGTTTCAGCAAATTACTTGGCACTAATATTGTACGTCGGCCGTCTTGATACGATGCAGTAGTTCGGTCACCAATTTTGCAACCTTCTTGGCTGGGAAGCTTTAATATGGAGTCCGATGTCCCTTTTTGACAGTCATTTTACTACACGCTCAATCGGACGCCAAATTTCTATTTATCTTTTCAATTTCATGCATCATCGCATAAAGATCAGCCGCCAATATCTGCTTAACTGATTCTGTAAAACATTCCATCCAAAATTATAGCTGCCCTTTCTCACTTTTGTTTGTACTATCTCTTACAACCAGTAAGAAGTTACATTCAAAAGACGAGCGACAATTGGCGAAATGTATATTGGTGGCAGTAGGATCGCTCTGCAGTCAGTGCCAAATACTGGTTCTCTAAATTTTGTCGGCAGTGTTACGCGAAAAGGGCGTCGTTTTCCCAGAGAGATTCACAAATGAGTTCACGAAACATGTCCGTGCTTCTCGCATGATAATGGAACCTATCGTTAACAAATCTAGCAGTGGCCTCCCAAATCCCTTTAATCCGATCTGGTGGATATCCGAAACACTCAAGCAGCGCAAGAATGCGTCGTATCAGTGTTCTATACGTGGGCTCCTCTATAGGTGAACTACATTTTCCTAGAATTCTTCAAGAAACCGATTTCTATCACGTCCCTTCCCTACTTATCTACGAACAGCACTGACATTGCCAACAAGTTTATCGAAGCCCCGTACCACGGGAATCGGCTATCCTGTGACGACATACAGGACTATATGTGAACCTTTATGAAAGGCGTAATTCCTATGGAACCAAACTGCTGAGATCATGGGTCCCTAGGCTGACACACTACTTAATCTAACTTAAACTAAATTACGATAAGGACAACACACACACCCATACCCGAGGGAGGACTCGAATCTCCTACGGGGGGCAGCTCCGTGAATCGTGGCAAGGCGCTGTAGACCGCGCGGCTACCCCGCGCGGATTTTATAATTAAAAATCGCAGAGCACTTTCAATTTAGATTCCTTTGCTCTTAATTTCACCGAAGGTTCTTTAAGTTTCTAAGCGATGACTTCTTACAATGATCATTTCATTTTCATTTCCTTCACTTTTCTTCTGCAGCCACTTTACCTTCAATTCCCTGCCGTTTGTATTTACTTCATTCCTAAGTGACTTACATTCCTCGTCGTCTCTGGTGATCGTTCGTTCGTCGATCAATTAGAGTATTTCTCTTGTTTCAGAATAAAAACAGTCTTGGCTGCGAAATTATTGGTGTCAATGATGCGTTTCAGCCTTTTGAGGCAACATCAGAGTATGTAAAATTAGCTGGATTAAAACCCATCCGTCGTAAACCCATATAAAAATGGAAATTGGACGGAACAGTACATAGATGTGTAATCCATCCGTCTTTCATTAGTAATCTAAACGTCCTCAGTCCCCGGTTCGAACCCCGCCATGACTTAAACTCTGATTAAAAATCATCAGCAATGGCTGCCGAAGATTGCGGGTAAACCGGAAACGAAGAGACTTGAAGCATTTGAGATGTGGTGCTATAGAAAAATGTTACCTAAAGTTAGGTGGACCTATAAAGAAACAAATTATGAGTTTCTCAGCAGAATCGTCGAGGAAAGAAAGGTATGAAAAATACCGACAGGAAGAAGGGACGAAATGATAAGACATCAGCTAAGGGGGTCAGCGGTAAGTTCCACGGTACTAGAAGAAGCTGTGAATAGTCAAATCTGTAGAGGAATACAGAGATTGGACTACATACAGCAGATAATCGAGGACGTAGGGTGCTACTAATTTGATATGAATAAAGGAAGGGCCTTCAATAAGAAATGCAACTCTTTTTTTCTGAAAGCAAGCTGGGTTTATTTAGGATTTCAATACACCGTATTATTGGACACTCTTCGTACTGTAACACGTTATTTTTCAATTTTATCTGTATTCATTGCGACGATCTGGCGCCAACCTACTGGGAGGGCCTGTATGCCTTCATTGTACCACTCTTCCGGTCGACGTCGGAGTCTTGCTGCATCAATAATCTCCCCATCATCCATGTACTGTTTCCCAATGAGTGCACCCTCCTTTGTGCAAAACTGATGGAAGTCGGAAGCCTCGGACAAGTCAGGTTGGATGAGGAGGAATAGTTCAATGATGTTCTGTGAGCAGTGTCGGGTACGCAGACTTACGTAAGACATTGTGTTATCATGGAGAAAGAGGAGTTCATTTGCATATTTCTAGCGACGAATACGCTGAATTTGTATCTTTAGTTTCCTAATGCTAGAACAATACACTTCAGTGCTGATCGTTGCACCATGAGGGGTAGGACATCAAACAGAGTAACTCCATCAGAGTACCAGAAGAGCGTCGCCATGACTTTACGGGCTGATGCTGCGGCTCGTAACTTTTTCTTCGGAGGAGGGGCGATGTGGCACCACTCCAAGGATTGTCGTTTTGTTTCCGGTTCGAGGTGATGAACACATCTTTCATCAACTGTGATGATGTTCTACGAAAATTGTCACAATCAGCGTCGTAACGATCAAACAATTCCGCACAGATGGATTTGCGTAGCTCTTTATTTTCTATTACGCAGCGAGGAGCCAAAAGGGCACACACCTTTGACCACCACAGGTGGTGCACGGGTGTATCAACACAACAAACAGAGATGTCAAGTTGTGCAGCAAAGTGTTTGATTGGGATTTGTCGATCACCTCGAATGAGAGTGATCGCACGTTCCAACACTGCAGGAGTCACAGCTGTGCGCGGCCAGCTGAAACGCAGGAGGTCGCACAGTTCTACGCTACCGTGTCGCAATGTTGACGGACGCCACGCCCAACGACTCTGCGTACTTTTCTTCATTGTCAGGTCTCCGTAGACATCCAGCAAGCACTACGCATTTATGCCATGCTGTGGTTTTCCGCCAAAATGAACCCACTTACAGCTCTCTGTGTGGAACGTATCTTCATCACAAACGCCATTCTGAGGGTCACGTATAGCATTACCAACTATCGGAACCCCACGAAACTAAAGGAGCTGAGGCGAGAATATTTCATAACGCCCACAACAAATTCCGTAATTTTTCAACCGAAATTAGCCAAGAAAATGTTTTTGTATTATTTGGTGAATGCTTCTCGAATTTATTCCAATTTTCTCTAAGTTCACCTCGTGCTCCCCCTCCCTTTGTCTATTCCTCCTCCCATCTCTTTAACCACTTCCTCTTTCCCCTCTATCTGTTCAAATGGTCCATTCCTCACTGTTGCCTCCCCCCTACGACCAAATCCTCCTCCCCTCTTCAAGTCAATATCCTCCTCCCCCTGTATCTTCTAAGTCCATCACTTCTAAGTCCATCTCCTCCTACCCCTCACTTCATCTACTCGCCCTTCTCTGTTCACCTCCTCCCCCTAGTTCTCCCTTGTCTTGGTCACTTCCTTCTACCACCATACGCCGTCCATCTCCTCCTCCCCCTCCTTATCCACCCAATCTTCCCGGTCTCTCTATCCATCTTCTTTTTCCTCCCATGTCCCCCAACTGTCCATAACTCCCCACCCTAAGTCAGTATCTCCTCACCCTCTACCTCCTCCTTACCATCTCCTCCTCCCACCCCTCTCTGTCCATCTCCTCCTTCCACCTCTCTTTGTCCATCTCTCCCTCCTACCTCTACTTTCTCTTCTTCTGTCTCCATCCTTCTCCCCATATTTACTTTCGCTGTTCAAAAATGGTTCAAATGGCTCGGAGCACTATGTGACTTAACTTCTGACGTCATCAGTCACTTAGAACTTAGAACTAACTAAACCTAACCAACCTAAGGACATCACACATATCCATGCCCGAGGCAGGATTCGAACCTGCGACTGTAGCGATCGCTCGGTTCCAGACAGTAGCGCGTATAACCGCATGACCACTCCGGCCGGAACTTTCGCTGTTAATCTCCATCCCTCCCATCTGTCCATCTATTCCTGCCACCATCATCTGTCCATCTCACGCTCCCTCCTTTAATTATCTGTCTGGTCCTTTTCCCTCTGTCTATCTCATCCCGATTTAAGTTCACCTCCCTCTTCCTGTGTCTATTTCTTCCTCCCCCTGTCTCTGTCCATCTCCTTATCTTTCTCTTCGCTATCCATCTCCACTCTCATGCCTACCCTTAAAGGAGATGGTTGGTTATTACCCCCAAAGAATGTCTTTGCAGATGTTAAGTTGTATGTACAGCATGTGTGGTTGGAGTCGATCCATGGGTTTCGGAGGACCTTTCTCCCGTGGCCTTACACTCCTATCACATGTCACATATACAGGTTATTTTCAGAGGAGAGTGCAAAAATTTGACAGGTCGTCGAGAATGCTCCATTGAATGATTTGATGTAGGGTACATGAGGTCGTGGAAGGCATCTTAAGCATATATGGAAATCAACTTGACTACCACTTTGTTTAGCATTACTGTTGTTCAGCTAATTAAAAACTAAAATGCGTACAAGTTTACAAGTACTTTAAAGTTTATTTGCACCTACATTATTTCCAGCAAGGACAAAAAGAGGACGAGCCTGATTAATAGGAAGTCATGACGTAGGTTTTGTTTAGTTTACATGTCCAGACAGTGGCTATGTTATATCGTAGTTATATTGTTCCACGACAGAACGTGCTATGAATCTACGACAGACCCATTCAGTATTCAGTGCTTTTCAGAGACGTGCAAAACAATACGATGGAGCGGAATGGTACAGTTTCGCTGAACTCACTGACATGCACCTCGCGGTTGGGCAAATACGTTGCAATGCTCTCGCTGCTGAAAGGCAGTACAGGGAACGATTTCCTAGGCATTATCCGTCACGACGAATGTTTATTTCTGTCGATCGATGAATGCCAGAATTGTAGCTCCCTGTGATGTGATTCGATACACGCCAGGGATATTTGTCAGGGAGCGTCAGAACCTTGTTCACCGATGTCATGCTTGCATTATGGTTGACGGCCGTCAGTTTTAGCACATTCTGTAACAAAACAAATGGTACGATCATTGCGTCAATGATGGTATTTACAGTTAACTGTTACTAATGTAAATAAACAGGGGCGCAATAACGTGATTTTATTTCCATTATCTCCTTAATCTGGCTTCTCCGATCCCAAGTCCTTATCTCAAACTGTTCACTGTAGCATACTGAAAGTCCTGTTAAATTTTTGCACGCTCTTACGGACACACCCTGTATATTACAAATACCTTTACACATACGTCACAAGTATCTGTAGTGAACTTTGCCCTGCAGTCTCGTATTAACGTACCTCAATGTTTACCACGTCATATCTCCTCTACTTCACGTCGTCCTGTGACATAACTTTGTAAGTAACTAGGGGTCCTACAGTAATACAATTATTCAGGTACATTCTGTGGTGTCACCGCCAGACACCACACTTGCTAGATGGTAGCTTAAATCGGCCGCGGCCCATTTAGTACGTGTTGGACTCGCGTGTCGCCACTGTGTGATCGCAGACCGAGCGCCACCACAAGGCAGGTCTCGAGATACGGACTAGCACTCGACCCCAGTTGTACGGACGACTTTGCTAGCGACTACACTGACGAAGCATCGCTCATTAGCCGAGCAGATAGTTAGAATAGCCTTCAGCTAAGTCCAAGGCTACGACCTAGCAAGGCGCCATTAGCCTTACATAGTTTGATAGTTATCGTATGAAATGTCTCATCAAGAACGATGTATACAACAAGGATAGATTAAAGTTACGTATTCCAGCAGCTACCTACTTTTCTTTATCGCATTTATGAAGTATCCTGTTTCAGACTATCAAGTCCGCCTGCTTGCTTTATGGCCGCCTCTCTTAAATAATGTGCGTAGTGTTGGCAATCTGTCAACACTACAAATGACGACGAGGATTAAAAGCGGATTCCGCGTTTGTATTGCTCTACTTTCTGGCGACGTTACAAACAGCCTTCTTTCTCTTTGATTGATTTACTTGTGTCATGGCTTCGCCACAATCTCCCGATGTACTGTCCGAATTTTATCGCTTGCAGAATCAGCAGACGCAGGCGTTATTGGATGCCCTTGGACAGCTCGTCCAGGGTCAACGTGCCATTCAAACCGATTCGGCAGCCGCCGCTCCACCACTACCGCAGCCACAACAACTCGCAGTTGCACCGCCTTTTAGGCCCTACGACCCAGACGTGAAATCCTGGTCAGAGTGGTCATGCCAGTTTGGATTTCATCTCGCCGCCTACAGAATTCAAGGTAACGAGCGGCAGCCTCATTTATTGGCGTGTGTAGCGGTGCAAACGTACCGTGTGATAGTGAAATTGTTTCCCCGACGCGACGTAGCAACTCTGTCCTACGAAGAAATTTTGTCGGCATTGGACGCCTACTTCAACGAAACAGTTAATGTAGTTGCAAAAAGGTATACTTTCTTCCGTACAAAATGTATGGCCGGTCAGACTAATAGGGAGTGGGTTGCAACATTGCAAGGCCTTACAAGGGATTGTGCTTTTGAGTGTGAATGTGGACTCCCTTATTCAGATACAATGGTACGTGATGCAATTGCACAGAGCGTTTCTGATGTTCGTATATGGGAGCAAATTTTGAAACTAGTCAATCCCTCCCTTCAACAAGTGATAGACATATTGGATAGACAGGACACACTTTACTTTGCTCAGGAATCATTTGCAACTTCGCCAGCCGTGTGTAACATTAACCGGCCTGCCGGGCGCGCTGCGCGGCCCGGTAAACTACCCTCGCGCACGTCCGCGCAGCTGCCGCCATGCTCTAAACCAGGTGTGCCGCGACAGCATACAACTGCAGTGAAATCATGCCCGCGGTGTGCTACTAGACATTCGCGTGAAAATTGCCCGTCACGCAAACTATATGCTTTTACTGTAATAAAAAAGGACATGTTCAAAGTGTTTGCCAGAAAAAGCTCAGATCCGACACTCTTAATCATCCCAGGCCCTTTGCTTCGCGCCAGAATCGAACCAAGAATACTCAGGCTCGTGAACCTTCGCCCATGGACATTAATGTAGTTAATTCCGCTTCATCCAGTGCCACTGTCTCTAACAGTGACTGTGTTCGTCCCACAAATAGTGTGCGTCGACGTCGCCGGAATTCACGTCAATTAGCAAGTGATGCTGTACCTGTCTCAGTTCAAATTGCACAAGACAATCGCTCTTGTCGTCAGCAGGACAATAAACTTTTTGTAGATTTGGACTTTAATGGCAAAGTCATACTATTCCAGCTCGATACCGGAGCTGCAGTTTCATTGCTCAATCACGACACGTACAAACAACTGGGCAAACCTCCGTTGCGTGCCGCAACTGTTAAGCTCACTACATATTCAGGACAGAATCTCCCTGTGTCAGGACAGTGCACCCTTCTTGCAACATACAAGGGACAAACAAAGCTTGTGTCATTTTACGTTCTTCGTTCTTCTACTGCAGTGAACTTGTTTGGTTTAGATTTATTTCAATTGTTTAACATGTCTGTAGTAAATCAGGTCCTATCAGTGAATCAGACTGTGCCTTCAGACAGTGTTTCTCATCTATGTGAAGAATTTGCAGACATTTTTGCACTGGGCTTAGGTTGCGCTTAGAACTATGAAGCGCATTTGGAACTGAAAGTAAACGCGCAACTGAAATTTTTCCGAGCGCGCAACGTTCCCCACGCACTGCGTGATGAGGTCGCAAGAACATTAAACGATTTAGAATCACAAGGTGTAATTGAACGTGTGCAAGCTTCTCTCTGGGCCTCACCCTTCGTAATTTTGCCAAAATCTTCCGGAAAACTGAGGCTTTGTGTGTACTTCAAGGCAACAGTGAATCCACAACTCGTGATTGCAACTTTTCACTTACCCCGCACGGAAAATCTTTTTGATAAACTGTGCCCGGGTAAATATTTTTCGAAGTTGCACCTAGCAGATGCGTACTTGCAAATCCCAGTGGACGCCGAATCCAAGCGCGTCTTGGTGGTTAACACGCATCTTGGTTTGTACCGATTCAAAAGACTGCCATTCGGGTGTGCATCCGCCCCTGCATTATTTCAGCAATATTTACAAACTATTTGTGCGTCGGTCCCTACTGCTGCGAACTATCTGGACGATATTGTGATCTCCGGAAAGACAGCCGACGAGCATTTAGCACACCTACGAACATTATTTCAGGTATTGCGACAAAATGGTCTTCGCTTGCGGAAGGACGAATGTGCGTTTTTTGCTCGTGACTTACCATATCTGGGACATGTCATAAATGCACAAGGCATACATCCCAGTCCAGAGCACCACCGTGCCATACAGGATTTGCCTTCGCCACAGACTGTGAAGCAGCTACAGAGTGTGTTGGGTAAAATTAACTATTATCATCGCTTCCTGCGCAATGCCTCTTACATTTCAGCTCCGCTTCATAGCTTACGCCGTAAGGGTGTTCCGTTCGTCTGGACGACGGAATGCGAACGCGCCTTGCGCCAGTTGAAATCGGCGTTGCTTTCAAATACTTGCCTTACGCCATTCGTTTCCCAGAAACCCCTTCTGTTGATGGTAGATGCATCGGATTTCGGGATTGGTGCTGTGCTTGCGCACAAAGATGGATCGCATGATCGCCCTATTGCCTTTGCGTCCAAATTGCTCTCGTCTGCGTAAAGAAATTATTCACAGATAGAGAAAGAAGCTTTGGCTCTCGTCTTTGGTGTTACTAAGTTCCATGATTTCTTGTATGGTCGTCGCTTTACCATCATCACAGACCACAAACCTTTGACATCGCTTTTTCATCCGAACAATCCTGTACCTCCGCGTACAGCGCAGAAATTCATTCGCTGGTCTATTTTCCTCTCGCAGTACCGCTACGATATCTTGTATCGGTCCACTGCTAAGCACGGAAACGCCGATGCGTTGTCCCGTTTGCCTGTTGCTGAGGATAAAGCATTCGATTCTTCCGAACTTGCTTCTATGTTCATTGATTCGGAAACCTATCACGTGGTCGAATCGTTTCCGATTGATTTTCGTCGTGTAGCTACAGCCACAGCTGCTGACCCTATCCTTGCTACCGTTTTGCGTTATGTTGCTACGCAATGGCCTTTGTCAAAGTCTCGGATCGAGGATCCGTTGGTTGGCCGATTTTTTGCTCACAAGGAGAGACTTTTTGTACGACGTGGTGTTTTGCTGTTGCGTTCTGCTAATGATCAGTCCAGGTTCGTGGTCCCACGTTCGTTACAGTCCTCTGTATTACGGCTTCTCCACCAAGGACATTGGGGTATAGTGCGAACGAAACAACTTGCTCGTCAGCACTGTACTTGGTTCGGAATCTATGCTGCGATTACGAATATGTGCTCTTCTTGCATGGCGTGTGCCGAACAACAATCCGCACCACCGCGGAAATTCTTTGCATGGCCAAAAGCCACTTCCCCTTGGCAACGCTTACACATCGATTTTGCTGGTCCATTCTGGAATGCTCGATGGTTGGTTGTGGTAGATTCATTCAGTAATTTTCCTTTTGTTGTCCGGATGTCTTCCACGACGTCATCTGCCAACATCCAAGCGTTATCCGCTATCTTTTGCATTGAAGGTCTTCCACAGACTATTGTTTCCGACAATGGCCCACAATTCATGTCCGCAGAAATTCAGTCATTCTGCAAGGCCAATGGTATTCAACATCTGACATCCGCGCCGATTTCGCCTCAGTCAAACGGTGCCTCTGAAAGATTGGTCCGGACTTTCAAGTCACAGATGTTGAAGTTGAAAGAGTCGCATTCTCGGGAGGACGCGTTGTTGCTCTTTTTGTCTTTGTATCGCTCTCAGCCCCGAGATGGTCGCTCGCCGGCTGAGTTGCTCCACGGTCGTCCTCATCGAACCTTGATGTCTTTGCTGCATCCGCCACATCAGGTTCCTGTGCAGCGGCAGACTCCTGCTTTTGCTCCAGGCGACGTTGTATTCTATCGCAACTATCGCGGTTCACGGCGTTGGCTCGCAGGGCGCATTCTTCGCTGCCTCGGCCGCGCGATGTATTTGGTTTTGGGGGCCTCTGGCGAGGTGCGTCGGCATCTCAATCAGCTGCGCCTCTGTCGTCGCACGGGTTCTGCCGCTCCCCGTCTGCTTTCAGGGACGGTGCCGTCCGGTCAGCGCCCTGGGGACCCATCTACTGGCTCGCCTCATCCCCAGGTGTTACCGACGATGCCTTCCATTTTGCCCCATGGCGACGCGCCGCCGCAGCCGCCGCCGCCGCCACCGCCGCCTGTTCTCCCGCCGGCGCCGCCCGCAGTGGACGCTTCGCTGCAGCCGCCAAGCGCCTCTCTGGGTCACGCGCCGCCGATCGCTTCCCGTGACCAGCTGTCCTCCGCCATGGGACTCTTGCCCGCTCCGGACCACATGACGTCATCGCGCGTCTGATACCCCGACGCAATGGAGGTCGACCCTTCGGCCCCTCCTGTCTCTTTACGGGCGCATACACCGCATGTTGACGTGCACCCTGGACTAGGTTTTCAGGCGTTTCCTACATCCCCTCGGACCGAATGGCCGGGTGCGGGTGGCACAGCCTCGCCTGTTGTTAGGCTCCCCACCTCATCGCATACGTCAACATGGGGTCCTCCCCAAGGCGGGTGGAAGCCTTATAACACGACCGTTCGCCGATTTGCGGGGGAGGAATGTGGTGTCACCGCCAGACACCACACTTGCTAGGTGGTAGCTTAAATCGGCCGCGGTCCATTTAGTACATGTCGGACCCGCGTGTCGTCACTGTGTGATCGCAGACCGAGCGCCACCACAAGGCAGGTCTCGAGATACGGACTAGCACTCGACCCCAGTTGTACGGACGACTTTGCTAGCGACTACACTGACGAAGCATCGCTCATTAGCCGAGCAGATAGTTAGAATAGCCTTCAGCTAAGTCCAAGGCTACGACCTAGCAAGGCGCCATTAGCCTTACATAGTTTGATAGTTATCGTATGAAATGTCTCATCAAGAACGATGTATACAACAAGGATAGATTAAAGTTACGTATTCCAGCAGCTACCTACTTTTCTTTATCGCATTTATGAAGTATCCTGTTTCAGACCATCAAGTCCGCCTGCTTGCTTTATGGCCGCCTCCCTTAAATAATGTGCGTAGTGTTGGCAATCTGTCAACACTACACATTCAACGGCATGTATAGATAGTGCCTGCAAAATGTGTTGGGAATAGGATCAGTAGGAAAGAACTAATTAATTTAAACGTCATGCATGATGTCACAGTTACACTGCATGAACGTCGAAATGTAGGACGCCATAATGTTTGCTTTCGTTCCATCGTTTTCTTCATGTTGTCAGCGAGAAATACCTTTTTAATGCTGTGAAATTACGTCCAAAATTTTTGCAAGTCATTAAGCACTATCATTCCGAAACCCGCGTTGAATAAATTCTGTATATTCCTGCGTCGTGTGGTACACTTCTTTTCCGACCCCAGCCCATATTGTTTGATAAGTATTTCTTAATGCCACAGCGATTCTTTGAGGAATCTAAGTGATATATGCACCACTTTTGGTTGCAACTGGTCCATCGTACATACATTATTGTAACATTTTATGGATGTTACAAATATGTTAGTCTTTGTACTTCGGCGACGCCGTTAACCTGTAAGTTTCCCTGTAACTTGTAGATTAAAGATGTACGTCAGACGTCGGTCTCTGGCAACTGTATACCACTTTCATAACAAGAAAATGATCAAACCAATCTTTTGCTAAAGAATAGTTTCATTCTACTTATGCAACGATATACGCCTACCATGTCTACTGCTTGGTCGTCATTTATTGATTAAATAAAATAAAAGTACACCGCCACGATGAACACTTTAATTTTTTTGTCTTGGGATGCTCTAAACAAGGTTCCAGGCAGCCTCATAAGGCGAAAAGGGAATTGCCCTGAGTAAATAAGCAGCGAAACCAAATTAACAACCACAAATCGAGAGCCGTGCAACAGCTTGTTAACCAATTTTCCCTTTTTTTAAATGCAAATGTGAAATGAACATACAAAATGATATATTAAATCTTAAAACTAACCAATAAATTGGCCTTCCGGTTGACTTCATCATAAACGCAGTCTTAGAGCTTAAACCTTCCTCATGTTTTAAGGCTAAAAAGCAAACTTAATTATGAGAAATTCGTGCGTCGTAAAGGAAAGACATCAGTGCGTGGAAATGAAGAGAAGTTTCGTCAACGACATCATGCTACTTCACATTAAACAGAAAATACCTTTAAATATCTTGCTGTGGCACATGTGGTTCGGTGAGAATGTAGAATATCATTTACTAGCAAGGAAAGATTGGCAAAAAATGCAGTCCCTCTGATGACACTGCCTCTAGGGGAAATAATTTGCAGTTGCGACCGCTGGCGAGAGCTGCGAAAACGCTGCAAGGGAGGGAGGGGTGATTAATTTACCGCCTTTGAAGCCAGCAAATTTCCTCGTGGCCGTTTTATTGGCCCTTGCGCAGGGACGCAAGCCGCTCAACGCAATTACTCGCCCGTCTGCCTGAAAGTTGTTGCTTATTTTTTGAAAACTGCAAGCGTGTGTGACTGTGTTATTATGCAGCGTATGTTCGCGTGTACAGTACGTAAAAAGGAGATTGTGGAGTTTGTCAGAACTTCACATAATTTTCTGTACAAGGGAACGTAAAAATGATATTTGCTGTGTAGCTTACACGTTAATCCAAGACTGCCTCCGGTATTCTGATTGTGAACCAGTTCCCCAGATACTTTCAGATACCGTACTATGAAAGTTTCTCCGATATGGTTGGGAATAAGAAACTACACAAATCAGTATCTAATACTTGTTGATGCCTTTGTAATTCGCTTCAAAGTAAAAAATTATTAAACTTATTTAGAGAGCCATGAAACGTAATCTGTTGTAATTTCTAATATGCCTATGTAAGCAAACATACATTACTGGCCATTAAAATTGCTACACCAAGAAGAAATGCATTTGACAAACGGGTATTCATTGGACAAATATATTATACTAGAACTGACATGTCATTACATTTTCACGCAGTTTAGGTGCATAGATCCTGAGAAATCAGTACCCCGAACAACTACCTCTGGCCGTAATAACAGCCTTGATACGCCTGGGCATTGAAGCAAACAGAGCTTAAATGGCGTGTACAGGTACAGCTGGTCATGCAGCTTCAACACGATACCACAGTTCATCAAGAGTAGTGACTGGCGTATTGTGACGAGCCAGTTGCTCGGCTATCATTGACAAGACGTTTTCAATTGGTGAGAGATCTGGAGAATGTGCTGGCCAGGGCAGCAGTCGAACATTTTCAGTATCCAGAATGGCCCGTACAGGACCTGCAACACTCGGTCGTGCATTATCCTGCTGAAATGTAGGGTTTCGCAGGGCTCGAATGAAGGGTAGAGCCACGTGTTGTAACACATCTGAAATGTAACGTCCACTGTACAAGTTGTTGTCAATGCGAACAAAAGGTGACAAAGACTTGTAACCAATGGCACCCCATACCATCACGCTTCCAGTGTGCGATCATCGCGATGTCACCAAACACTTATGCGACCATCATGATGCTGTAAACAGAACCTGGATTCATCCGAAAATATGACGTTTTCCCATTCGTGCACCCTGGTACGTCGTTGAGTACACCATCGCAGGCGCTCCTGTCTGTGATGCAGCGTCAAGGGTAACTGCAGCCACGGTCTCCGAGCTGATAGTTCACGCTGCTGCAAACGTCGTCGAAATGTTCGTGCAGATGGTTCTTGCAAACGTCCCGATTTGTTGACTTTTCGACTCTGTATGTACAGAACAGGGAATCAGTGATCATAAGGCCGTTGCAGCATCCCTGAATATGGAAGTTAATAGGAATATAAAAAAAGGGAGGAAGGTTTATCTGTTTAGCAAGAGTAATAGAAGGCAGATTTCAGACTACCTAACAGATCAAAACGAAAATTTCTGTTCCGACACTGACAATGTTGAGTGTTTATGGAAAAAGTTCAAGGCAATCGTAAAATGCGTTTTAGACAGGTACGTGCCGAGTAAAACTGTGAGGGACGGGAAAAACCCACCGTGGTACATCAACAAAGTTAGGAAACTACTGCGAAAGCAAAGAGAGCTCCACTCCAAGTTTAAACGCAGCCAAAACCTCTCAGACAAACAGAAGCTAAACGATGTCAAAGTTAGCGTAAGGAGGGCTATGCGTGAAGCGTTCAGTGAATTCGAAAGTAAAATTCTATGTACCGACTTGACAGAAAATCCTAGGAAGTTCTGGTCTTACGTTAAATCAGTAAGTGGCTCGAAACAGCATATCCAGACACTACGGGATGATGATGGCATTGAAACAGAGGATGACACGCGTAAAGCTGAAATACTAAACACCTTTTTCCAAAGCTGTTTCACAGAGGAAGACCGCACTGCAGTTCCTTCTCTAAATCCTCGCACAAACGAAAAAATGGCTGACATCGAAATAAGTGTCCAAGGAATAGAAAAGCAACTGGAATCACTCAATAGAGGAAAGTCCACTGGTCCTGACAGGATACCAATTCGATTCTACACAGAGTACGCGAAAGAACTTGCCCCCCTTCTAACAGCCGTGTACCGCAAGTCTCTAAAGGAACGGAGGGTTCCAAATGATTGGAAAAGAGCACAGATAGTCCCAGTCTTCAAGAAGGGTCGTCAAGCAGATGCGCAAAACTATAGACCTATATCTCTGACGTCGATCTGTTGTAGAATTTTAGAACATGTATTTTGCTCGAGTATCATGTCGTTTTTGGAAACCCAGAATCTACTATGTAGGAATCAACATGGATTCCGGAAACAGCGGTCGTGTGAGACCCAACTCGTTTTATTTTTTCATGACACCCAGAAAATATTAGATACAGGCTCCCAGGTAGATGCTATTTTTCTTGACTTCCGGAAGACGTTCGATACAGATCCGCACTGTCGCCTGATAAATAAAGTAAGAGCCTATGGAACATCAGACCAGCTGTGTGGCTGGATTGAAGAGTTTTTAGCAAACAGAACACAGCATGTTGTTATCAATGGAGAGACGTCTACAGACGTTAAAGTAACCTCTGGCGTGCCACAGGGGAGTGTTATGGGACCATTTCTTTTCACAATATATATAAATGACCTAGTAGATAGTGTCGGAAGTTCCATGCGGCTTTTCGCGGATGATGCTGTAGTATACAGAGAAGTTGCAGCATTAGAAAATTGTAGCGAAATGCAGGAAGATCTGCAGCGGATAGGCACTTGGTGCACGGAGTGGCAACTGACCCTTAACATAGACAAATGTAATGTATTGCGAATACATAGAAAGAAGGATCCTTTATTGTATGATTATATGATAGCGGAACAAACACTGGTAGCAGTTACTTCTGTAAAATATCTGGGAGTATGCGTGCGGAACGATTTGAAGTGGAATGATCATATAAAATTAATTGTTGGTATGGCGGGTACCAGGTTGAGATTCGTTGGGAGAGTGCTTAGAAAATGTAGTCCATCAACAAAGGAGGTGGCTTACAAAACACTCGTTCGACCTATACTTGAGTATTGCTCATCAGTGTGGGATCCGTACCAGATCGGTCTGACGGAGGAGATAGAGAAGATCCAAAGAAGAGCGGCGCGTTTCGTCACAGGGTTATTTGGTAACCGTGATAGTGTTACGGAGATGTTTAATAAACTCAAGTGGCAGACTCTGCAAGAGAGGCGCTCTGCATCGCGGTGTAGCTTGCTCGCCAGGTTTCGAGAGGGTGCGTTTCTGGATGAGGTATCGAATATATTGCTTCCCCTACTTATACCTCCCGAGGAGATCACGAATGTAAAATTAGGGAGATTAGAGCGCGCACGGAGGCTTTCAGACAGTCGTTCTTCCCGCGAACCGTACGCGACTGGAACAGGAAAGGGAGGTAATGACAGTGGCACGTAAAGTGCCCTCCGCCACACACCGTTGGGTGGCTTGCGGAGTATAAATGTAGATGTAGATGTAGACTCAGGGATCGAGACGTGGCTGACGGTCCGTTACAGTCATGCGGATAAGATGCCTGTCATCTCGACTGCTAGTGATACGAGGCCGTTGGGATCCAGCACGGCGTTCCGTATTACCCTCCTGAAACCACCGATTCCATATTCTGCAAACAGTCATTGCATCTCGACCAAAGCGAGCAGCAATGTCGCCATACGATAAACCGCAATCGCGATAGGCTACAATCCGACCTTTATCAAAGTCGGAAACGCGATGGTACGCATTTCTCCTCTTTACACGAGGCATCACAACAACGTTTCACCAGACAACGCCGGTCACCTGCTGTTCGTGTATGCGAAATCGGTTGGAAACTTTCCTCATGTCAGCACGTTGTAGGTGTCGCCAACGGCGCCAACCTTGTGTGAATGCTCTGGAAAGCTAATCATTTGCATATCACAGCATCTTCTTCCTGTCGGTTAAATTTCGCGTCTGTAGCACGTCATCTTCGTGGTGTAGCAATTTTAATGGCCAGAAGTGTAGTATAAAGTGAAAAACACTTATTGTTTGTGTATAGCTCGCGATACGTTCTTGTAAACCAAAGCTAAGTATTGTTAATCTACTTTGTTGTAACTATAACCACTAATGTGATATGCTTGAATTGTTGTATAGCTACCAGAGTATGCAGCATCCTTCAGACATCCTATAAGAGACGAGTGTGCAGGACCCCACACTCCGAAGAAGACACAACTACATCGTCAATTAAGACAGCAGTGGGCACGGGACGACCGGGATTCGGCTTTCGATCAATGGAAACGTGTCGTCGCTTCGGGTGAATAACATTTTTGCTACACTAGGTCAACAGTGCACAACCGCCGTCAACGAGGTGAGCGGCGGTTCGAAAAGGGGAACGCGGCATGGACGCAGGGTGATGGAACTAATGAAATATTTCCACTCGTCAGTTACACGTTCGAAATAATCTGTAGGGTTTATGTATAGCATTGGTAATTGAGGTTTCGTTGGTGGTATCATTTACTTTATCTCTTTTTATTGCAAGGGAAACCATGTCAGTATGGTGAAAAAAGTGAAATTAAATGCAGAAATATTAATAGTACTCATAAGTGAAGTGCTCTGAACACGATGTATTCGAATTTATTTCCTCGCAGAGTAAAATTATTACATTAATTATGCTCACGCAAAGAGAGTGATGGAGATCAGTTAACTAGTTGTTTTTTTTTTTATTTTCATAGTTCACATCATTATAAGTTAATTAATCATAAGCAATCTAGAAAAGTTCTTCTTTGAATTTATTAGGCCCACTTCTAAATTAATATCATTTGTTGTGTTAAATCGCATACAGTGCTTTGCGCCTCTTAGTTGAAACCAGTACTTTTAGACTACTTTATACCTACCGTACACACACTTACGGCAACATGATTAACAAAAAATTACTCTGTAAATCTCTTCCTTTATTTTGTAGACGTCATTTCTGTTAACTTCACGTACGAAAATAGTTGTTTAGTAGGCATGTATTAAATCAGCCATTTCATAATGAGTGCATAGCGACGAGCCAGGGAAGTGAAACTAATAACCAAAAGAATTACAGGGATTGGGCCAGTATACATGGAGACAAAGTGTCTAATAGGGAAAAAAACATACTGTAGCATGTCTTCACGAATTGTTTCTGCATTGCTGGATTGGACGAAGATCACAATTGCCTTGGCCGACCCGTTCCTTATAAATGGTTATAAATGTTTTATCAGTTTCATTCTTCGGTGAACCGAGGAAATGAAACAAACGTATGGTACGTTTGTCCAGGGCGTAACATCATTTGGATGAACGATTTGTTTCGTCTTTACTTTGATGAGCTTGATATTTTTAACTTAGCTGAAGCTCGCAATGCAGCTCCAACTGTATACGGGATGAATGTCCTAACACTGGCACTGGAAATGTTACGGAAATGGAATATGCTATTGATGTGTTGCTTTCACAGAATGGCTTGGTAATTAGGGGCTCGAATTGTTAAACAATCGCCGGCCGGAGTGGCCGAGCGGTTCTAGGCGCTACAGTCTGGATCCGCGCGACCGCTACGGCCGCACGTTCGAATCCTGCCTCGGGCATGGATGTGTGTGATGTCCTTAGGTTAGTTAGGTTTAAGTAGTTCTAAGTTCTAGGGGACTGATGATCTCAGAAGTTAAATCCCATAGTGCTCAGAGCCATTTGAAACATTTTTGTTAACCAATCAACACATTATAGCAATAATTAGAAATTATGTTTTTTGTGGATACATACACTTCTAAAATGGAACAATGCAGATTGACGTTAACAAACTGAAAGAAGGAAAAATTAGGATGTCAGTGATATTTGTTGCAGTATTCTAGTGTGAATAGTTTACTACGTATCGTGTTTTGAACAGTTCTCACACCGACACTTGTACAATACCTACGGTAGCACACATTAAAGAACAACACAATTGCATACGGTAGCTATTTGGATTCTGACCAGTAACAAGGCAATTGAACATCATAGGTTCTGCTCAAAGTAGCCACCGGGAGCCCCCATACGCTGTTCCATGCTGGTACTGTAAGACTGCTGCACATGTGCTAGCGTTTCAGTGATGTCCGAGCAGGCTGCAGTAATACGTCATTCATATCATCAGCGATAGTTGGTATGTCCTCGTGGAGAGCGCCGTTCAGCGTTCCCCACGTAGTAAAGTCTGCTTACTTCGTGTACTACGGGCGCGGCTGCCATCGTATTGTTAACGGAGGAGGAGGGTGTTAGTATTTAACGTCCCGTAGACAACGATGTCGTTACAGACGGAGCACAAGCTCGGATTGTGGATGGATGGGGAAGGAAATCGGAAGTGCCCTTTCAAAGGAACTGATGTGTCGACAGAAGTGCCGACACAGTGGGGTTTGAGGAGACCGAAATACACGCTATAAGCTCACGCAGGATGGCGTGAGGTCTGAAACAGGATACGTAATGAATGCTATAAAGAAAAGTACGTAGCCTCTGGAATACGTAACTTTAATCCATCCTTGGTACATCGCTATTGACGATACAAGTGAGACTCTATAGTTTCAGAGAATATACTGCTAATGGCGCCTTGCTAGGTCGTAGCCATTGACTTAGCTGAAGGCTATTCTAACTATCTGGTCTGCAAATGAGCGAGGCTTCGTTAGTGTGCATCGCTAGCTACGTCGTCCGCACAACTGGGGCGAGTGCTAGTACGTCTCTCTAGACCTTCCGTGTGGTGGCGCTCGGTCTGCTATCACTGAAAGTGGCGACACGCGGGTCCGACATGTACTAATGGACCACGGCCGATTTAAAGCTACCACCTAGCAAGTGTGGTGTCTGGCGGTGACACCACAGGAACCATCCCGGCATTTGCCTGAAACGATTTAAGGAGATCACGGGAAACCTAAATCAGGATGGCCAGACACGGGTTAGAACCATCGTCCTCCCGAATGCAAGTCCATTGAGCTAACCACTGCGGTTTTAGCTCAAGTTTTTCCTAGTCACAGAGGATAATCTAACTTCAGTGGAAGATGGTCTATAAGGAGGCTCAAAGACAAGTGTTCCAGCCCTATGAACTGTTAGTTCACTATCCCACACCACACGTTTGCACCCCATGGACGCAAACGTTCTGCCGGACGAAGACAAAGTGGATTGTCAAAAGACCAATAGTGCATGTTTTGTCGGTTTTTCTTGGCCGTAATTGGCAAATGCGGCTTCATCACTAAACAAGGTACATGATTCATCTGGTGAATCCTGAATTAATGCCTAAGCACAGCAGTAAACAAAATTCTCATACTCGTTTCCACCCAGCTCTTGATGGAGAGAGAGGTGACAGGGATGGAACCTATGTCGACGGAGAATGAGTAATGCGTAGGACCCTTGCCCGACTCATGCCACTTCCTCGCGCGGGAGCTAACATCCCGGTCAACTGCAACAGTAGCGAGAACATTAATTTTCCCCTCTTCTGTCGTCACTTTCTTCCTTCTGTTGCGTTGTCTAGGTGTTACACTACCAATTTCACGTCAATGAATGAAGAGACTCGCGAATAATTGCTGAGATGGTTGACGTCTATTGGGACATCCTGCTGCACACATCGTACAAGAACGAATTGCATTCTTCCCTCACGCTACGTACATCATGAGCCTGTCAGCTTTTTCTGCGCTGGTAAATCCCATAATCCACTCACCTACTGCTTGGATTGTCACGCACTAACTGACAAGCAAGTTGCAGTGCACCCAAGGAACACACAAGCACTTGTAAGCAAAACTAACAACATCTTACGTAGCAAATACGTAGGCTGAATAACACAAAGAAGTGTCAGTGTGGAGAACTTTCAAAATATGTTTTCTTGGAAACGACTCGTACTTGACTCCTTCAACAAACACCGCTGTTATTGTAATTTATCTTAAACGTCAACAGGTACTGCTCCTGTTAAAAACGTGGATGTTTTAATAAATTATACACATTCTAGATATTATTATACTCTGTTGAGTGATTAATAGTGCGATCCCCTGACACAGGGGACGACTTGCCGTTATAGCTTTGCTTCGTCAGATGGACAGCGTTGACATACCTTTCTCTCCAACGCAGGCAACAGAGACTCTGTAATATTGAGAGCTAAAAATTCACCGTCGTGCTCACGAAACGAGTCCTGGACGACGCGAGGCGGGTGATAAGGTCCCTGTCATCTTGGAACACCGCTTCAGCAGTAAACGAACAAACGTTGTACCATGAGATGGTACCGATTAGCCAAAATGGTGACATTTCTTGGAAGTTGAGCAACCTTGCAGAGTATCTGCGGTGCATGAGATACCACGTTAGCCTGCCGATGTGGCAGAGCGGTTCTAGGCGCTACAGTCTGGAACCGTCCGGCCACTGCAGTCCGAATCCTCCCTCGGGCATGGATGCATGTGATGTACTTAGGTTAGCTAGGTTTAAGTAGTAGGGACTGATGACCTCAGATATTAAGTCCCATAGCGCTCACAGCCATTTGAACCATTTTGACCCATACCACGTTAAGGCTGGCTAATGTTTTAAAAAAATGGTTCAAATGGCTCTGAGCACTATGGGACTTAGCATCTGAGGTCATCAGTCCCCTAGAACTTCGAACTACTGAAACCTAACTAACCTAAGGACATCACACACAGCCATGCCCCAGGCAGGATCCGAACCTGCGACCATAACAGTCACTCGGTTCCGGACTGAAACGCCTAGAACCGCTCGGCCACCCTAGCCGGCCTTAATGCTTCACTCTTGGCACTTGAACTCAGCCAGATGTAGGAAACAGTGTGGAACAAGACTCATCCGATGAAATGAGTTTCTTCCATAGTTCCATCATAGATGAATGGTTTTGCGGTTCACTGCTTATGGAGCTCCCTTAGCGTTGTTTTGTGCTGACAGGGTTTGCTATGCGACACTCAGTTCTGCAGTGACTTTCGTAGCCTTCGCCCACTTTCGTCCCATCGCAGTCCTGTTCAATTACGATCTGTCACGAACCCTCATCACACAAGTACGTCAGCTTTGTGACTTACGGGATGGTATTTTTCCGCTTGCTCTGTATACAGTACAAATCTTCGATACGGCGCATTTTGAAACACGTAACGCTTCGAGTCCCTTGGTTGGGAAGCAGCCAGCATTCACGCACCAACAATTTGTGCACGTTCTCATTTACTTAGCTCCGACATAGTACATCACAACTACACAGAAGACTCTTCTGATCATACAACGTACTGAGGACAATGCAGAGGTGTCGACAATGTTCAAATACAGAAGTACAACCTGCAGCCTTCCCTAGAATCTGCCATTATTTTCAACCATGTATTTATCGCAGTGTTTCCACATTGTTGCTCCGATCCCTGTACAAGCGTTGGTAAAGCTACGAGGACACGTTGTGTATTGTGCATCGATAGCTAAGTTTTTGGAACATTTGCTTGAAGGAGGAAAAGTTCCCGAATCCAGTGTCCCGGTCTGGAACACAATTTTAACGTTTATATGCTCTGTAATAACCGAACGCTGAGCTATTATGCGGTTCGCCTCCCAGTGGAAACCCCCACCCTCCGCCACTCCCACCCCAACCCCCGGGAACGTCCCATACCAGACGAGTGTTTCTGCAGCAATCGCCGACATGGTGGAACTGAGGAGAGGAATAAGGGAAACCAGCCCGCATTCGCCGAGGCAGATGGAAGACAGCCTAAAAACCAACCACAGGCTGGCCGGCACACCGGACCTCGACACTAATCCGCCAGGCGGATTCCTGCCGGGGACCGACACGCATTCCCTTTCAGGTAGCAGCGCGTTATACCGCGCTGCTAGCCGGGCGGCCACTTTACACGGTAGTGTCATGATAATTTGTTCGTATCTGCTTCCACGGCATCGAAGAGTTTTGTGAAAGAAAACACTGACCTGGGATGTACAGTAATATCTTTTATTAGCTGTGCGAATGGCCAATTTCAACTCTATTCTTTCACACACCTACAAAAAATACACAAACATGGATGAGTATTACGTTACAAATATATACACCTTAGAGCATCATTAAATATAACTGATTTACAATTATATTCACATACCTCAGAGGCAGTCTTACTCACTTACGCATAACCATTACCTTAGACTCCCTAGTATTGCCGATTACAACCAAAAGCACAATTCAGCATGTTCATCCATACGGGAAATTGTATATCTGACGAAAAAACATCCCAATATCAAGAAATAATTAATGTACAATACTAATAAGAATTCCGTGTGGCACGACAGCCTAGTGCTAAGTTTTCAATTGGACGCCACTTTGGCGACTAGCGCGTCCTAAAAACCAAATGCACTTTTTAATTTTTTTTTAAGTCTTACAGTCCATGCACTCTACAGGTATTAGCATCAGTGGCGAGATTCTAGGGCCTTAATTAGAGTTTTGTTTGCTACTTTCAAATACAAAAGGTAAAGTAAATCTTCCGTCAATAGTGACCAGTGATTTGTTTCCAAAGAAATGTCCGACATCTTCGGGTATGCAGTAAGACGAAACAAAAATGCAAGGGGCCAGCCGGGGTGGCCGAGCTGCTCTAGGCGCTACAGTCAGGAACCGCGCGACCGCTACGATCGCAGGTTCGAATCCCGCTCGGGCATGGATGTGTGTGATGTCCTCAGGTTAGTTAGGTTTAAGTAGTTCTAAGTTCTAGGTGACTAATGACCTCAGATGTTAAGTCCCATAGTGCTCAGAGTCTTTTGAGCCAAAAATGCAAGACCTGGTGATACCTAACCACGCCGCAAGACTAAAGTAAGGTTCTCCGCAAAAATTTTTGAAGTTGCATAAGACATGGAAATGACGCTTTGTGGACGTCAAGGAATTTAACGCGGAAAGAGAATCCCCTAGAAGAACCGCCACCTCATGTCCACCCAACAGACGTCTTAAACGGTAAAAAGTTCTATTTCACATGCAAAATAAAAAGTCCACTAAATAATGCAAGAATGCTTCCTTGGATACTTATTCCGAAAACACAGACTTTTCTCTTTAGAAACACAAAACACTCCTATTGCCAAACATGTAAAACACCTTGTAAATTCTACACACGACAGTTTGAAGGAGAGCAACAAAAGTATTATCGTAGGTAGATTGAACAAGTCCTGTATGCTCCTTCTCTCCACAGACAACAAGAAGCTGCCATGATTTAAGTAAATAGTACTGCGTAGTAAAGAAAATCAGATCCACTTAAAGCATTTACTGAGCTTTAGAACAATGAATAACGAAGAAGTATGTAAAAACTCCTTACCAAATGCCGTTTCCCTGAAATGAGAATATAACCTGTTTGATTGAATTTACCTTCCCCATTTCATTTCTACGCGTACAATACTTTTAGTAACACAATTCAAACTTATTTAATGAAAACGCTGTGTCAGGGTAGCCTTGCGAATGCGAGTTTTACGGGTCATAAACGAAAATTTGCGAAAGTTATTTTATAAACCAACCGCGCCTGTTCTTTGTAGTGATCAGGCCACAAATATGGCAGGAAATCAGATCGTTCAGTGATCGTAAGAGAATGTAGAATGCAGTTCCGTTTAATTTTGTGGTATTGATTCCTCTGTGACAAGATGATGTCCGTCACTGTCACACTGTGCAGAGGGACAATTAATTGTAGCCTGTCCCTTGCCGTGTCCCATATTGAGCTGAAATTGTGGCACAGGAAACAGTGTTGTATGGTGTCTTCTGCTGCCCATAGTTCGCATTCTCTCGAATGTATGAGATGAATAGAAAGAAGTTTTGAATTGACTGGTATCGTCCAGTTAACCATCCTGTACCATTTCTCACGAACAATATAGGAGATGGCAGTAGGAGCAAGATTTCTCCAGACAGTCTTCCAATCCAGGTGTGACAGACCCTACTCCCATTTATTTCTGTCGGGAAGTCCACAAAGCGCTGCACTTGCTTTTCTGATGTCATTTCATTGTAAAGCACTCTGTGATAAAAACGTCGCACGAAGTTGAATGTGGATGAAATGCCACATTGTGACACAGGGTGCAGTCACTGATTGTGGACGTTATTTGTTAAAAAGCTAAACAAACACTAGAATGATAATTAAATAAAAACCCTTAGCTGCCGACAGGTGTTGTTGATATAAAAAATGGGAACAGCTGGAAATGTGTGCCCCGACTGAGACTCGAACCCGGGATCTCCTTTTTACATGTCAGACGCTCTATCCATCAGAGCCACCGAGGGCACAGAGGATAGTGCGACTACAGGGACTTATCCCTAGCACGCCTCCCGCGAGACCCAAATTCTCAACTGTCCACAACCTACATTCGTAGTACTCACTACTAGCGCCGGACTAAGCTGACGTGTTCCGTAAGAGTTCGGGCAAAGCGTGTGCATTCGGGTTCAAGTGTGGCGATCGGCGTTTTGAATTTCAGTAGCGATCTTAGTTATCGTATCATTCAAGAAATGAAAGTATTTCATATAAAATTCGATGGGAATCCTATCTAGTCTGGGAGACTTTCCCCTAACACTCCTTTTAATGGCGTCTTCCAAATCATCATTTGTAAAGGGCTCGTTGACGTGTGTTCGATTTGTCCGAGTTCAGACATGGAGGGTTCTCCGCAAAAAAGCGCCTAACGCCTCGAGATCGCTATCCCTGTCGTGAAAGATTTCCCTGTTTGACTTCTTTCAAATCAGTCCTTTTTGCCCGGTTCCGTTTTATCCATGCTTATACCTCTAGTTTTTCTCGTCGTTTGCGTTCCCGGCGTAGTTGATAAATAGACATTGGTTCCCAGGCTAGTGCGCCGAGCTGTTAGCTGAGCGTAACTGCACCGCCACTTCTGCGCCGCAATTCATTTAAAACTCTTCCCTTAAATTGTTTAAAAATAGGAAGTAAATTGGGATGCGTCGTAACTTGTTGTACTAGTTCCTGTAAACATGACTGATAACACTGCGTTGTCGCCTTGCACCAGTGTGCCGCTTCACGATTGTAATTCGCAAAAAAATTATGAATGGCTGGTGTAACTACTGTCACCCACCATTCAGTCGTAGTACGAGGTGCATTCAAGTTCTAAGCCCTCCGACTTTTTTTCTAATTAACTACTCACCAGAAATCGATGAAACGCGTTACTTCTAGACATAATCGCTCTGCAGACGTACACATTTTTCACAACGCTGACGCTATGATTCCATGGCAGCGGCGAAGGCTTCTTTAGGAGTCTGTTTTGACCACTGGAAAATCGCTGAGGCAATAGCAGCACGGCTGGTGAATGTGCGGCCACGGAGAGTGTCTTTCAGTGTTGGAAAAAGCCAAAAGTCACTAGGAGCCAGGTCAGGTGAGTAGGGAGCATGAGGAATCACTTCAAAGTTGTTATCACGAAGAAACTGTTGCGTAACGATAGCTCGATGTGCGGGTGCGTTGTCTTGGTGAAACAGCACACACGCAGCCCTTCCCGGACGTTTTTGTTGCAGTGCAGGAAGGAATTTGTTCTTCAAAACATTTTCTTAGGATGCACCTGTTACCGTAGTGCCCTTTGGAACGCAATGGGTAAGGATTACGCCCTCGCTGTCCCAGAACATGGACACCATCATATTTCAGCACTGGCGGTTACACGAAATTTTTTTGGTGGCGGTGAATCTGTGTGCTTCCATTGAGCTGACTGGCGCTTTGTTTCTGGATTGAAAAATGGCATCCATGTATCATCCATTGTCACAACCGACGAAATGAAAGTCCCATTCATGCTGTCGTTACACGTCAACATTGCTTGCCAACATGCCACACGGGCAGCCATGTGGTCGTCCCTCAGCATTCGTGGCACCCACCTGGATGACACTTTTCGCATTTTCAGGTCGTCATGCAGGATTGTGTGCACAGAACCCACAGAAATGCCAACTCTGGAGGCTATCTGTTCAACAGTCATTCGACAATCCCCCAAAACAATTCTCTCCACTTTCTCGATCATGTCGTCAGACCGGCTTGTGCGAGCCCGAGGTTGTTTCGGTTTGTTGTCACACGATGTTCTGCCTTCATTAAACTGTCGCACCTACGAACGCACTTTCGACACATCCATAACTCCATCACCACATGTCTCCTTCAACTGTCGATGAATTTCAATTGGTTTCACATCACGGAAATTCAGAAAACGAATGATTGCATGCTGTTCAAGTAAGGAAAACGTCGCCATTTTACGTATTTAAAACAGCCCTCATTCTCGCCGCAGGCGGTAAAATTTCATCTGCCGTACGGTGCTGCCATCTCTGGGACGTATTGACAATGAACGCGGCCTCATTTTAAAACAATGCGCATGTTTCTATCTCTTTCCAGTCCGGAGAAAAAACATCGGTGGCCTTAGAACTTGTATGCACCTCGTACATGCAATGTTTTGGTCCCGTAAGAGCGTTCGCCACAAGGTAGTAAGCCTTTCCGTGAGACTGTCTTCGCTGAGAAGGCTACAGTTAATTTTCCAAATTTTTTACGCCGCAAAACGGGGTCGTTAGGAAAGGTGATTTGAGAAAGGTACCAGCTAAGATCTGAGAAGACGACTGGTTGAACCATTACTCTACTTATTTCATTTGTAAGCCCAGATATCATAAATTGTGTCTAGTCTGTTATGACCACTTGCATAAAAGAAATTATGGTCGGTTTTATCCGAGTGAAGAACACGCCATTTATCCTTTAGCCGAAAGCTGTCAGTCAGTTTACGAAATTCTTGGCGTCTGTTTGGTTGTTGTATTTGACCGACATCGGCGAGAAAAGCAGTAAAGTAACCACCAATGACCAGTTTGTTAGGATTTCGGAGTAAAAGGTGACAAAGTTCTTTTCCGTAAAAGCGACGTCTCGCCGCTTTGTCACCAGAGGGAGCATGAATATCAACGAAACCATTAAGATTGACAGCTAAACTATGGCGCGGCCAATAGGCAAGTATTCAGTGTCTTGGACAACAACATCTGGCCATCTACGTTGTATGTTACACCACGTGATAGTTCTTTTCCCGTCAAAACGTGTTCAAGGGAAATGCCTTATAATGGGTACGCATTTTATTGGCATTAACAGTTAAGATGTTTCACTGTTGAGTACCAGCATCCATACTGAAGAAGAAAACACTTCAGACGCACGGCTCTCCAAATTAAAGGTAGCAGCAACAGATACAGAATGTTCTGCCGTAGACTAGAGAAGATATCCCTGCTTTGTCACCTTAGGCAGCGTAAACATTCCACAAAAATCATTTCATTGCCGAAACAAGCTGTGGCGCAGCCAGGAGACAGATATTCGACGGTATCGGAGAGTAACATCCGGGCAAAATAAGAAAACAATGTCGGATTCCAGCTCCGAAACCACATTGCTAGAAGACGGTAAACACGGTTATATAAAATCAAACTGCACACGACACTCCTAGTAAAAAGCTGCATAACTTTTATTTGTCCGTAACAGAAACCGTGCAAGGCCAGCGATCGATACTGGCCATACATGTTATGTAAATCAACAGTTACAACACTCCATGACAAGTGGAAGACAACATATATAAAGGAGGCAAGCTTTAGACACTCGGCTGTCCACGTTAAAGATAACAAGGAAAGTAGTAAAATGTGCTACCATGAACTGGAGGAATTTACCACTTAGGTCAGCAATTAGACTTCCTCTCCCTAACCCATCGGTGGACTAAAGCACAGTGCTGACGGGCCTCTTCGAAATCATTTGATGGTTCTGTTCTCGAAAGTTCCGCCGTTGTTATTACTTGGTCCGGGGGACGTTCGGACCCGCAAGATTGGATTTGTGGGCAAATATGTCGCTGATGAGAGTCTTACGATTGTCTTAACAGACGACTGCGTAGGTTTCATGTCTATTTCGATACCAGTTTCAGTTTCACATTTGTTCAGAATTTATTTGAGCTTACGTACAGCCGCTTCAAGCTTACAATCCGTAGCAGTTTTCTGCAGTTCGGGCTGTCTACGAGCAACAGGCCGCTGCTGACGGCTTCGAGTCAACTTCCACGTGGGGCACGGAATGTGACGCAGATGTCTGTTTCTATTTTGGAGTTGGACGCCAAGAAAGCCACCAGTCTGGAGACAGATTGCTCTCTTTCTCCGTAAGAAATTTACGTCTCCAAAGTGCAGAAGCTACTAGCTCTTTGGAAATGTTGTGAATGGTGATTGCCAGCAACACTCTTTTCAATGCGCAGTTTTAGAACTTGTTGTGCGTCTTCTCTGTACTGTTACCGGTCAGTAAGAGGTGCAGAAGCGGATGTATTTTCAATCACAACAGACGGAACCAGTGCCGAAGTAGGTTCTGGTACTGTCGGGGTCGCAAATTCCTGGAAAGTCTCTGGTGCGAACAATGCCGTTTCCACAGCTACCGGTTGACAAACCACTGGGTTTTCCCGTGCAGTAGCACACTGAGACACAGTAAGAGTTACGGCCATTCATACAGAATCGCGTCGACAGCCGTGCGGCGTAAAGTGAATAGGGGATTGGGAGTATGTGTGTATGTGTGTGTGTGTGGGGGGGGGGGGGGGGGGGGGAGAAGGGCATCTAAGGCTACTGGTACGACGCAAGACAACATCTTGGCTACCGTCACGTCCTCCGAGCGGTAGTTGCACAGGGCAATCTTCTCGATAATGCCCCGTGTCCTTACTATAAGACCAAGTATGCGGCTGGCCACTGTAAGATATGGACGCCCGGTGAGCGGCGATAACAACAAACGACGGGATGCTTCTTCAAACAATCATTTCGACCCTGCGAATTCCGTTCTGAACCTGGTAAAGGTACGGAGACTACCATTTCTCCTTCGTAACTGAGAGCACAATACAATATGTTAACAAATTAAGAGAAATAGTCTCCTTTTTATTGTCTGAATAGGCAAACAACACATGGATATTCAGAACTCCAGGACCAGTATGTGACAGTGTAATATTGCTAAGGTTCCCACGAAGGAATACCTCCATTCACGTTAACACGTTCGTCACACATTATGGGTGTTATTAGTTTCAAAAATAACGAGTTCAAAAACGTATCAGACAGAATTCCAAGAACTTCAAATTTGCGGCAGTTTAATTTCTTTCTTGGTCCCTTTAAGAATCTCAAAGACTAACGGTCTCGTAACATTGTGATCAAAGGTACCATAAATGTAATGGTTCCAATTTTCAGAACGCTTGCTACTCACTCGGTGTGGATATCACCAACGAAGAAGCATGCGCCTCGAAGACCGCCGCCTACCGCGGCCGACTCACTTGTATACACAGCCCGAGAGCCATGTGCTCAGGTGGGCAGCCGACAGAGTGCATTCATTAACGTCGTAGATGAAGCTGCAGCCGGTGTTAGCAACGTGGCTGGGTCGTTGGCATGTATAGTATTGAAATTTCGGAAATTAAATTGTTTACGTATTTAAATAATTAGCATTGCAAGTTCACAGGCTGATATGAGCGCGATATAAGCCATGGCAGATGTGAGATGCTGGAACAGTAACAACTTGTGCAACCGTCGGAATTTTGAATGCAAGCATGCAAATGTGCATGCATTGTGCCGTACAGGTTCAGTATGTCAGTTTCTGGGGCGAAGCTCTGTTCCTGTGGCACTTGCTCGGTCAATAAAGGGACAGTTAATGCTGGTTGTGGATGAACTGATATTACTTTGCGATGTTGTCCCCACGCATGCTCGATTGTAGACAGATCTGGTGATCGAGCGGGCCCACATGTCGACATTGTGTAGATCATGTTGAGTTACAATAGCGGCAGGGGGCGAGGGTTATCCTATTGGAAAATATACCCCTGATTGCTGTTAATGAATGGCAGCCCAACCAGTCAAATCACCAGACTGACGTACAAATTTTCAGTCAGCATGCCTGCCTTAACCGCGAGAGTGCTCCTGCTATCGTACAATATAGTACGCGGCAATGTATATGTATCATGATGATTTATAGGGAGGTTGATGCCATAAAATCTCCACGTTGCAATACCATTTGTTAACATTATCAGCAGGAAAGAGCAAACATTTTGTACCATAAGTAAAGTTAATAGCCTAACATGGAGTTGCTATGATGTTTGAATAACTTTCAGAGGTAGTCGAAAGTGGATAGCTGTATCACAGCAGTCCTTGTTTCTTACCAGCATGATTGTGTATTACTGAAGTTCTGCATGTTGTTAGACTGGACCATCTTGTAGTTTCCACTGTGTGACAGCATTAGTCAGTCACCAGCGAGTGCACTTTATCCTGTAAGTTAGATCGGTAATTCATTTGTGTTTTGGGAAATAATGGAGACAGTTCCTTTATTTCTTTGAAGTGTAGTACAATGATCGGACGCATTTTGGTCGATATGTTGCACTTCCAGCTATAATTCAGATTAAAAGTGGTGTCAATAGATGTTTTGTAATGTTATAGATGACACAGCTACGTATTTTGATACATAGAATTAGACAGAGAATTATAAAATTACTTGAAATTTGTTAAACTAAATTGGTTGCCACGTGCTGCTTAAGCTGTAAGTTATATCAGTAGCGCCAGTAAGTGAGCCGTGAATATTTTGATATATATCACAGCTAATTTAGATGTGAAAATACTTAATTAGAGGACTCATTTTGCCTTGAAAAGTGTGGTACAATAATGAAGCTACTCTCATTGACAACTGTAGATACTATCAGTAGTCTCAATAAGTGAATCACCAGTATTTTTATAATTAATACACCCATTTTAGCTGCTGAAAAATGTACGATGTGATACAAGAATTGAGCTATTCATGTCGACAAATGGAACATAACCTGTAAGGTACATCAATAGCACCAGTATGTGAAACATGTGTATTTTTGTTTAAATCTTACAGAACAATTCAGTTATTTAGTATTGCAACGTGTGTTATGTACTCGAAGAAGTTACAGGTTATGAAAGATACTACACAGAAATTTTTGTAGTAAAGACAGAATTTTCGTTTGCGATCAGACATCTGTAACTATATTTGTGCGCACAATAATCAATCAGCGTTATTTTTACCAGAAATTTGATAAATAATTTTATTTTAATGAGAAGATCATATTTTCGAGATATAGAATGTGTTCCATGTGGTTGGAACCTCTCCAATGTCTTTGGCCATGTTGCATATCTACATTACGTGTCTGGAACATTACAAAGCTATTCTTGTGTTCCATGACATAATATAGTTTAAGTGACACAATGTATTACACATCATATAAAGATGCATCATTTTTGGAATCTTTAGTTATTGCAGAACATGATGCATCATATTCTTCAGTCCTGAAATAAGTGAAAACTTTCAAAAGCGTCTTGTAGGGAAAGTTTGACCTTGGAAACCACCTGTAACGTACACTCAAGTAGGGAGCAAATCGAAATGCCAATATCTTTATGTATTTTAATAAAAATCTTAAACATGTGAATAGCATTATGACAATTGGAGAGTCCACCTTAATGTTTTAGGTGTCCAGTGTGTTACTCATTCATAGCATTCTTCCTGTAGCTGACAGTTATAGAACATAATTCATGTTGTCTTTTGTTTGTGTCAACTATCACCTATTACTTCTGAACATTGGGTTGGTCATGTTTGTTTTCACACATCAGTCTAAAATGAAATTCATCTGCCTACTTAGTAGTAAATTAGATGTTCTGACAAACGTTTTGGACCTAGAAAAACCATTTCAACACTTCACATAAATATTGTGATGCAGACATATTTTTGGGACAAAATTCTAAAAGTTACAAAATTTACATATTTTTACTCACAGTTTACATGTGAAAATATTGTTGTGGTAATTGAATTAAAGTTAAGTGTGCTGCAGATGTGTATTCTAACATTCATTTTAGATATATAAATATTGCACGTTGCATTCTTTAAGCTTTTTGGTGGATTTTTAGAACTAGAAACAACCTTGTGACACTTATACCAACATTGTATTTCTGAAGTATTATTTGGCATAGATTTTCGTTCTCAAAATAGTATAAGCTACTTTCTTCAGGTGTTTTAATTGCACATATAACATTGTGACATATCACATAAACATTGACATTGTGTGTGTGTGTGTGTGTGTGTGTGTGTGTGAATGAGTGTGTTTGTGTGTGTGTGTGTGTGTGTGTGTGTGTGTGTGTGTGTGTGTCCTAATAACAATTAACCGAATATTTTTTTACATGGTGCAAAATTCATATCGTTCAGATACTTTCCAGTACGGAGCAAAATTTAGATCATTCAGATGCTTCAGAAAATGATAATTTACATAATTAAAGTGAAGTATATATATATATGTGACATGATAATACTGCAATACTGTCAATGCGACTTCGTTGGCTTTCCCAGCGTAATAAGTCTTGAAAGTCTGTTTGGGTTTGATGCCGGATCCTAAAATCAACTTGACTCGATATTTCGGCGATCGAACTGGTCGCCATCTTCAGGAGAATGTTGCTTATGCTGACGAAACCCACTGAGACTCAGCGGGACTCATCAGCTGAAGCAGCATTCTCCTGAAGATGGCGACCAGTTGGATCACCGAAATATCGAGTCAAGTTGATATTAGCATCTGGGAGCAAACCCGAACAGACTTCCAATACTCTCAATGACTTAACGTATTTTTCTTAAACATTGTTGTATGACTACCGTGATTAGATTGTAGCATTTTTATCATTCTGATACATTTCCACATTGCATATCAGTGGCCCCATTCTGTCATTTAATTATCTGTTTCATTTCTTATAATTTTCCGCCTCAGTCATCTAGGACATTTAGAAATTTCCTGCCACTTCCATCTTCGACATTCTTCAGTTTATCATCATCGCCATCTTTGACTCCTTCAATTACAGCACCACCCCAATAATGGATTTTGGGGACTGTAGAACAAGCTAGCTGTTGCCAGTTGAACTGTGCACCGGAATGCGCATAGCCATTCTACTATTCTCAACCTTATTCTGTTGTAGTACGACTGTTCTTTCAGCTCCATTTGTTGTGTAATTTTTCCTCATTCTCACTGAGAACGTTAATGTCTTCAGAGAGTCTTGCCATCGACATTATTCCAAAATGAATTTTTGTCTCACTGTTGCAACTCTCATTTATGTGCATCATTGCTTCCTCGATATGCAGGACAGTAAGGGAGTAAAACTACAACCTAACCTCATGTGCTTTTGAATACAAGTAATTCTCAACCGATGCAACATACTTTTTTTACTTCTAGGATCCTATAATTACTGTATACTACCAGTGTTTCCCTAGAGTCTGTTTCTCTGAGAAATTAATTTTTTCCAATTTAAGAGGTCCAATGATTTTTCTAGGTTGGTATGACTTCTGAACCTTTGCGTCCATTAACAAGCATTACATCAGAACCTCAGCTGCTACCCTTAGCTTCTTAATGCCAAATGGTTGGCATGTAATAGACAGCAGTTACATAGTCTTCCCGTGCACTCAGTGTGATATTCCCAAAGAGTCCTATACATCGCTTTTAGATGAAGTGTGAAGGGCAAATACTGAATGGAGAAGGTGGAGCAGAAACATTTAATCAATGGAAAAAGGTATCCCATAGTAACGGAAATATACAAGTAATATCGATCTGTGAAATTTACGGTAATGCCGTCTAGACCAGTTAACGTTTTATTAGTTACTACATGCTTAACTACAACTTGTTCTGGCTGCTGCCATCACCAAACTCAGCAAATCCAAAACCAGGTCAACTCAGCCATGTACTTTCTTTTGAAACTCAGCCCAGACACTGTATCTACTGGAAATTGGCACACTTATTTTTCTTCCCTGGATTAAACTTATTGATTATTTAATTAATATTGTTGGGTGTTTTATGTAACACCAACCCTGGCATTGAAGATATTTCTTACGTTTCTTTAAAGAACAGGAAATTTAACCCCTAACTTATTGATAATACCTAATTTCAATTGTGTTACTCTTTGTAACCATCATTTTTCCTTGATTTACAATCGGTTTATATTATTTCCTCGTTTGACTGGTCGTTACTTACAAAAGGTCCTATAAAATATCTTTGCCGTGCCTGAATACGGTAATGGCATCAACGGATCTTATGACTGATATACTTTAACTCCAGATTTTAATCCCACTCCTGCATATTCTGTTTATTTCTGTCATAACTTCTTCGATGAACAGGTTGAGTAGTATGGGAGAAAGACTGCATCCTTACATTATGGCCATTACATTTGTTCGACTTTAACTAATGCAGGTTATTCTTGTGTCTTTGTGAAGGATTCAGTATGGCCAGACTTAGTGTTATATTCCGATTTCACATGTTGGTTTCTTATATATTTTAACATAATAAGATCACATGGGTCAAATTCATATTCACTTAACTACTAAAATAATATATTACGATAAGGATTCAATATTTTTTACTCACACGCAAATTTAGGGAAAGTTAGTATTTATTTGTTTAATGTAATCATTTATTCCAGCCATTTTATTTGTAAGGGTTTTGCCAGTGTTCTCCAAATGATTTAAGGTTATTCAATGCAGTGTTTTTCGTGTTACGTGAGTGTTGAAAAGATGTTATTCTGAAGTATTTCCTCCAGTGCACAGAACAAATACCATAATTGTCAGTCTAACCAAAAGCGACCTGAAAATGAAATTTACTAAAGTCTGCCACAGAACTTCTCTGTTGTAACAAAGTAATAGTAACATTTAGACATATGATCCTGAGGTTTTAGTTCTTTCCAGGATCATTCTTTTCACTTTTGTATCTTTTTTAAAGATTTTAAAAATAAGTTATTACATAAGTTTGTATGGATAACTACGATCGATTAGATATATTTTGTTGAAATAATTGCGTTTACTATCTACATACCTTCCTGAAACTACGACATTTATCATTTACTTTCACTGATTATAAATAACACAGAGAAATTCGTAGCTTGTATTTTTCAGATTTATGCAGTGTAGACTGTCTTCTTCAGCAGATGGTGTCATAAATCAATCACCAATCACAATTATATTTCAAAATTCCGACTAAAAAGCATCACTGCACTATGTATATGACTGTTAGACGATGCAAATTTCATTATAGGATGCGATGGACTACATCATTCTCACAATCAAAGTGTAAACATTACATAATGCTGACCTAACACGCTAATTTTTGTCACCATTGAAACACGAATCTATTGATAGAAGGAATGTCGTTCCCTTACATAGACGGCACAGTTCTGTGTTGTGACGAGACGTTCGTGTTTATTGTCAGTTATCCTCATCTTATTCCCACTGCCCTCCTCACACGCATTATATTTTTCCTTACATTAGTCTTTATCATCGTAGCTGTAGTTAAATGTAGTGAGGTTCGGTGTTGATAAATCATCGATGCACATTTAGGTTTCAACATCGTCTAAACATCGACAATAACCGAACTCAGGACATCGATATTGGTAACATCGATGTTAAATGGCGATATTCAAAGTGCATGCAAAGCAATGTACAAAAATGTGTCTAAATTAGTATTTGTTAAACAATAAACACAGAAACAATTAAATTTATATTTAACACACCTCTTCTTCCTACTGACTGTAACAGTAACATATCTGAGAGACGTTTCGCATTCAGTCTATTGCATTTTCGAGACAAATCTCATTTTCAAAATTTGCCATACTGTTGAAATACTTATGTGCAATTAGCACCAATGATATGATTTCAAACTTGTAATGGATCGTATTTGTAATCTAGAAGGCGACATTCTGAAAGTAAATGAACTGTGAAGGCAGTTACGTCTATGCTATAGTTTCGTAGTTATTATTCTCATGTGTTGGTTTATACTGTTCGCTCCATACCTCTGACTTACTTCCTTTGTTTTTCTTTAATTTGTCTTCGTATTATTCATCCTCACTGTGAGTCGTTTCAACCGTTCCAGACAAGTCCTTCATAGTTTTGATGGCCGTCGACGTAACAAAAGTAATTTTCTTGACTCTACTATCGAGCATCATTGATATGGCTGATGGACTGACGTTCATCTTGTAGTAAACCGTTTTTGATTTCAATTGTGATGATGGAATTCTTATTCTCATTCAATGTTTTATACTGGTTGCACTCTAGATATTTGAATGTTCCGCATTCTAGTTACTGATTTCACGTTAGGGTGGGAGAGGTTTTACTCCTTGGAAAATTGCATGAGAAGCCACTTCTATCGGCTGTAGAATGTTGCAGACATATGCCAGATCTGTGTCTGCATCGTTAGTTTGGGTGGTGCGCTGGCGTGGCAATTAATGATATTCGTTGGGCACAACTGCAATACATATGTATTACATTGTAACCCATCCAGTGGATACTTCTTGAATTACACTTTTATGTGATCTTGTTCTTAGCTAATAATTTACTACTACACTTTGGAATGCATTACAATCCTTTTCAGCCGGCCGGAGTGGCCATGCGGTTCTAGCCGCTACAGTCTGGAGAATAGCGACCGCTACGGTCGCAAGTTCGAATCCTGCCTCGGGCATGGATGTGTGTGATGTCATTAGCTTAGTTAGGTTTAATTAGTTCTAAGTTCTAGGCGACTGATGGCCTGAGAAATTAAGTCGCATAGTGCTCAGAGCCATTTGAACCATTTTTGAACAATCCTTTTCACAGCAGTAAGCAACTCGAGCACTTTGCTCGTATATTCAACAAATGTGTTGCTGCCAAACTGAACATGCGATCAAAACACGATTTCTGACATCTTCCTAATGCTGGATCCATTCCTTTATCCAGATCTGCTGTTTCACTAGTAACTTGTTCCATTACATTGCTGTTATTTATTTCCCATACGTTGCAAGCCTGTGATACCATGATCGAAATATATTCGCCTGTCTGTGATGTTGGTAATTCACAGATAGCAACAGTAGCCATTTTCACTTTATCGCCATCAAAATTACGAAACGATGTTTCGATGTTACGGTGTTTTAAAGACTCCAGCATCAATATTTAAAAATCGATGATTAGAGTCATAACGTCTGGTACTTTATAAGTAGAGACAGTCATATAACATCGCTGTGTCAAACCTTTGTTTAGTGCCACCAATCGCTATAGTACCTCCTCCGGTAATTTTGCGTGCCACGATGTCAACGGCGCCCTGTCGCAGTTAGGCAAGAAAATACGTGTGATATTTCAGTTCGAAAGACACCATGTGTCTTAGTTCAAAAGTAACTACATTCTTAACGATAATAAAAATGTCCATGTTAACACTAAAGCAGGAAACTAACAATTTCGTTTTGTGTTCATGAACGCTAAAGTCTAACGTAATGTTATGTATCTACAAATGAAACGATATTTATTCCCGTGGGGTAAGCAGTAGTTTTATTAATATATGTAACGTACCTTTTGATGGTGAACTGACATGTTACGTCAGAGAAATCTAACAACGGTTATGTAAACGTGAAACGGGGTGTCGAAAGCTGAATACGAGTTATTTCACGAGGTTTAAATTTATTACGTTCAAACACACAATTAAATAGCTTTCATTATAACTAATGCACGTGTACGAAAGAGGATTTGGCATCAAATTAGATAAAAAGTTAACACATATTAATATTAATATGCCAACGGACACATTCATACACCCATACACTTTCTTCCCGTTTATAAAGTGCTGAATATCGTAAACATTTAGCATGCACAAATATGCTTGAACCAGAAAACAGGGTAAAGACCAAATATGGACTTTATTTTTTTCATTACGTTGATCAGCACTGTTACCAGAACACACCATCCAAACAAACAGCTTCAATATTTATGTTCACTGCCCAACGAGAAATCAGTAGTGTGTGAGGCAGAGGCGTTAATGGCTGTATTTATTCATATGACTCGGAGGAGTAAAAACAGTCATGGCAAACATATTAATGTCTGTCCTGTACATATTTACCCTGAATGACACAATGTTATTTAACAGTCTACACATTAACTGCAAAATAGTCCGTGTCTGCTGATTCAGGAATTCGTGTAGTTTCTCTGCTAGATGAACCTTTTCATTCAGATACAATGTCTTTCATGAAATAGTTTTTCTGTAGTCCTTCTCTCAATTTTCTCCTACTGACGTTTGACATTTTTTCTCAGTGACAGGTCAACATCTGGTACAATACTTCAAATTCTAGTGGCCTTGTCAACCATTTCTGTTTTTTTCTTGAGTTCCAAACTCCTTAGATGTCGCTCAACTCTGAGTGAGCTGAAAAAAGGAAGGAATCCTAGCAGTACAGATATGAAGCTAAGCTTTGGAAATATTAATGAGAAAATGCACTTATTTGGAAAAAAATGCAACATTTATGTGCCGGCGAATTCAAGTGGTTAACCTGTTCAATATGGTGATGGGTTTCTACAGAATAGTGTTTAGTTGTTATTCTGATGATTCTCCTTGATTACTGTATGTTGGGCATTATTGCGTTGAAAATGCAACCTGTAACGGCACTGCTTCTAGTTTGAGTTGTCATTTCGAAGTACCAGACTTCACTAAATAATCTTGTTCCAAAAAAACTTTCCCCTGGGCGTAAAGCCTTTACGTTTAGTGGCTGCCTCCCATTCATTAAACAAGTACAGATTTTGGGGAGGAAACCTGTTCAAAGCAGAAGAAACATTGCAACATGCAAGGCAACGGTCGAGATATTAGGTTGGTCCACAAGTTCTAGTGTTTCCCTTTTCCTGTGTAGGTTTCCTCAGAAATAAACAAGAAATTAGTAACAAAAATCAGTCAATGACATATTCTCCGTTGTTTCTTCCCAACTTTCAAAAAGCTGTTCATTGTTTCGTCCGTAGAAATCAACTAGCTTCCATTCGAAGAAATAGTCCATCCCAGCCTTCAACTGCACGCAGTAACTGAGCAAAACCCCACGTTAAACATTCGAGAGAGATCGAAACAGATGGAAACCCAAAGGCACAACTCTGGAGAATACGGAGGATGTGGCATCGCTAGCTAAGTGTTAATGGCTTCCTTGCCGACGTGGGGGCGTTGTCGTGTTGGAGAAGAACGTCGTCGGTCAGATCCTTTTTTTTTTTCTTGATAGCACTGTTGAGTTTTTTTGTTGGACGTAACGTTCAGCATTCACTCTTAGGTTCCGATCTCGCAATTCGTGGAAGATCATGCATGTCTTTAAGGTCGGACTTGCCGCCCTTGATTCGCTTAAACTGATTTTTAGGCATCGCTTCTTCGCAATACGCTTCACACAGCTCTCGGGAAATTTGCGTGGTTTTGCACCTCTACTCAAGTCAAAGAGCAGAAGTTGTCTAAAATGTTCTTTTGTGTCCACGTGACACTCCATTTTTATTACCTGGAAAAAAAGGGTATCAACGTAAAAAGCTAAACACACTATTCTGTAGAGCAATTAATTATCTATCGAAAAACATAAAACGTAATGCGGAAAATCTTATTTTTCACGCAAAGTGTCACTTTAAAAAAAACGGCCAGCTGGGAGAAGGTCTCCCCATTGGGGGTTCTGTACAAAAGTAATTTGCATACAGACAGTTCACACATTCCAGCAACCGAGGATCTCGACGATTTTTTCCAGTAATCGATGACACTTAGTATAGACTTCACTGTACAGACTAGTTAGCTCACCGATTACCAGTCCTCCTGTGACATCATGCGCAATCAGCAGGGCTGGAGGAACAGCAAGCCACTGCCAGCGGCCGGCCCTGTAGTCCTAGGCGACGCTTGGCCGATTCTGGGCGGGTGAACGCAACTTGCGACTTAGCGCCTTACACCCCCGCCCCCTTCCGCCCTAGCCAACCGAGGTGTCGCTCAGCCTGGCTGAGGGTGACCGCCCAAGTTTGGCCGCCGCGGTTGCTACGTCACGCCCGAGTTACCGCCCGCTGACACCGCTTCACGCTGCCTGCCATAGTCTCGGCCTACGCCGGCGCATCCATCAAATTATGCAGTTACTCCATGAACATCCCTCAAGTTCGTCATCTGTTGCGCTCTGGAGGCGTGTGCTATGGCGGTATGGTCAACAATCTCATCTTGTAAGCGGAATTATCGCGGTGCCAGCTCTTCTGACTTTGTACACTTTATCCCAATATACGACATGTGTGGGAAAAGCAATGATACTAATTTAATCTAGAAAAGTTTTTTTTTTTTTCAAACACCAATGCTGTAATCTTCAAAGTGATTTCGTTCGGCAGCTACATGCCAGTGGAGTCGTTGTTACCAGCCTTCGTCGAAACCCCGAAACGCTTCAACTGTTAGCGCCTTTAATATGTCGGTCGGTCACATTCACTTGAATGTTTTCCAGAATCCCAAAATTACAACCTTTTGAGCCATTGTTTTATTTTCGGGAAAAGAAAAAAGTCACAAGGACACAGATCAGATGAGAAAGGAAGGCTGTGGATCAACAGAAGTGCCTTTTAAGGACAAAAATTGTGTGATGGAAGCGACGTACGACATGGGGCGTTGTCGTGATGCAGCATCCACTTATCCGCAGTGTTCGGTCTCACTCGAATCGCCCCTTTCCTGAACATTTCTAGGCCAGCTTTGTAAATCATGTGGTTGACAGTTTGTCCTGGGGAAACAAATTCTTTATGCATGATATACCAACCGTGCAGATCAACAATGTTCTGTTCTTTGATTTGTTCATTAGACCTTTTTTCTGTAGAGGAGACGACTGAGTGCACCACTCCTCACTTTGCCGCTTTGTCTCGCGATCATAGAGTCAAATTCAGGCTTCATAGCCTGTCATCAGACGACTGAACCATTGGCAGTTCTCTCAAGAAGAACAAAGCACATATTTCTTTGAGTGTCACTATGCTCAATTGTGAGATTTTTCGGCGACATTTTGCCACAAATCTCTGACATGTGCAAAACTTCGGTCCAAAGTTGATGTGCAGCGGTACTGTTTAATAGGTCACCCAGTATCCTTGTTGTTAAACGTCGGTCTGATCTCACAAGAGTACACACACCTGCGATGTTTTCATCTTGAAGTTGAAAGTTTCCCTAAGATAGGCTCATCTTCAACGGGTTCTCGGCCTTCCATAATGGATTTGTGACCGTGAAAAACTTGCGCTCTTGATAAGAAATTTTCCTCACAGGAATCAAATTGTTGGATTAACCTAGTTTTTATCTTACAGATGTTTGATATGTGCACTTTAGTTATACAGCAGAAAAGCCAATTAAAATCCAATTGTTCCAACACCTTGATTAAAAGACCGGAGTAGTCGGAACAAATAGCCTCTTCAATTCTGTCGGTCTACAGTGGCAAATCATTACCTACTGCCACGACACAGACACGAGGCTAAATGAAGCCTCAAAGGAAAACGTCACATGGCGTGAGGTCAGGTGAAAGCAGGGACCAGCGAAAAACAGCTCTATCCTGTTGACCATTACGACGAATCCAACCGTCAGGGACTTCGACGTTCACTCTCGTACAAAGAGATGCCAAAGGTGTGGGACTCCTACTCGTTCCCAAATAATGTTTTCCGTTTCAGCTTCTAATTGGGGAACTACACATTCACGCAGCATATACCGATATGCCACCGCCAGGGTAAAAACATGGTCCGTTTTTTCGACGTCGCATCATAGCGCAGAAAACGTTTATTTTTGCGGAGTCTCTTTGACACTTCACAAGTTCTTGAGAATGTCCTGACATCCAGATATGAACATCGTGAGAATTTACTTTTCCACTAAGAAGAAAAGTAGCCTTAGCACAGAACAGTTCATAATCACGGAAGTCATCCTCCCGCTGCAACACTTTACTTGTCAAGATGTAACTTACCCACTGTTACCTGACTTTAAAGCACGTACCCCATGTAACCAGTTTCCTTACAACCTTCCACATTAACGCCATTAGAAACTGAAGTCAAAAACTTGCTTTCCGAAAGTATTTCTAAGGACCCGCAGGTAAGATACTATGGGTACTGTCACCAACTTCTTCTGAAACATTTGGCTGCAAGCAGGGCAACAACAAAGCAGTACTATCAAGTGAGCTTATCTAAACTTCTGTAATTATGACCCTAAGCCAACAATCCACAACCTCTACAGTTGATACTGTTAAAATTTATATCTACGACGTTCTTTTATGGTTCCCAGGAATATCTTTGTGATACAGCATAGGTTTGTTTGCACTCGAGACGTTTATCTACAGCGAGGTGGGCTTCAACACAAATATAATATGCAGGGTATTGAAAGATAACTCTGGTGGCACTATTTAGATGGTTGAGAATGCCGGCAAATTTAGTGTACTAAGAGCATTTATTGTCCCAAAGCAGACATAAATTATGCTAAAGAAGTTATTGATAAAATGGCACAAACAACTAACAGACTACACTGGACAAGAATCCAGGGTGGCAGAGACAGTATAACTAGTGGAGTGAGAGAATTACTCTGGCCCTAAAAATGTGGATAACACAATCTGAATTGATCTGACGCTGAGCAGACTTTGATTGATCAAATCTACTGAAGTTTCTCTACATAGGTGGAGATGAGAGCAAGTGGCGATTGAGATCTGTACGGCCTGACAATGCCGGAGCGGCAGTACGTTACCCTGTTTGTTTCGTGCGGCGACGTGACTTGCAGCTGGCGAGATGTGTGCGGCGGAGGTGAGACGTGGATGCGCCACCTGTGAATCGACCGCTGCCACGAGATAAATGCAAAAATCTCAGTCTAGCGATCAGGCAGACAGATCGCAATTCTCTCTCTACGAGAGCCCTAAAATCATGGTAGATTTCAGCGTGTGACACACCCGTTCGCTGGTCATACCAAGGACCAATTTGGCTCACTTATACGACAGAGTAGGTTTAATGATGAATAAAAAAATTGGAGTGCGGGTTAGCTACTACAAAAAGCATAGTGAACGCATTATTGTGGCCAAGATACACACAAAGCCCATGCCTACTACAGTAGTACAAGTTTATGTGCCAACTAGCTCTGCAGATGATGAAGAAGTAGATGAAATGTATGACGAGATAAAAGAAATTATTCAGGTAGTGAAGGGAGACGAAAATTTAGTAGTCATGGATGACTGGAATTCGTCAGTAGGAAAAGGGAGAGAAGGAAACATAGTAGGTGAATATGGATTGGGGGGAAGGAATGAAAGAGGATGCCGCCTTGTAGAATTTTGCACAGAGCATAACTTAATCATAGCTAACACTTGGTTCAAGAATCATAAAAGAAGGTTGTATACCTGGAAGAATCCTGGAGAAACTAAAAGGTATCAGATAGATTGTATAATGGTAAGACAGAGATTTAGGAACCAGGTTTTAAATTGTAAGACATTTCCTGGGGCAGATGTGGATTCTGACCACAATCTATTGGTTATGAACTGCAGATTGAAACTGAAGAAACTGCAAAAAGGTGGGAATTTAAGGAGATTGGACCTGGATAAACTGAAAGAACCAGAGGTTGTAGAGAGTTTCAGGGAGAGCATAAGGGAACAATTGACAGGAATGGAGGAAAGAAATACAGTAGAAGAAGAATGGGTAGCTCTGAGGGATGAAGTAGTGAAGGCAGCAGACGATCAAGTAGGTAAAAAGACAAGGGCTAATAGAAATCCTTGGGTAACAGAAGAAATATTGAATTTAATTGATGAAAGGAGAAAATATAAAAATGCAGTAAATGAAGTAGGCAAAAAGGAATACAAACGTCTCAAAAATCATACCGACAGGAAGTGCAAAATGGCTAAGCAGGGATGGCTAGAGGACAAATGTAAGGATGTAGAGGCTTGTCTCACTAGGGGTAAGATTGATACTGCCTACAGGAAAATCAAAGAGACCTTTGGAGAGAAGAGAGCCACTTTTATGAATATCAAGAGTTCAGATGGCAACCCAGTTCTAAGCAAAGAAGGGAAGGCAGAAAGGTGGAAGGAGTATATAGAGGGTTTATATAAGGGCGATGTACTTGAGGACAATATTATAGAAATGGAAGAGGGTGTAGATGAAGACGAAATGGGAGATAAGATACTGCGTGAAGAGTTTGACAGAGCACTGAAAGACCTGAGTCGAAACAAGGCCCCGGGAGTAGACAACATTCCATTAGAACTACTGATATCCTCGGGAGAGCCAGTCATGACAAATCTCTACCATCTGGTGAGCACGATGTATGAGACAGGCGAAATACCCTCAGACTTCAAGAAGAATATAATAATTCCAATCCTAAAGAAAGCAGGTGTTGACAGATGTGAAAATTACCGAACTATCAGTTTAATAAGTCACAGCTGCAAAATACTAACGCGAATTCTATACAGACGAATGGAAAAACTGGTAGAAGCGGACCTCGCGGAAGATCAGTTCGGATTCCGTAGAAATGTTGGAACACGTGAGGTAATATAACCTTACGACTTATCTTAGAAGAAAGATTAAGAAAAGGCAAACCTACGTTTCTAGCATTTGTAGACTTAGAGAAAGCTTTTGACAATGTTAACTGGAGTACTCTCTTTCAAATTCTGAAGGTGGCAGGGGTAAAATACAGGGAGCGAAAGGCTATTTACAATTTGTACAGAAACCAGATGGCAGTTATAAGAGTCGAGGGGCATGAAAGGGTAGCAGTGGTTGGGAACGGAGTGAGACAGGGTTGTAGCCTCTTCCCGATGTTATTCAATCTGTATATTGAGCAAGCAGTAAAGGAAACAAAAGAAAAATTCGGAGTAGGTATTAAAATTCATGGAGAAGCAGTAAAAACTTTGAGGTTCGCCGATGACATTGTAATTCTGTCAGAGACAGCAAAGGACTTGGAAGAGCAGTTGAACGGAATGGACAGTGTCTTGAAAGGAGGATATAAGATGAACATCAACAAAAGCAAAACGAGGATAATGGAATGTAGTCAAATTAAGTCGGGTGATGCTGAGGGAATTAGATTAGGAAATGAGACACTTAAAGTAGTAAAAGAGTTTTGCTATGATGATGGTCGAAGTAGAGAGGATATAAAATGTAGACTGGCAATGGCAAGGAAAGCGTTTCTGAAGAAGAGAAATTTGTTAACATCGAGTATAGATTTAAGTGTCAGGAAGTCGTTTCTGAAAGTATTTGTATGGAGTGTAGCCATGTATGGAAGTGAAACATGGACGATAACTAGTTTGGACAAGAAGAGACTAGAAGCTTTCGAAATGTGGTGTTACAGAAGAATGCGGAAGATAAGGTGGGAGGATCACGTAAGTAATGAAGAGGTATTGAGTAGGATTGGGGAGAAGAGAAGTTGGTGGCACAACTTGACTAGAAGAAGGGATCGGTTGGTAGGACATGTTTTGAGGCATCAAGGGATCACAAATTTAGCATTGGAGGGCACCGTGGAGGGTAAAAGTCGTAGAGGGAGACCAAGAGATGAATACTAAGCAGATTCAGAAGGATGTAGGTTGCAGTAGGTACTGGGAGATGAAGAAGCTTGCACAGGATAGAGTAGCATGGAGAGGTGCATCAAACCAGCCTCAGGACTGAAGACCACAACAACAAAAACATACGACAGAGTGCAAAAGGGTACCCAACGTCAAGACAGGTAGACCTAAAATGAATAAGTTTGCCCTCGGCAAGCGAGTAGTCGGGGACGTTCCAAGTCACACTCTCAGTACAATAAGAGCTTTACCACAGGCTCCCCAGTCTAAACTACTGGCAAGTGAAGTTAGTCCCAGGACAGGTCCCACATGCCAACAACATAAGCCAGAGCTTCGACCCAAAGTGCTTACCAGACCAAAGTCCTACACCAGAGTGCCTCGCACCTCTCCAAAAAAGAAAAAAAAACCGCAAATTGCACAAACGACATCTCCTGGACATCATCTTCAGCCAATCACAGAGTTGTAGATGTGCTAAATCTCCCCTCCCACACGACAGCACAAACTCATGTCGAACCAGCGCAAGAGTTAAAGAAACCTGCGTCTCTGAAAAATAAAAGAAACCGCCAATTACTGGCTTTTTTAAGTTTTTGCAGAGGGGGAAGACATGGTTTTTTCTGAAGTCGTGTCTCTTTCCACAGCAACAACTGAACATATACAATCTGAAAGATCTTTATCTAATGGCCTGTGCCTTGGAGCATGTTAGTCCTAGCTATGAGGTGTAATAAAGATTCTATCTCTAAACGTTTCTCAGACACCGAATTTTTCTTATAGAACCAAGGCAGCTGGGGGAAGTGGTTCTAGGCACTCAGTCCGGAGCCGCGCGGCTGCTACGGTCGCAGGTTCGAATCCTGCCTCGGGCATGGATGTGTGTGATGTCCTTAGGTTAGTTAGGTTTAAGTAGTTCTAAGTTCTAGGGGACTGATGACCATAGATGTTAAGTCCCATAGTGCTCAGAGCCATTCGAACCATTTGATTTGGAAGTGGTTCACTGGCCTATTTGCACTTCTGCAAACACGAAAACAGGTGAATTTTTACTTTGCGTACCTCTCCACACAATGCCTATTTTACGACTCTGCTTTGTAGACATGTTCCTTGAGACTGTTGCCTGAGCCAAAGCTTCCACTGGCTCCACGGCAGGTAGCGCAACATTGTTCTGTTGGAGACCTGTCTCGACTAGGGGCTGCCTTGTATGCCTGTGAGCCTGACGGGCAAGATTTATTAAGGCATGGGCTCGCCTCCAATATCATTCAACTCCCGTTGCTACGAGCTAAAAATCATAAAAATATCTCATGCTTTTAGCACCCTACCAGGCTCCATCAATGTCTGCTCAGGCCGTTAAATTTCTAGAGTCTCGCTCAAGGTGCGTCAGGTTGTAATGAAATCTTTAATAATTTTCTATATATTAAAAATAGGTGAGAGAGTAACCTGTCCTCTCTCAGTATGTATTAACAATAGAGGCCAGTCAAAACATATATAATGAATAAACCAAACAGTTTTTGATCAGAAGAAAACTAAAAAAAATGAATGTATCACGCAAATGCTCTTTAGCCACCGAGAGGCTGTTAATCAGTGTGAATACCTTTCTTATATCTTTGTCTGCAACAACTATATAAAAATAAGTATGTCTTCTTTTTTAAAATAAGAAACAACACTCAATTTTTTTCAGTAATCCAATTTATGTCTTCACCAACTGTTCAGAAACATCTGAAAGTGTACTACTCATGTAATTATCAAAAAGTAACACAAAAGCGACTTTGTCTCCCCTGTACTAGCACACATGGTAGGTGGACAAGGTGACGTAACTTGGTCACTTGCTGAAACGCAGAGTCAGTAAATGAAAACAGAAAGAATATGCACACCGTTCAGACAGTCCCATTTAATTTTACCATCCCAAATGAGGAGTATTTTTTCCTTTTCTACTTTGGTGTACATCGTTCCCACAAAAACCTTCTACTGAAGACGGTTGACTGAATGACCTGTCTGCATTTTCCTTCTGTTTCCATTTGTTTATTGTCAACTCCAGCAATTGGACTAGTTGCGTTACACTGTGTCTAATGCTGAAGCCTCGCTGCTTTTGTGTCTCTGGTGCGACCCGAAATTAGGTGTGATTTGTTGCGGCAATCTCACTCTTCGCTTCACTCTAATATCAGTAAAGTAGTCAACTAACGGATAGCGACGGTTGTTTTCTATATTATTGTGATGACCACAGACAGAGAAATCCAGAGCTCAAGTCGTCTTGGTAGAACAGGTAGTGGGCCTGGTTGGGCTATACATATTGGCTTGGCTCGTATTAGCAGATTAGATGTTTCAGCGGCAAACTTGAAGTGGCATTCCATCATGAGTGTGTAAAAATTCCCCACCAGTGGGCCACGGGTGTAATTTGAACCAAATTAAACGGCAATGTTCGAGATATTTGCATCTGAAACACTATGAAAATATTTCATACGGCAGCTGAAAAACACACACCGGCAACCATCTCCCAAACAGCCTCATTAGGGAGCCACGCTCACTGGACTTCTGTGTAATTATTATCGATTTCTGTCACCCATGTCAGTTTTTTCTATTAATTATGAAACATTATGTACTGAGCATATGCAAACGAAAGAAACGACATCAGGCTTTATTATCAGTATTGTGTGAAAATATAAAAATATGTAATGATGCGTACATTGATCAGCCAGAACATAATGACCACCCTCCTGCTATAGATATAAACCCATCCAGGCGATGGCAGCGTCACCTGACGATGAATGATTGCCACTTATACACATGCATGGTGCATGTTGTATCGGCGAGCGAGCTGTATGTGTGTAGAATGGGGAAGACGTGCGATCTATCTGAGTGCATGTGATGGCCAGGAGGCTCGGACGAGAGCATTTTGGAAATTGCGCGACTTGTCAGGTGTTCGAGGAGTACTGTGGCGTGTCTCTTCAACAAGTAGCGAAACCAAAGTGAAACCACATCTAGACGTCTTTGAGTTGGGTGGCCACCCCCATTACAGATGTCGGACGTCACAGGCTGGGCAGATTGGTAAAACAGCACAGGTCGAGAACTGTAGCGGAACTAACATCAGCTGGGCAGAACATAAGTGTGTCTGAACACACGGTGCACAGAACACCTGTAATGATGGACTCAACAGCCAACGACTCATACATGTGCCAATGCTATCACCATTACATTGATAACTACGACTGAAATGGGCACCTGACCACCGGCACGGACTTTGGCGCTATGTTAGAGTGTTGCATGGTCTGATGAATTCCGATACCTTCCTCGTCATGCCGATGGATGGACGCGAATCCATCGTCATCCAGAGGGACAGGTCTTTGAGACCTGTTCTACTGGAAGGAGACAAGCTGGCGGCGGGTCCACTATGTACTGTGGAACATTCACGTGCGTATCCGTGGGTCCAGTGGAGCTCGTGCAAGGCGTCACGGCGGCCAAGGAGTAACGTACACTGGTCGTAGACGACGTATACCTCTCCATGACGATCATATTTCCCGACGGCAGTGGCATGTTTCAAAAGCCCAGGGGTGTGATGGTATGGGTTCGAGGAACACAGTGGTGTGTTCCAGTTGATGTGCTGCCTCCCCCTCCCCCTCTCGCCAGATATGAAACCGATTGAACGGATCTGGGGTATTATTGAACTTGGCGGCTGAGACATTCGCCCCCCCCCCCCCCCCCTTTCTTCGGGAACTAGGTGTCAGCTCTCTCCAGTGACCTACCAGGGCTTCATTGCTTCCATGCCACGATGCGACGCCGACGTTATACGCGCCAAAGGTGGACATACGGGCTATTAGGTAGGTGGTCATAATGTTCTGGCTGATCAGTGTAAATCAAGGTTCACTTCGTGTGATTTAGGAAATTTAGAACAGAGTCTAGTTTTTAGGAAAAGCTTCCCTGCTTTCCTACATTTAAAATGTCTTTCCCATTTTGTACTATGGTCGCGGCCTGTCAAGCACCGACGTAGAATTCCACAGAATTTCATTTAGGCGTAGGTAGACGGGGTCTGCCCCCATAGCTGAGTGCTAAGAGTAGAAGGCTGTCGTGTGCAGGACTCCAATTCGATTCCCTATACCGCCAAGGACTTTTACTTGGTGGGAGGACTGGTATCGGGTGCTCTCAGCTTCGTGATGCAAGTTGAGAAGCTACTTGATAGAGTAATGGCGGCTTCATGATTCGAAAACGTGCGAAACGTCCGTGTTGACCACACGCCCGTCCATACCACCATACCACACCCGCACGACGCCGCAAGGCACAGGATCACACGGCTTCCGGTCAATATCTCTTGGGCCTTCACTGCCAGGCGAGGAGCTTGTAGGAACACAGGATAAGAGCTAAATTTAATATATTAATTTTCCGCACCTTAATAAGACCAGAAAATCGTGGCAACAATAGCCACTTCTGCCTGTAATCTTCATTACTTTTACTTGTATTAATAGCCAGTTTTGGGCAGCATAGCGATTTTAAAATGTCTTTGTGAGAATGTGTGTGTAACGTAAACACTTTACACTTGCATAATATATTTAGCGAAGAAACTTAAAAATGCCCATACGAGCTGAGTCTCTGCGACCTGACAATGCAGACAGTGTAAGAGTCCTCGTCGCCCACTTAGCATGTCATATGATACTAACGAAAACCTTTTATTAAACATGTAGTGACTCCGCAAAGCGGTGATGAACGTTGAGCATAGCGATGATGTAGTAAAGGTCACCGAAATGAAATAAATGGACATGTGGGATAAAATAAATGAAAATTCAATGTCATGAAAAGATAGTAAGGCAAGTTGGTCAGAAATATCGTAACGGAAATTCAATGAATAGTTAATGCCTAATGAAAATTTGTGCCACAGTGGATTAACAGTGCAGTGTTAACACAAGCCCGGATAGGGGGGAAATCTATTCCATACGGATTTCTGGGTCTGTCTCTAAATAACTTGTCGCCAGCAAAATAAAAAGAGTCCAAAACACATCCAAATCGAAATCATTAAGGTATGCAAAATCGTTATCAAATAAAAGGTTCAAATGGCTCTGAACACTACGGGACTTAACATCTGAGTCATCAGTCTCCTAACTAACCTAAGGACATCACAAACATCCATGAACGAGGCAGGATTCGAACCTGCGACCGTAGCAGCAGCGCAGCTCCAGACTGAAGCGCCTAGAGACGCTCGGCCACAACGGCCGGCAAAATCGTTGTCAGAAAAGGGAACTTCATGATGTACTTCATAGATTGACAGTTTTATTGACGTAAAAAATGTTACGGTTTCTTATAACAATTATCACTGTGGTACAACTATTGTACATTTTTCTGGGGTTCCGACCGCCGACATTTTCCTTGAGCAGCATGTCACATTCGGTACCACTGCTGGCCCTGTGACGAACAACCGAAAGCGCCGAGCTGTGCTAATGTCACCTGTAATACTAAACTTTCTTCTTCGTTTTGCATTTGTGGTATCGGTAGCTACGATGCCACAACGTAGGTGCGCTTTCGTAGATTGGCACTACGAAAGCGGACGAACAACGAAGATCTGCAGCGCCCTCTAGCCGACGCTGTGGAGCTCGACGAGCGCCGCTCCAGATTCAGCCCATATGATTCCGAGCAGACGACCAGCCAACATTGTTTCGTATTCATATTGGGCGAACCACTACAGATTTTGCCTGTATTAGCTTGGATACACCCGGCTTCACACCTACGTGCACCTCAGTACAAAGTTATGTATTCATATATTTTAGTGTGTTGAGATATAATAAACCGCTTTTACTGTACTGGCAGTACCAAGGTTTTTACCTCACCTGCTCCTACTCGCTTCCTACATTCGACCTACCCTTCAGTTTGCAGGAGGATACCCACGCGCCGCCTTCCAAGTGAGATGCGAAAGCATTCAAGCGAAATTACAAGAGTGATTATTCGGAACAACCTTGTGCCTCGAGCACGTCTGTCGTAAAAAATTTCAGCTTTGGTTCCATTACACTTTCAAACGCAGATTGCGCCAATAGATAACTAATATGTACTGCGAGATAATCCACTTCAGGATGTACGTTATTCGTTCCATATGCTATTCAAACACTCTGCCAACTCGTGTAATATACACTCCTGGAAATGGAAAAAAGAACACATTGACACCGGTGTGTCAGACCCACCATACTTGCTCCGGACACTGCGAGAGGGCTGTACAAGCAATGATCACACGCACGGCACAGCGGACACACTAGGAACCGCGGTGTTGGCCGTCGAATGGCGCTAGCTGCGCAGCATTTGTGCACCGCCGCCGTCAGTGTCAGCCAGTTTGCCGTGGCATACGGAGCTCCATCGCAGTCTTTAACACTGGTAGCATGCCGCGACAGCGTGGACGTGAACCGTATGTGCAGTTGACGGACTTTGAGCGAGGGCGTATAGTGGGCATGCGGGAGGCCGGGTGGACGTACCGCCGAATTGCTCAACACGTGGGGCGTGAGGTCTCCACAGTACATCGATGTTGTCGCCAGTGGTCGGCGGAAGGTGCACGTGCCCGTCGACCTGGGACCGGACAGCAGCGACGCACGGATGCACGCCAAGACCGTAGGATCCTACGCAGTGCCGTAGGGGACCGCACCGCCACTTCCCAGCAAATTAGGGACACTGTTGCTCCTGGGGTATCGGCGAGGACCATTCGCAACCGTCTCCATGAAGCTGGGCTACGGTCCCGCACACCGTTAGGCCGTCTTCCGCTCACGCCCCAACATCGTGCAGCCCGCCTCCAGTGGTGTCGCGACAGGCGTGAATGGAGGGACGAATGGAGACGTGTCGTCTTCAGCGATGAGAGTCGCTTCTGCCTTGGTGCCAATGATGGTCGTATGCGTGTTTGGCGCCGTGCAGGTGAGCGCCACAATCAGGACTGCATACGACCGAGGCACACAGGGCCAACACCCGGCATCATGGTGTGGGGAGCGATCTCCTACACTGGCCGTACACCACTGGTGATCGTCGAGGGGACACTGAATAGTGCACGGTACATCCAAACCGTCATCGAACCCATCGTTCTACCATTCCTAGACCGGCAAGGGAACTTGCTGTTCCAACAGGACAATGCACGTCCGCATGTATCCCGTGCCACCCAACGTGCTCTAGAAGGTGTAAGTCAACTACCCTGGCCAGCAAGATCTCCGGATCTGTCCCCCATTGAGCATGTTTGGGACTGGATGAAGCGTCGTCTCACGCGGTCTGCACGTCCGGCACGAACGCTGGTCCAACTGAGGCGCCAGGTGGAAATGGCACGGCAAGCCGTTCCACAGGACTACATCCAGCATCTCTACGATCGTCTCCATGGGAGAATAGCAGCCTGCATTGCTGCGAAAGGTGGATAGACACTGTACTAGTGCCGACATTGTGCATGCTCTGTTGCCTGTGTCTATGTGCCTGTGGTTCTGTCAGTGTGATCATGTGATGTATCTGACCCCAGGAATGTGTCAATAAAGTTTCCCCTTCCTGGGACAATGAATTCACGGTGTTCTTATTTCAATTTCCAGGAGTGTACTTATTCTCTTCTTTGCTTACATTGCAATCTATTATGGTTACTACAGAAGCAGGATGACGAGATTAGTCACTACGTGTAAACTAAATGTAGTGACTAGTCTCATCAACTCGGACACATTTCCACACTGATATCATCGAATAGAATTTGTTTGTTCTTCTCAGTAGAAAGAGTATGTAGTTCCACGTTGAAACAAAAGTGTCAGTATCTAAAATTTAAAAACCTCTCTCACACCGGCCTGATTTAGCTTCACTGATCAGGATAGTAAAAACCATGCTTATATTAAGGGAATTTTCATTCACAAAGCAGACTTATCACATTCACACAGTTCAATACTGTTCTGTCCTGATTAAATTGAGCTTAACTTAAATTCCATAAGGTAGTGAAGCAATTTTTAAGTCTCGGTGCGACGAAAATTGTCTGTCGATCTCCTGAAAACATTTGTAATAATTATTAACTTTCGGTGATCACATGGGGAAGACCGGAAATCTGCTGGTAAGACCGTGTTAGCCTATTTATTGAAAGTAATGAACTGGATATCTTGAGCATACAAAATGGCAGGTTCGTCCGGGGTAAATCAGACGTTCCCCACTGATCCCGTGCAACACAGCGTAGTAAGCAGACACTGTCAATAATAATCAGTTAAATAAAACGCGAACACACTTACTTTAGTTTAGTTCATGTATTAAATTCCTTCTCATACGGAAACTCCTCAAGATGGCGACTAGCTCAACAATACATACATATACATCTTCCTTCTTTCACGGCTAATCGGCAAGATCCCAATCATTCTTTTCATAAGAGAAAACATAGGTAGCAGAGAAGCTATTCCATGGATTAAATGGACGCTCAGAGGAATAATAGGGCTTGCAACTTCTTTTCATTGATAATCATCGTATATTAAAGTTTAGGAATCGGTGTGACAGGAGAACAGAGATGTGATCGTCAAACTGTCTTACAAGCAAACGTGCTGCTGCTCCTCGCGAGTGTCGATGGATTATTGGAATACAGAGAGATCCTCTGTCCGCACGAAGATTGATGAACACAATTCGAAAGTTCGAGTTACCTGACTAGTTGGCAGTTGCTCCCGCGAGAAGTCGACGGCTAATAGCACCACAAATTTTAGAAGAAGTTACTGCTGGTAGGTCGAGAAGTCAATGAGCGATCTTCAAGCAGTGCGCGAACTGTGACATGACACCTGACACTACATGGTCCACCGATCGAAAAGTGCTGCGAGCGGCTGCGAAATTGTGTCTCCAGTGCCGTCCCAGGCTTCACACTGAGCAACGTTTGTTAGTTGGAATGTAAACATGGCATACAATTAACGAATGTTACCTTCTCATGTGGAAATGTGGTCTTCGGCATATCCTTACAAATGTTTTCTCGAAGTTTCATTGTCCTACGACCACTCGTTTTCCATGGACCACTCTTCAGTAGTGTAAGTTCAATAATAACTGCCAGGTATTTTTTCGTGGTCTTTTTAAAAAGTCCACAATCTACTTCCATAAAACGCTAATCTGCTCTCTTCCTCAGATTAAGGCCTGTGAGTGATACAGGTTACTATATTTTGGTAATCTAATAATCTGTGCTAATCTGAATCTTATATCCTCCTCGTTTCGTCTGCCTAGAGTTGTTTTGCTTGTATGGTAGCTGAATTTTAAAGTTTATCGCTATTGTCATCTGTGCTACTCCTAATAATTTTCGTCTTCCTTTCTCTTACTCTGAGTCCACATGTTGTCTCTCCGTTTTATTCAACAGACACCAACCTGTCCTTCCCTTTCAGTAGTGATAGCAACGTCAAAAGCGATTCAAATAATTTAAACCTGTACATCATGAACAGTAATTCAACCTCCACTTTCGTCCAGGTATTCCTTAATTTTTCCTTCGATATGTATAATTAACAGTTGTGGATAAAGTTGCTATCTTGCATTAGACCGTTTTTCATCGTAACATTTCTCTCTTGGTCGTTTAAATGGATAACTCAGTTTCAGCGTCGAGACAAACCCGGTGAAGAGTCAGTTCCCGTAACGAAGATGGCGAATGTATTCGAATTCTCGAGTTTTACCCTGTAGTGAATCAACTCCAACGATGGAGACGTCGGATGTATTCGAAATCTCGAGTTTCAATTCGATTATGACGCATCAAGCGCCAGTTTTGACTATGGTCTTGCTTGCCATTCAAAGAGCAATTTTTTTTCTTCTTTCTAAGTATTCGACTTAAAATTCGAAAAAATCCTAATGCTCTCCGACATAACGGGTGCTCTACAGTCTCTTGTGAGGGAAACCGAAGGAAAGATTGTAAATCATTTGGCACGCTGTATACCGAGAAATCTCGGTAGAGAATACGGGCTGCCGCAACTTATTGATTGTAGTTAGATTGATTGATTGTTGTTAGAGGCAACGAACGTACCAACTGCCGAAAACGGCGCAGCGGCTACTTCGCACCTACATGAACCAATACATATACACACACACATCTACGATCTTCAAAACCAGGTAGAAACGTAACAAAGAATGTTAATAAACATGGACAATATCATCAAAGCAACCGATTGTTGGAAGATTATCCAACACATTACATGCCACCCTTGGTTTGCTACACTCGACACTCAGGAGAAAAGAAGTTATAACTATTAGCCGACTAAAATCACATTACATGGATACTAATGAAAGGCATTTGTTAAAATAATACCTTCTCTACTCCGTGACTCCTGATCATTTGAAGAAGAGAGTGTAGGTATACGAAAAAAATGTAACAAACGCCATCATCCAATAGTAATTACAATGTACACTATATTGAAAACTATGGATTATTTATCTCTTGGAATAGCTCATTACTTCGATAAAGAGGGAGTTGCTAAATGTATTTACCATTTCATCCGTATTTTGATAGCGCGCCTCGAAATTTAATAGTGTTATATTGGTCAAACCCACAAGAAAAATTCCTAAAATTATACTGTGAACAGTACGTGTTAAGACATGGGCCAGTTTACTTGCATTGAATTACACTGAGGACACATAAATCAGGGTGCAGCTACATTCACATATACAGATGGCGGCAGTATCGCGTACACAAAGTATAAAAGGGCAGTCCATTGGCGGATTTGTCATTCGCATCCAGGTGATTGATGCAATAAGTTTTCTGACGTGATCATGGCCGCACGACCGGAATTAATAGATATAATAGATATAGTAGTCGGAGGAAGTTGCATGCGACATTGCATTTCGGAAATCGTTAGAGAATTCAATATTCCGAGGTCCACAGCGTGAAGAACGTGCCAAGAATAGGAAACTTCAGGCATTACATCTCACCATGGAGAACACACTGGCCGACGGCCTTCTCTTAACGAATGAGAGCAGCGTCCTCTGCGTAAGTTGTCAGTCCTAACAGAAACGGAAAACTGCGCGAAACAACTGCAGAAATGAATGTAAGATGTACGATGAACGTATCCGCTAGGACAGTGGGGTGAAATTTTGCGTTAATGGGCTATGGCAACGAGGGTTCGACGCGAGTGCGTTTGCTAACAGCACGACGTCGCTTGCAGGGCCTCTCCTACGCCATATCGGTTTGAACCTAAACGACTGGAAAATCGTGTCCTGTGTAGGGAAGCAGCCTACTCACGCTGTAGTAAATTCACATCAGTTTCCATTGTGTGCCAGCCAGTCTGCTGTAACTAGCTCTGACGTCATAAATGTTGCGCAATACCTTAAAAATCAAGCAAATGACCTAAAACTTTTCTAGCATGTCAGGAATAATACTAAATTAATGTGTGTTAAATATCAGTTCGATAACTTCAGCCATTTTCGAAATTTGGACGTTTTTCTGAAAAAATCATTGGCGCAACAGAAAAGAGCTAGAGACTTCAAAATTTATATTTAGATTCATCTTTCATAATGATTTAATAAAAACAGTACTTTGTATTTCACAAATTAAGATTTTAATGGATATTCATGATTTTCTGGTTTTCATCTCAAAACTGAAGGAAGCAAGATAGATTAAGTAGGCTAATAAATAAGGCTAGGATGTTTAGATTTAAATAGGTTGGAGGTCCGCTATGATTATGAAGATGTGTAAAGTTTCTTTTGAATACCTATAAAATTATAGCGATAGCGGATCTCAAAAGGGCCAGTTCAGAGCTCATCTGCTGCGTACAGTGTAATTTAATTAATTCTCTCGCCCAGAATATTTAACTTAGCCACGTCAAAATTATATTATCAATACTTACCTGCGTGCTGAATGCACGTTTAAATTAAGAGCTTCTTCGGCCATCAGCAAAAGAAGCTATAAATTATTATGTAACTTGAAGTGGTGCGTTACTAGCCCAGCGGCTAGTCGGGAGAGCCGAAAAGATCAGGCGTTCCCTTAGCCGTCCGCACCGCGGCTTTATATATAAGAACTCTGCGCGAGGAAGCAAGGCCCTAGTTCTCTCCAGACGCTGAATGACACGCCATCTGTGTCAGGAGTCGCGTCGCGTCGGTATCACTGCTACATACAGCCTCGGGTGCCCTATTAAGTTACTAGAGATACGCGGAACCATGAAAACATTTCAAGTGAAGGGTTAATTCTGGGATGATTTTCATTATCTAGCTTCAGTTTGCGTATTGTCGTGTTTTCACGTGCCGTCGCGGGACAGACATTCTACCAAATATTTAGCGTGGCGTTTGATGAAATATTTTCATCAAATTATGGCGAGCATTCTTTTTAACATTTAATTCGGACATTTATAGTTGCATCAGCGCATTAGACTCTGAACTGCTCTGTTAGTTAGGTTGTAGGGATACTTGTGTTTTTTATCAGAGAATTTCAGAATATACTCAACTATTTTGGAAAACCGTTTTTGATTAGAAATCCCGGACAATCTCCTAATTCCTCAGAGCTATAAGCTGCAGCTATAATAACATTCTCAGATAAAGTGGGCACTAGGATCTCTAATTACTGGTTCCATGTTTTATTAAATCACTTTCTGGGTGCCAAAAAGTAAATAGAGAGCCAGTGTTGAGAACGGCGAAAGACAGCATTAACAACATTGTAAAAGCCAGAAACTGATTCAACATGTAAGCATTTATCCAGCAATCAGATTTAATTAGATTATTTATCACAAACTTATCCGCCGCCCCACACCTGGTCGGATGAGGCACGATTTTAGGTGATAATAGCTGATGATAGGACTGGGTCGTGGTGCAGACTTCGTAGTGCCATGGACCCACTGTCGACAAGGCACTAAGGAAGGTGTTGGTGGCTCTGTGAGTGGGCTTTGTTTACATGGAATGAGCTGAGTTCTCTGGTGGTCCAGCTGAATCGATCAGTGACCGTAAATGGTTGTGTTTGATTACCCGGAGACCGTTTCCAGCCTGTCAAGGACTTCGTGATCCTAAACAACAATGTCGTGTCACCGGGCGAATGATTTTGCCACTCAGATCGCCCTACATGAATACCATCGAACAATGACGGGACGTAGTCGAGAGGTCACTTCCTCCACAACATCCTGCACCGGTAAGACTTTCGCAATTATGGACTACTATAGAGGCAGCATGGCTCAATGTTTCTGCAGGGGACTTCGAACGACTAGTTGAGTCCTCGCCACGTCGGGTTGTTGCACTGCACCAGGCAAAAGAATGTCCGACACGACGTTAGGAGATATCCAGTGACTTTTGTCTCTCAGTATATGTTTATTTTATTAACAAGTGAGTCTTTTCCACTACTGATGGCACTAGGCCTGATGATATTTTTAAAAATATCGGGAATTCGACATATTGCTATTTTAAAGAAATTATCACAGCTGTTTCCGATATATCGAAAAAAGTATGATTGTATTGACGGAGAAACGCTACATATCTCCCTAACAAAATAACGGCTGCACATCATAAATCCACTACCAGTTTTAGAGCTGTATATTTAATTATTGATTTATTATTAGGTATTCTGTACATAAAGAAGCTAGCAGCCTGCCTGTCCCTCTTAGAGCAACAATTGAAAGGAAAACAACGCATATTCACGTTTGGTGATAACCACGTTGCTAACAATGTAACTGCATGTAAGTGACACAAGAAAAGGTGTCCGATGGGTCCGTCGTTCGGTTTTGTCACACTTCGGATTTGTTCAGAACACTTTATGTCGACTTCCTTCTTTTGTTTCATTTCTGCAACACCCGCGACCTAGCAGTTGTAGTGTAAAAATTGCGTGGTGATGTTAAACGTTGCAGTTTCTCTTGGTAGCTCCGAGCCCTGATTACGCCATTTCCCCTCAGACGTCTCCTTCCAGCGCAATGACCAGTCTTGTCATTTAGATATTTGTTCATAATTTTCAGCAACTGTTTTTGAAGAAATAGCACACTACATGCTTTAAAAATTGTTATTCCACTGACACCTCCAGCCCTCCAGTGTATCGGACTACTTCTTTTGTGCCACATATACTTGCTTGACACACTCAAAGAGAATGACTGGCCGTGACGAAAGCTCAGAAAGTAGTAAGCCTCGTTCACGCAGTGAAATTAAAATTATTTTCTACTACAATTTCAAAGGAATAACTTCAAACATTTACCTAAACTTGTGAAAAAAATATAATATAAATTAAAAATATCGGCACTCGATATTGCCCTTTTGATACTGATATATCGAAGGAAAAATGTACCAGGCGTACATCGATATTTTTGTTGAAAAATGTCTACATATTAATATTTTGTCAACATCCTTAGATGGCACAGTAAATTACCACAAAATGCACGTTCATGGACGTAGGGCATCAAGATAGTTTCACATTTAATGTATCAGCAGGAGTGGTCGGTGGGAGACATTCACCAAACAGATTAGCACGTGTGTGTATCACCAATTTCTGTGCGACTTAGTACCAGCATTAACGCAGAACGCTGCTCTTGCAGAAAGTTAATGCCACGTAGAGGCACCAGCTAATTTTGTACGAATCATTAGACAGTACCTCATCGCAGCATTTCATGGACGAAGGATTGGTCGATGCTGTCCATTAGCATTGCCTGCACGTGGACCGGACCTGATTACTTTTGATAGCTGGCCATGGAGACATTTAAAAGCATGTATGGTAACTGCCTGCAGCTCTGCCTTCAGTGTCTACTTCTACATAACAAAGAAATGGGAGTGTGGGACAGATTGACCAGTGTTTCAAGAGGTATGGATTTCCCGTCATATAATTTTCGCAACTTTTTTCAGGTATTTATCACTACCGCCTACTATAGGGTTACAAAACACTTTTCTATAAAAACCATGTGCCTACACTGATCGGAAAAATTTTAGGACCAGCTGGATAAAGCAGCATAATATTAACTACTCGGTGGAAATGTGCGAGAGCTTGTTCCCAGGAGTCTCCAAATCGTACACAGGTAGTGGGACATCACATGGCATGAGATATAGCACCAAACGGGGCTAGCCTCCCAACACGAGGTAGTTGATGGAACGAGAAAAGACGCTGTGTGTGAATCAGCGCGAAGATAACGCGAAGAAGCGTTGATTATATAGGCAGCACAGAAGGCGCAACGGTCCATCACATGGCGTAGGCTATGAGACTGTCTCTGGTAATTCCAAAATTCTCGATTGAAAGTAATCGATGGTCACGCTTGCGGGCAACGCTAACATCCAAATTTTATCCAGTTTAACACCATCGTCATCCATTACGGTGTTTATCAACCTCGATAGGCTCTCTATGTATGTGTGCATAATAGTAGGAGGTTTTAGGTATGACGGTCGTCTCGCTGAATTTTATTTCATGATCACCTTCCTGGGTAACATGTTCTGGTACGGCCGATATATCCGTGTGACCCAGGCGTCAATTCCTCCTATGTTCAACACGAAGGGATCCGCACTTCTCCTTGTGGTACCGATACAAACCTGTCCAGCCGTACAAGGAATTTTATATACCCTCGTTGTATCCAAAGGGTGTAGTGCATCTTTTGCCGATTTTTAACATTCTTTTGTTTTCCTGGTTTGTGAAAATATTTTCCACCCCACACTTGCTTGAAACTTTGCCAATGCATCTGTGACCTTACTAATGAAAGGAAGAAAAACCATGACCTTGGGTGACTGTTGTGCGTCGTTGCTCCTGATTATCTGCCTAGAGCGAAGTGCTCGATCTATATCCGTGCTAGAATAGCCATTCTTCACGATAGTTGACCGCAGACGTTCAATCTCATCTTTTAAATAAACAGTTTCACAAATTTTGTACGCCCTGTCCACCAAGGTTTTCATTACACCTCTTTTTTGTCTATGGTGGTGGATTGAATCTTTATGCAGATAGCGATCAATATGTGCGGCCTTTCTATACACATTATGGCCCAACGATCCTTCCCGTCGTTTAATCACAGATGCATCCAGGAAATTCATTTGCCCATTACACTCCATATCCATAGTAAATTGGATTTTTGTATTAATGCTGTTTAAATGTGTCAGGAAGGCATCCAACTCCTCTGCTCCATGTGCCCTTACAACGAATGTGTCATCGACATAGCGATACCATCGGGCTGGTCTCTTACTGGCAGTCTGCAACTCCCGTTGTTCAAAAGTCTCCATAAGCAAGTTAGCCACAGCAGGACTAAGAGGACTGCCCATAGCCACCCGATCAATCTGTTCATAAAAGTCACTATTGTATTGAAAGTAGGTTGTGGTGAGGTAGTGTCGGAATAATGTCGTTCAGGAGTTGTCAACCGCGCTCGTGGTGGAGTGGACCACCCCACTACAAGAGCGCCTTACGAATCTTTGAGCATATTTCAGAGCGTGTATTGCTGCCCGTGGCAATCACCCACCTTATTAAGAACCATGTCCCGCCTTTTCTAACTTCTGGGGGATAGATTTAAATCGTGGTGTCTTCAGTGTAATTATCGTCTTTGAATAAATGTGTTATTTCTCTTGGTCCCACAGCATGTTTCCTTCTCTACTATAATGTAGAAGTTCCTTCTAGAATGTGTGTAAGAAAATTAGTGACACTGGTTTTTATCCACCAAAGTTTTTATTTTTTTCAAACAACAAAATTGTCCTCGTCGAAGTATATTGCTTCGGCAGCTACACACCGGCGGAGTCGTTCGTGCTCCTGGCAGTAGCGCTGAAAGGTTTCCAGTGGTAGGGCCTTTAACATGGCGCTGACATTCTTTTAAATGTTATTCAAAGTCCCAATATGACGTCCTCTTAAGACTCAGATCAAGTGAATGGGTGAATGGGGGGAGGGGCGCTCTGGTACAAGACGAATGCATTTTGAAGTAAAAAATTCCTTGATGGAAGTGGCACCACCTGTGTGCAATGTGCGGTCTCGCTCGATTCACCCTGTTCCTGAGTCTTTGAAGGACGTCTTTGTAAAACAGTTATTTCACAGTTTGTCCTGGAGGTCTGATCTCACGACAGCATGCACACGTTCGATGTTTCCGTCGGTTTTTGAAGATGAAGGTGTCCCTGAACGACGTTCATCTTCAACGTGTTCTCAGCCATTTCAAAATGATTTGTGCTCTTGATGAGGAATATTTCCCATACTACTGCTTCAACTTTTCAAAAGTCACACTCATGGTTTCCCGAAGTTTAACACAAAACTTCATTGCATAACGTTGCTCTAAATTCCGCAGTTGCATTTTCGTAACACTTGTAAGGGTTTCGTCACCCTGCTGTAGCAAATGTAATCTCGATGTATTGCTCACTTGCTAGAACGACAATTCACAGGCGCTGCCTGAGATATATAATATCTTTGCCCCTGTTTAAAGAGATCTGCAATAGAGTCGCAGGTCAGAGCAATCTCTGCCGCAGTTACAGTCGCTCGCTGCTGCAGTGTAGTTGTAGTCTGTTGCTGGTACAGCGCATTTTACAGTTAGTAGTTATTAAAGTCACAGTGCCGAAAAATTTTATTATATGGAACTGAATAATAATTGTGATCAGCCGCAGAGCTAAATGATGCATGGAATCACATGACGATGAACAAATGAATAGTTGTTAATATAATGAAAAATCAATAATGTAGTTAAGTCAACCATCTATTGTAAGGTACATTTTACTATTTTTATTGGCATGCGTGTAGTTAAGTCACTTGTCTCAGATGTTAATATGAATCTGTTTTAATTGTTTTCTTTTGTGATTCATCAGCACCATTTGACCCAGATTTGTAATATATTCCGTTTTCTCGTGTAACGGATTGTAGATATTTATCAATAACGTAAAACATTTTCAGAATTTAATTGTTTTCACAAGTCAACTATACAAGTATAATTTCCCCTTAAGTCATTGTCAGTGCCGATCCAGTCAGTTATCTAAATTAAAATATTACATAATTTTTGTCAGATCATAGTCATGTGTTCTTTAGTAATCAGACGACCGGCTGTGCAGCTGTGTCACTAAGTAAAGTCAGTTTTTCTATTAATTCAGATCTCAGACAAATATAATCCAGTATTAAGAGATAGGCTATCATTGCACCAAGATGTGCCAATTATGAGCAGATATATAGACAGCGTTATCCGGCGACACCATCCCGAGGTTAGAATTTTTCGGTATATTTCTCACGGACAGATTCAGATTGATTTCACAGAGCCATGGCGTAGCGCTGATTACGTCAAAATTTATCAGTTTTTCGTGGGCTAAGATTTGTCAGTTTTCATAAATAAGAATTTAATCATCCAAATTTATTTTCTATTCGGGAAGGTTACACATCATTATTTTACATTTTTTTTGTTTAAACGGGAAGGCTACACAGTCAACAGAAACACAAATTCACAGAAGGCGCCCTAAAAAATGAAGTGACGGCTGTTCGCAGCTGAAACTTGGACTTGACATCTGGAAGGGATGTACACACCGGTCTACACAAACAGACAACACAGCGTTGGCATATAGTTCGCAGTGATGTCAGTCTCATTACTTTTGTCCCACATCTCGTATGCAAGGGCGAAGATTCGTCGAACTACGCAGCCAAACTGTTGTACAGTATAGAGTAATGATGCGCGTAGCAGATCTCTTTTTTTTCTTTTTTTACGCCATTTCCCTAAGCAATAAAGCGTGTTTTATATTATGCAACAAACAGAAAAATTTCATTTTATAAAATTATGAGACGTAATTTCATGTGGTGAAATGGGTTTTGCCTGAACGGAATAAAAAATTTAACTTGTCAAGAATACTGGAATAATTTTATGCTTCTGTTGTTTTCTTTTTACGATATCCTTCACTGATATTGTCAGGAGCAAGTCGTATGTAGGTGCTAGGCCGCCACGTAGACTGCTTTTTTAACAGAGCAGACGCACCCACAGCTCGCCGAGTGATTTCACACGCGACACCAGAACAACACGGCTGCACTCAGCGGTCGAGCCGGCCTGTCATTCGCACGCGGCGAGACAAGGGCCGTTGGTCGTCCCATTCACACTGCGGGTTGCGGAAACACCGGTCTAAACTGTCAGCGGACGCAACGAGTTCTGCATCAGCGCGGGCTGCAGATCAGCCAAGCGGACGGCGGCAACCACAGTACTGTGCACAGGGCGCGACGTTTAAGTAGCTCTTTTCCGAATTTTCGCGAATGTGTGATGGTGTCAAACAGAACGTCATAATTCAAGTGGTGTCACTTCCCGTTTCACCGTCCTCGTGCCTACAGAAACATTACTATGTGAAGAATAAAAGTAAGTACTTAAATTCATACATGGTGTTCGAAACTAATCGATCAAATTAATATACGAGGTAGAGAACATAAAAACAAATACGTTGATCAGCCAGAATATTATGACCACCGACGTTCTGTCGATATAAACCGTCCAGGCCATAGCAGAGTCACCTGGCGAGGAATGAATGCTAGTCAGATACAGACCAATGAGCATTATGTCCGTATGAAGAATGCGGAAGCCTATCGCACGTGATGGGAAACATTGAATTACTCTTAACAGATAAAAGAATAACATCAGCCGTAACTAAATAAAACCGAAACTTAACCACAAATGGTGGGCGTCATCCCGACAATCAGGGATGAAACAAATTCTTAAAACAAAAAGTCCCGACTCGACTTTGAAATGTGTAATGTCGAACAATGAACCCATTGACGGGAAGGCAGGGGGAGGGAAAGAAAAACGAAATGGAAACTCATTGACAGCGTAACCAAAACTATGTAAAATTTTGCATTCTGACTTCATTATTGTAACAGCTACGTCACATAATTATATAAAGAAACATTTTTCTGTTTGCTTAAATTATATACAACACAGTGTATTACATAAGCAAATTGCGTGAGAACAGCCGATCTGCTGTGCGACCTTATCATTCTATACGGTGCAACAGTGTGGCGGCATAGCTCAACGACAGTTCGTCCTTGCTTACCAGATGTATGAGAAAAGTAATGAGACATAACACTGCGAGCTATATGGCAACGCTGCATTGTTCTGTTTGTATAGGTCGGTGTGTTCATCCCTTCCAGATGGTAAGCGAACGTACGTTTCAGGATTTTCAACAAGCAAAGGTCTTTGAGAGTGGGTGGCTGGTGATCTGCAGTCGTCGAATGTCCAGCAAATGCAGAGAGTAGGCGCAGACGACTTTTTTTGGTTGACAATTGCTCACATAGTATCGTTCTTCATTTATTGAAAGAGTCGGAATTCTCTAAGCATATGTATACGGTCGGAGAACGACTGATGAACGATCTGCGCACTAGTAGGATTACCCACTATGATTCAGAGATGTCAATTTTCAGAACTATTGCATAATTTTGATGATGCTCTTCCAATGTATTTCAATTTCGGTTTTATTAATTCCATCTCCTACCTCAACCCGCCCCCCCCCCCCCCCTTTCATCACGCTCTTCCCCAACTGATTCATTCTTACACATTTTCGAGTCTGGAATTGCTGTTTTAAGAATTTTTATCGTCTCCTGTTAGGTGATAATGCCTGTCTTTGGTCTTTATCTTACTGTATTATTTACTTACGGCTGGTGTTAACATTTTATCTACTTGGGGTAATTCAAAGTTTCCCTTTACGTGCGACAATGTTTTGATTATTAGTAACCTCTTAGTTTCATTAGTGTGATTCAGTCATTTTAGGTGTCTTTGGAAGAATTAAATATTCTGACTGTCATCTACACTCAAGCGCCAAAGATTCTCGTATAGGCATGCGTACTCAAATACAGAGATATGTAAACAGGCAGAAGACAGCGCTGTGGTCGACAACGCCAATGTAAGATAACAAGTGCCTGGCACAGTTGTTAGATCTGTTACTACTGCTACAGTGGCAGGTTATCAAGATTTAAGTGAGTTTGAACGTGGTGTTAGCGCCTCCGAGGTAGCGATGAAGTGGGGATTTTCCCTTACGACCATTTTACGAGTGAACCGTTAATATCAAGAACCCGGTAAAACATCAAGTCTCCGACATCACTGCGCCCGGAAAAAGATCCTGCAAGAAAGTGACTAACGACAACTGAAGAGAATCGTTCAACGTGACAGAAGCGCTAACCTTCCGCAAATTGCTGCAGATTTCAGTACTTGTCCATCAAAAAGTGTCAGCCTGCGAATCGTTCAACTACACATCCTCGATATGGACTTTCGGAGCTTGAGGCCCACTCGTGTACCCTTGATGATTCGACGACACAGAGCTTTATGCAACGCCTGGGCCAGTCAACACAGACGTTGGACTGTTGATGAATGGAAACATGTTGCCCGTTCGGGCGGGTCTCGCTTCAAATTCTATCGAGCAGATGAACGTGTACGGGTCTGGGGATAACCTCATGAATTCATGTTGGCAGGGGGCTGTTCAAGCAGGTGGAGTCTCTGTAATGGTGTGGGGGTGTGGAACTGGAGTGATGTGGGACCCTGAAACGTCTAGATGTGACTCTCGCGGGTGGTACGTACGTAAGCACACTGTCTGATCACCTGCACCCATTTATGTCCATTGAGCATTCCGACGGAATTGGAAAATTCCACCACGATAATGCGACACCCCACAGGTCCAGAAATGCTACAGAGTGACTCCTTGGAACACTCTTCTGAGTTTAAAGACTTCCGCTGACCACCAAACTCCACAGACATGAACATTACTGAGCGCAACGTGCTGTCCGGAGGCGATCTCCACCACCTCGTAGTCTTACGGATTTATGGACAGCCGTGCAGGGTTCATGGTGTCAATTCGCTGCATCACTTCTTCAGACATTAGTGGAGCTTTTGGCACGTCGTTTTGCTGCACTTCTGCTTGCTCGCGGGAGCCCTACACGATATTAGCAGGAGTGCCATTTTCTTTGGCTCTTCAGTGTATATCACAAGCTGCGACATCGTCGCGAAAAGGGCGGCGAGTCAGAAATTCTAGAACGAATTTCTTTCACTTCCATCCACAATCACAAAATTGTTAGGTCCTTAGACTATCGATTTCAGTCAGCGTTGACCATCTTCAGATCACAGTGGTAATTTGTTGCTTCTAGTATATTCTACATTTTCTTGATCACTGTTATATTCGCAATCATGTCGCAGATTGTGAAGCTAATGCCACGTCTGGCTTACGACAGAGTCAAAAGGATCCTTATATCAGTACCGAGATATGAAGATCTTAGACTGAAACAAAAAAATCATATAACTACTTTAAGCGACAACTATGGATATCCTTCACAGACTCTGTATGCAACCTCATTGCACTGTTCACGTCTGTGCGCTCTTGACACTTCTGAGGTGAATTTGCGCCGGCATCTTTGTGTATTCACCTGATATTCTTAAAAGGGCGGGTTCTAGCGGTGGTAAAGTACAGGACACAGATTCAGCTAAAAAATTAAATAATTTTATTCCACTACCACAGAATTACATACAGCACACTGAGATCTGGTGCTTGGGGAAAGGCAGGATTGGTTGTGCACGGGGCCGTAATCAGTTACCGTTGTTTGCTCAGTTTTTCTCTGTTTTAATTGAGGTACACTTTATTTGGAAACAACTGAATATAATTTACCATAAGGAACAATTATTCAATTTGTCTTTTAAGACAGGAATGGCCGAGTGGTTCTAGGCACTACAGTCTGGAACCGAGCGACCGCTACGGTCGCATTTTCGAATCCTGCCTCGGGCATGGATGTGTGTGATGTCCTTAGGTTACTTAGGTTTAAGTAGTCCTAGGTTCTACGGGACTGAGACCTCAGAAGTTAAGTCCCATAGCGCTCAGAGCCATTTGAACCATTTGTTAAGACACAATGTCTAATTAAAAAACTTAAGCACGTTTCACTCACGGCTGAAAGCCCTATTGACCAAAATTCAAATTATTTGTCGGCTAAAGGCCTTAGGAACAAGCTATATGGGAGAAACACAAGCAAATGTAGAAGGACTAATAACTCCTTGCTCGAACATGTTATAGATATTTTATCTTAGTATCTTCATCTTTGACGGTGAGAAACGATATTGGGACTGCCTGACGGGAATATGGTCAGATAGACGAATATGGTACTCAAGGCCATTAGTAACCACCAGTCTATCACAGAGAAGCTCGGGGAACCTCTGCAACAAATCCCCTAGTTCAGGGGCCTGCTGTGAAGACAGATGGGTGAGATCAAACTCATTAACCTTAGCATCAACAGCCAGCATGCCGGCATTCCGAAGCACCTTACACTTGGCATATTCACAGATACCCAACTTCTGAGCAGAAACAAACTTAAAGGTGTACCCGGAATAATCCAAGACAAGACGAATTTTACTGATAAAATCACATCCCAAAATCAAATCGACCGGCAGCTTCTTAACCAAGGCCAAAGACAAGGGCCAGGAGAAATCCCCAACCGAGATACTTCCTCTCACCAAACCATGCAGAGGCAACACCAGCCCATTGGCTACACAACATCTCTGCACCGAAGAAGGGACTGACCTAAGTCTCGTGAGATGACCAAACTCAGGAAACCATTCCAAGCTCAACAACGAAAAGGAGCTACCAGTATCCAAAAGGGCACGAATAGGTTCGCCACCTAGTCGAGAACAAATATAAGGCAGAGGACTTGATGATCGAGCAGCGACACGACCACACCAAGGTTTAAAGGCTTCATACGGAGAGCGCAGCCGAGTCCAGCGTCATTTCTTGGCTCTGGGTGCGCGCTATTGAAAGCAAGAACGAACTAAATGACCTGTCCGACTTCACCTGAAGCAACGCCGCGGTTCCCTTTTAGTAGACTCAGCCAATGCAGATAATCAGGAGATCTCCTTCATAATGCCCTCAGGCTGAACCTGAACTTCACGGCATGGATCGTCCATGAGCGATAACGCAGATATCGCTACAACAACAACACCAAGCTCTTCCCAGGTGGAGAGACAACCATGAGAAACAAATTGCGACTTATCCACAGCTCGCATTCAGCTCAGGACAATAGAAACTAATTCCCTTTCTGGCAAGTCGACTAACAAGGCCAAGCAGACCGTCTTGACTCTGTCCACATATTGATGTAACTCCTCCTTATCTTGCTGCATCTCCCAAATATAGCGACATTCGAGCTGTTTGGGAACTTCCATTGTCAATCTTTCGTTAATTACAAGCTCCCTTAACAGCTGCAAGGAAAGCCACTCTACCATGACTCTGAATGCGAGGTTCCTAAAATCTCCTCTAGCTAACGGATACAATGGCGACAAAACTACCTGACGTGAAACGCCAAAGGCATCAGCTGCTCAAGGCGAACCAACAACCGTAATAACGTTTCAGTTTGATCCAGTCTGTCTATAGCTAATTCTATGATGTCCCGAAAGAGGTGCACCAGAGGATTAGGCAATTTAGCAAACGGTGCGTCTAACCTCTCGGGAGACATAAGTGAACTATCCCGGGCTGGTTCGCGCCCCACCCTGAAGACAGAAACTCCTGCTCCCCAGTCCTCTTCCCATCAAGCTGTTAACATGTAATCTTAAACTGCAATTCATTAATCAAGGACTCCAATTCAGCGGTTAATTCCTTGTAACGATCCCCTAACTTTAACGTCCTTCTTAAATCAGCTATCCGGTGGGTTACATTTATTAACTGTGCCCGCACCCAGTCTAACTGACTGATATTAGGTTGAATACCCTCCAAAAAGCCGATGATGTCCTCAAAAACCCAAACAGCCTTAAAAAAAACTCAGTGGCTGCTTCTGCTCACCCACAACATCTGGCGTGACGTCAACCGGAAGAAAAACGGTAGCATGCGAATGGGCGGCTACGTCCGAGACACTATCCTCAATAGGCTGGTGTCTTATTGCGAGCTGATAAATAAGGTGGTCCGTCCTCAACAGGCCGATCCCGGGGCACTGCCTGACAATCATTAGAATAGATCACCTGAAACAACAAAATAGCAAAGACAAATACGGTATGAGACTGATAGAGTTACAATTCGAGCCAACGGTATCTGTAATGGCAATATTGCAATCGTAACCAAGCTCTGCTACCACTGAGACCTGGTACATAGTGAAAGGCAGGAATCAGTGTGGACGAGGCCGTAATCAGTTACTGTGGGTTGCTCAGTTTTTTTTAAAAAAAATCACATACACTTTATTTGGAAACAATAATTGAATAATTGTTGCTTATTATCAACTTTGACAATAAGTAACAATTGTCCAATTTGACTGTCAAGACACAATGTCTAATTTAAAAATACTTAAGCAAGGTGCACTCACGGCTGAAGGCCTTATTGACAAGAAATTCAAATTATTTGTTGGTTTAAGGCCCCAATAGTAATAACACAAAAACACCGTTGGACGGCTGAAGGCCTGGATATCAAATTTTTAGAAGCAATTAAACTTCTTCGATGGATATTTAAAAGACAATCATCAACATTTCAGTGTTAAGATATTTTGTCTAATTAATATTTCTTAAGAAAAGTTACACTCATGTCTGAAGGCCTTATTAACAAGAAATCCAAACTCTTTGTAGGCTGAAGGCCCAAACACTAATTCTTCAAAATTAATATTTAAAAAAAAAAGCAATTTTCACAAACTGACCAAATCAAGAGAGAAATGGGCCTCAGACAGTGCTCCAAGGATCGACCTGGGAAGGTCACTCAACTTAGTAAATGATGAGACAGGCAGCCAAGAGTTGTATTCACTTAACCAGATGGGAACTCAAACTAGTGACAGTTTAAACACAGATCAGCATTATTGCCAAATCTACCTAACGTCTCATAACCAATACAACCTTGGAACGAGCTAGAAAAGGCGGAACCGGCGGACAGCACTGCGTCTTCAGAAACCAGTGTTTAGAACATCCAGAAGCAGAAGGAACCACTACAACCAAAGTAGGTCAAACGAAACAAAATATCCGAACCACAATCAAGGAGGCTGTCGAACTACACGCCTTAACGGACAGCACAGCAAAAATACGCTAACCTCCAGGGCAAGTAACTGAGACGTTAGTGACCACTAGGCTTAAAAATACCATTGGTTGAAGCTCACCAATAATAACATAAGGAATTCAAGGATTAATAGTAAGAAGGGGAGGACAGCTAATTAATTTCGTCAGCTTTAAACACTCCACTCGTTGCTCTTCGTCTCAGCGACCCTGCGAGCAGCAACGTGCGAAGAAACAGCGTGATCTCAAAATAGTGGTGGTTTCACTATTGGGTTAATGTTCACTCAATCTAAACGTCCTGGGTCCGGTGGACCACGAGGTTGTGGCCCTCGCAACCACAGCCCTCATTCCGGTAGTGCCTGCGTGCCGCCACCGATCCAGGCATGTCCTAGCGCTGCCGGACCTCACTGCTGCTCCATCCCAACTGAACTCCTCGACACACTAAGACCTGGAAAACCCCTGACACCCTTCCAAAGATAGTACCAATGTACTGGATATCGATAACCGCTGCTCCTGCTACTCAGGGAAAGACAATGGTAGCAAACGTAGTGGCGCCAGTACACACAAGAAGAAAACGAGACGCCATAATGCTAAACTACCAACGGCACCAAAGCGAACCGCAACACGGTTCACACACACGAGTAACCTGAGCACCTTCGTTACCGTGAAAAAAGTTGTTATAAGTAACTGAGACGATTTAAAAGATTTGCAGCTGTAATATGATCTGACAAACTGTCACAAGTTTTACACACACACATCGAAAAAAACTAAAATGTTTTTTTAGATATTGCAAGTGCTCCATATGTACCATCCTACAGATACTGCAGTAGATACTCAAGTTCTTTCAACGTTCGGAGCATAATGTCCCTCGCAATCTACTCAAAGCCACTTCTGATATGAGCTCGCAGTTCTAATAGCTTGGTTGGTAGAGAAGGTGCAGACACTGACTCCTTCACAAAAGTCCACCCGAAGAACTGTCGTGTGGTTAGGTGGAGAGAGAGGGGAGACCATTGCATGAATAGCCGATCGTCCGCACCACAATGACCGATCAATCAGTTTCTCAATTTCCTGATTAAGAATCCACGAACATCTTGATATAAGTCGGGTGAAGACCCATCCTGTTGGGAGATGATGTCCATACTGTCAGTCTTCAATTGTGTGTAACCTCCCCCTCACTTACCGACCTTAATGACAGTGAAAATTTAAACCGCGTGTACCTAATGGAAATTTGGGAAAAGCAATCGTCACCGAAGTTAATCTATCGGTAAAGAGGGAGGAAAGGGTTACATCTAAGTGAAAGGAAAAATGCAAATGAAACTGGTGGAAATTAATTTTGAAAAGGGGTAAAGTTAATAAAGAAGGTAAATGTGCAGCCGTTACGTTAACAATTAAGTAGCGGTAATTAGGTATTTGAGATTTGGGGGAAATCACGGTCGCCAGTCCTAAGGACAATTACTATAGTAACTGAAAAAGAAAGGTTATTACACATATAATTAGCACTAGAAGCGTGGCAACTGAAGGTTGACACGTGTAGTGTGAAAACTGAAAGTTTGTCAGAAGTAATAAATTTCGCTACACTCTGACTTAATTTAGCAAAAGAATTAATAAAACCGGAAAATCGAAAGTTAATTTAGTGACTGAAGTTAATAGTGAGCTTTCTTTCTGAAGCACATCGAAATCCAGTAAAATACGGTTAGTCTTGGACTACCTCAACAATCATTTCAAAAACTACTTGAATCTACGCAATTTAGAAATAAGAGATTTAACTTTGAACTTGAATTAAATGATTCTGAACAATTAACAATAGTAAAATTTAGTACGTACCAAGCTGAGCTGCAGTCACAGGTAAGCTAAAATACGATAACAAAACTCGCACTCTAAATTTGTGCTCGTGTAACCTAAATATTGTAGCCAGCTACTGAACTTTGAAATTAAAGCAGTGAAATCTAATTATATTATTTTAATGCTGGCGTTTGAATTTCAACGACACTCGGGTTCATTTCGGAAAAGGAAGGGACCCTGCTTGGCAATGCAATTGGGACAATGAGCAACAAAGGTTCATGCTAAGTTGCTGTAATTTTGCGAGGCAAACGGAACAATTTGAAAAGCTGAGGTCTGCCATACAGTTCTGAAACTTTACGTGCTTTTAGTCTTCCTTGTTGGTTGATTGAAGGTTTGAAGCCGTCGATCGAGGAGGTGGCGACAGTCACTCATTGTCGGCCGTCGCTGTTGCAGAAGCTGGATGTTGGCGCGCCTTCTTCTCGACACGGTCACCAGGCGAAACGGGCTCTTGATGTGCGCCAGCTAATGCTTCCCGTCCGCGACACCATGTCAGAAACTATCATCGCGAGTCGAGCGCAATTACATGCTGCCAAACCCCGAAAGCGCGGCAACTCGCGGGAGCGTCACACAACACACCTGCTCCACTCGCTACTCCAGCCCGACCTACTCTTCTGCCCCGCCCCACGCGGCAGAGTTAACACTACCAAAGATCCTACACACTTTCAGTCTTCACACGACCTATCGATGTAATCGTTCGATAGCAGTTTTCCCTAGGCAAGACCCAGCGTAAAAATACAAATACTCTTTACACAACAAACCAATTATACATCGACATAAGTGCATAAATATATATATACAAACAGTAAAACAATTACAATATATAAAGAGACAGAAATGTCATATCTTGAGGTAACAAAACAAGGAAAAAAAATAATAGTACAATAGATGGAAATAGGAGGATATGCATTTACGGCGTTACACTTGCCCCACATTGTCTGAGGATGTTCGTGTAACGTAAACAGACTCAGAAAATGTCCCAAAAAAGAAACAGCGGAAATGCATATGCTCAAAACATCAACAAAATTTAGCATTCGTCTAATTAACCATAAACCAATTTTTTAGACCATAATAACTGAGTGGAGACACTCCTAATCTTATTCCACTCTGTCATCTTGCACAAAATAAAACAGGTTGACAACATATTAAAATTCATAGAAGATATAGAAAATGGTTTAGCTATTCCAAAATCGTCAAAATTCCTAACAGTATCAAGAAATGGAATACTATTTACAAAATTAATCAGAGTACATGGTCATAAAAACAGGTAGATCAAAATACGCAAATTAATAATTAATTACGTAGAATACACATTTTTACATAACCCTTTCATAATTAATATTCTAGTCATCGGAGTCCATTAAACGCTAAACAAGAAAATAAGACACATCAGATCGAAAAAAACATAAATATTGACAGTAGAATTCTTTCAGCTGTCCAGGAAGAAAAACAATTCCGCCTTCCGTACTCGCAAGTACAAAGAATGCCGACAGCGGCCCAAGAGCCGACAGCGGCACCGCCTCGCCAGTATTGTTGCGCCCGCCTGTGCGGCACGCTTGATCTCACTCGCCTGTGTAACGGCATTTCCAGAACGTCCGTTTCACTGAATTCTTTCGGAAAAACTCACTCCCGAGTAATCTCAAGGAGTCCATAAACACTATCACAGTGGATAACTCAACACTGTCCATCATCACACATGTACAAGCCTGAAACTTAAAACAGCGTCTAAGTACATCGGCAATGACTAGTAAAACACATATTCATGGGATCTCACAGCTAGTTACAAAATCACATTTACATTGCTTAATCTACTGTGACTCAGCTGAAAACTTAAACTAGCAGCTTGGATTTTTAAATTGATTAATATTCAGTAACTCTTAAATCATTTAATCAACATAAATTACCTATTAATTACAACTTCTTTAATGACCTCTAGGTCAGGCAAAAGCATGGCAATCTAGCAAATCGTTAAATCTTACACTCTATTTTACATACTGTATAAATTACCCATTGTGTGGTATTAATCGATCCTAGGTTGGTACAATTTCAAGTCTACAATATTCCGTAAGCATTTGTGTGAGGCATACCAATGACTTTATATGGTCCATTATAAACAAACTTAAATTTAGAGTTTTCATGGTCTATCTCGCTCGATTTCTCATGAGCTTTTACAAGTACTAAGTCTCCGATTGCAAACTTAGCAAAACGCGCTTTAGCGTCATGACGACGTATGCGAGCATCGGCTTTTAGCTTCATTACTTCTCGCAAACGATCTTTTTTCACACCAATACTAATGTTAATCCGTGGAGGGAATTTGATTATCTCTTCCAATTCACTTTCTACACTTTTGTCAATGCCGAAATTCCTCATGTTATGGCAGTTCAAACTCATTCCTACGTCAATGTCATCCGGCCAGTTAACAATGTGTATAGGCTGGTATTGCCTATGCACACCGTCTCCTGCCTCGTCAAAACCAACTACCATTGTTTTATCTAGTGACATACATGTCAAAGTTTTGCTTTCCCAGCTAATCACTGCACGGTACTTTAATAGCCAATCTAACCCGATAATTACTTCCGTAGTTAAGTCTGGCACGACGACAAACTCTTGTTCAAATCGTGCCCCACATATCTCGAAGTTGACAAAAATCTGTTTTGTGACCGGTTTACTGGCCTTCCCAGTAGCACCGATAATTTTCACTCCTGTTACTGGCATAACTACGATGCCAGGTCTGTCTTTCAGTAACTCAAATATTTTCCCAGATACAGCACTCAATTCTGCACCGGTGTCAATCAACACGTTTAGTTGTAGGTCGTGCATATTAACAGACACTACTATCTGTCTACACTTGTCCTCGACTGTTTCTTTATTTTCCCACAGTAAATCCTCGTCTATATCCAGGTCATTCCAGAAAAAACCATCCGGCTTTGATCCTAAATCCGGTTTATCTGGCGGCTTTTTCAGCCTCTGTTCACATACAGTTTTAATTTCAACACGTTTGTCCTGAGGCTTAGTCTCTAGCTTCGCCTCCAATACCGAAACCTTTTCCTGTAACTCGTCAACTAGTGAGTGTTGCTTTGCTATCGATTCACTAATTGTCACCTTCGTTGATTCCTCTTTGGTCAGATTGATCTCATCTGCCAATCTACCTGGAGGAATGTGCCCAGTCGCATCTGAAATTACTTCCTCTGGATCTGCGCAACCCACACTGCTACCGTCTGACCGCATAACGTCAGCTCTAACCTCATACACGCTGAAATCTATGTGCTTTTCTACCAATTGTGTCCGGCTATCACTAAAACTTTCGTAATCTTTCCCCTTAATACTCTCGCAATGTTTAAACTGGAGGTTTGCGTCGGATGGGTCGGCTACTTCTACCACTATAACTTTCGGTAAAGTCTGCCGGTTAGGGCCAGAACTTTCCGTTACTCCTTCAACATCTAACTCCTGCGGGACGAAACACGACGAATCTTGCTCGTGCTGCCCATTAACATCAACTATTTCTGGTAAAGTCTGCCGGTTAGAGCCAGAACTTTCAATCACTTCACAAATACTATCTTCCTGTGGGACGAGACGCGGCAAATACTGCACGCGCTCCCCATAAACACTTCTCCCATACAGACCCCTATAATCTCTTAGTTCGTCGTGTAAGCGACCGAACTGCCTTAACCAGACCTCATCCCTCTCTGCATCCCCTCGCTCGATGACGGACGTGTTATCCGACATCTGATCTTCTCTCAACAATTGCGAATCATTCTTAAACTCAATCTCCAGTTCCGCTGTGGGTATTACAGCTGCCACTTTATAATCGATTTCCGGAACACTACTTGAATTGTTCTCACTGACAGTGAATGTACTACCTACTGCCGTGTATACTGCTGATCTACTACTTGTGGGCGCACTCCTTTCTCTTAACACTGGCACACTCTCCCGCCGTTGATTATTCCGTACGGAATTTTCATAACGGCGACACCTGGGTCTTCTCCTGTTATTGGGCCGCCAAAATTTCTCCACGCCCGGTCGGCCCCTCACCGGCGCGGCTAATGGTTTCCCTGTCTCGTCCCAGCAGATACGCTCCCCGGATACTGCTGAGGCGGCTGGTCACACCCTCTGACGTTATTACTATTGCGCGAAGCCCGTATCACGCTAGTATGATACTGGTTCCCGTTATTCCAGTTATTATTTGCATTGTACCGATTGTTATTACGGTCCGAACCATTTTTGTCATTGCTGCGGTATGCATTATTCCCATGGTTATCGTTGTTATGGTTGGGGTGGTACCCGTTGTTGTTACCACGGCCTCTACCACTGCCGCGATTATTGCGCCAATTGTCCTCGTCCTCAACTCTTTCCAGGAAATCATTGATTGTCCTGTAATTGCTTCCTACGTAGCGTTTTGTATCATCTGGAAGCTTCTTGTAGAGTTCCCAGACTATTTCGGATTCCGTGCGGCGATCACGCAAATATTCCAACTTGCGGATCCAGCCCTCACAAAACTCCCTCATCGAACCGCGCGAATTCGCATCGAAAGGCCTCGATACGACAAATTCGCGCCAGACACTTTGCTGTTTTTGCTCTGACCAGTATTCAGCCAGAAACAAATTTTTAATCTCGTCAAAAGTCAGGTTCGTAATGTCGAGGTTTAAGCCCCAACGCTTGGCATCACCAGCCAGCACATCAATAACCGCATTAATTTTTCTCTCATTAGTCCATGATCTGGGTAAAACTCTTTCACAATTTTTAATGAAATCCGTCGCGTGTATACCGCCTTTTTTCAAGGGGTCGAACCGCTCCTCTTTCGTCAACAATTCCGAACTATGTGCACAGATTGGCACATAGCTCTGTTTTTCATCAAATTTCTTTTCTAATTCTGACACTCTCGTAATTACTTGGCAAGTGGTTGTCGCAAGCGTTTCCACTTCCCTCTTTTTCTCTTCGCAGGTATTAGCCTGCTCCCTCACTTTAGTGTCTACTTCGGACACTAAAGCCTTTAAAGTTTCCACCTTCTGTTGATCCTCTTTTTTCACTAATTGAATTTGTTCCGTCACCTTATTCTCGATGATCGGAGCAACTGCTTCTCCTACACTTTTCTCGATTCTGCTAATTTCGGAATCAAAGCGAGTATTTATGCTCGCAATTTCCGCCTGAACGCCTATCATTTCCTGTTTAAGATTACCGATTTCGGTATTAATTACAACAATATCTTCTTTGATTTTATCAACTTTTGTATTAACAACTCCAACATTGTGGTTAACAACATTAATAGCTTTGTTCTGATTGTCTAGCTTTCGTTCAATTTTTTCAGACTGAGCTTCTTGCTTGGCAGACAGAGCTATAATTTCTGCCGATTGACTCTTGATTTCATTAATCAAAGCATTCAATAAATCAGTTAAATTCCCAGAGACTACCGGTTTTACTTCCGTAGCTGGTTCCTCTATACATGTTCCCCCGTATTCATCATCAAGCGGTACAGATTTTATTTTCACTTCCGATTCCGAAACATTTTCTAAAGTTTGGAATTCCATTTCTGCTCTTTGTTGCGTTTCGGCGGTCGCGTCTTTCATGCTAGCCGCCTGCCCCTGAACAATGGGTACCGCGGTGCGCGTTTCCCACTGTTCGACCGATTGTTCCGTATCCAAGTCTACCAAATTTTGGCAGTTGTTGCCTTCACTCATTTTAATAATTTTCAATATAACTGACAAATCTCAAATGTAATTAGGATTACTCCCACTACTTATTCTCGCTGACGTAACGGCCTGTACGTAACCAGTACTTTGTTACGAGATTTGCACAATGCCAAATTCGTGTCCAGAACAACCTCAAATCCAAAGATTGTCCTGTCACCAGGTCGCCACGTGTAACCTCCCCCTCACTTACCGACCTTAATGACAGTGAAAATTTAAACCGCGTGTACCTAATGGAAATTTGGGAAAAGCAATCGTCACCGAAGTTAATCTATCGGTAAAGAGGGAGGAAAGGGTTACATCTAAGTGAAAGGAAAAATGCAAATGAAACTGGTGGAAATTAATTTTGAAAAGGGGTAAAGTTAATAAAGAAGGTAAATGTGCAGCCGTTACGTTAACAATTAAGTAGCGGTAATTAGGTATTTGAGATTTGGGGGAAATCACGGTCGCCAGTCCTAAGGACAATTACTATAGTAACTGAAAAAGAAAGGTTATTACACATATAATTAGCACTAGAAGCGTGGCAACTGAAGGTTGACACGTGTAGTGTGAAAACTGAAAGTTTGTCAGAAGTAATAAATTTCGCTACACTCTGACTTAATTTAGCAAAAGAATTAATAAAACCGGAAAATCGAAAGTTAATTTAGTGACTGAAGTTAATAGTGAGCTTTCTTTCTGAAGCACATCGAAATCCAGTAAAATACAGTTAGTCTTGGACTACCTCAACAATCATTTCAAAAACTACTTGAATCTACGCAATTTAGAAATAAGAGATTTAACTTTGAACTTGAATTAAATGATTCTGAACAATTAACAATAGTAAAATTCAGTACGTACCAAGCTGAGCTGCAGTCACAGGTAAGCTAAAATACGATAACAAAACTCGCACTCTAAATTTGTGCTCGTGTAACCTAAATATTGTAGCCAGCTACTGAACTTTGAAATTAAAGCAGTGAAATCTAATTATATTATTTTAATGCTGGCGTTTGAATTTCAACGACACTCGGGTTCATTTCGGAAAAGGAAGGGACCCTGCTTGGCAATGCAATTGGGACAATGAGCAACAAAGGTTCATGCTAAGTTGCTGTAATTTTGCGAGGCAAACGGAACAATTTGAAAAGCTGAGGTCTGCCATACAGTTCTGAAACTTTACGTGCTTTTAGTCTTCCTTGTTGGTTGATTGAAGGTTTGAAGCCGTCGATCGAGGAGGTGGCGACAGTCACTCATTGTCGGCCGTCGCTGTTGCAGAAGCTGGATGTTGGCGCGCCTTCTTCTCGACACGGTCACCAGGCGAAACGGGCTCTTGATGTGCGCCAGCTAATGCTTCCCGTCCGCGACACCATGTCAGAAACTATCATCGCGAGTCGAGCGCAATTACATGCTGCCAAACCCCGAAAGCGCGGCAACTCGCGGGAGCGTCACACAACACACCTGCTCCACTCGCTACTCCAGCCAGACCTACTCTTCTGCCCCGCCCCACGCGGCAGAGTTAACACTACCAAAGATCCTACACACTTTCAGTCTTCACACGACCTATCGATGTAATCGTTCGATAGCAGTTTTCCCTAGGCAAGACCCAGCGTAAAAATACAAATACTCTTTACACAACAAACCAATTATACATCGACATAAGTGCATAAATATATATATACAAACAGTAAAACAATTACAATATATAAAGAGACAGAAATGTCATATCTTGAGGTAACAAAACAAGGAAAAAAAATAATAGTACAATAGATGGAAATAGGAGGATATGCATTTACGGCGTTACATGTGGCATGTGCCAGTTTTCCGGCATGTCCAGATGCACGTGTCCTGTGAGGTTCTTTTGGCGGAAGACAAAGTGTCCATAAACTTTTAACACCGACACTGCACAGAATACATGGGCTTTTGGTGAATCTCGAATGGGCTGCACGATGCCGTGGGGATTCTCTGTCACCCACATTCGCAGATTATGCCTGTACACTATGCCACTTAAGAAAAAAAAAAGGTTACTTGGTCACTGAAAATAAATTTCTCACGGCACCCATTCCCACCAATAAAATGTCGTGTATCGGAAATTCAAACGTTCTAACACTAGGGTCAAGAGTCAGGACATGTGGCAGTTGTAAGTGGTGAGTTGTCAGCTTCATCCTTAAGATCATGCAAGCTGTCGGTTTTGCTGTATTCAGCTCTCTGCTTGGTCCATTCATTGACTTCTGTGGCCTACATGCGAAACTAGCCCACACACGGTAAATCGATTCTTTGTTCATCACAGACTGAACCGTTGCTTTTCCCTTGCAGAAGTATCGTAAAGCATTAAACTGTGTGTACCATCGCCGAATGGAGTCGGCAGTTATTGGATCTTTGTCGAACTTCGTTTTGCAGTGTCGTTGCATTATCTTTTGCAATTGGGGAGATACGCAGTCTATTGATTTAAAACATGTGTGCATAAAAGTCCTACATCAAGATAGCAAATTTTCTTATCGACTACCGGTTTCGGCTCATTGACCAGCCATCCTCATATCTGAAATAGAAAAAAAAATGTATAATATAATATGCATGTAGCATAAGTTCTGCGTTTTTCATACATTGCGTACCAAGTAAGTTACTTCAGGAATTTATGCTTCATATAACGGTAGTGAATAGCTAAAAAATAGATAATGTTGTAAGCTGTAAGTTTTGGTGTTAAGTACGAATGGCGCTATGTATGCACAGTACTACAACATCAATAATTAATAAAAGAGACACGTAAATGCTACTAAAAACATTAAACGTCAATTACAGTCGTAAGTAGCGTTACGTCTGTGTATTACAGTATATAGAGAAAATTTTACCAACTGTTCTTAAGCTGAAGGATGGCACATAATTAGTAACAATCCAAAAGTGTACGCAAGAAAAAGAGAAATAAAAAAACAAAGGATAGATAATAACCTAAATGTATCTCAAGCTCTTCGTCTTAGGTGTGTAAAGATCTAGAACGCGTGGCCTAGGTGTGACAAACAGTGGCACCCTCTATTAAGACTTAATAAAAAATTATAAATTTTCATAAAAATGTAACAAAACAACCGAATACATAAGGTATCACTACCTCCTGATGTAGATCCACTAGTGTGGTCCACCAAAAAAATCCAAATGAATAATAAAAGAAAGGCTTCATTTTACGATGTTAACTAGAAACAGTAGTGCTTGTAAATATAGGAATACCAAATGCTGTCAATATATTCTAGTATTTTAGAATATATACTAAGCAACTTTAAATCTAACTACCAGGTAGCATTAAACAGGGCTAGATTCGAAATAAGAAAAATATTCCTTAAACATAACTTACTATTGTTGAGGAAGAATGTTATATTACAAAAGGTCTAGGTGTTGTGCATGCAATGGATTGTTTGTGACTCCGGTTTATGATAAAGCCATTGTGCTGACTAAAATGAACTCGAAAGATTAATACGAAATCGAATGCCAATAATTATATGAAAAGCTTGTATAACTTGTAATGACATTCACTAATTTTCAAGTAAACTGATTTAGTATTCCATGGTTAAGGCATTGTGTACACATCGGCAGCGGCAGATGTATATACTCTTACAATAAGTATGTACAGAGTATATTGCATGTGCACAAAGTTCAATTTAAGTTATAGCCCAAGTCTAAATGTTATTATACCTCAATATGCACGAGACTTCCTCACAGATTTAATTCCGCCAGTAAATTGTCTCCTAACTTCCAAACTTCACAAATGCTCTCCTGCAGAACTCACGCATAAAATAATCTACAACCCCCATCAATAGCTCTATGCAATTATTCATTGGCTGTTTCCATTACCATTACAACAGGAAGTGGTAGTTAAAGAAGTACTGATTCTTAAACAAACTGCTATTTCAAATAGCTAGAATAACACTATAGTGACTAATACTTATAACATATTAAAAAAGAAAAGCTAGATCTCCTAAAATAACCAATAATGTTCGAAACCAAGATAATCAGAAAATACCAGGAAATATGTTGCCATGCTATACAGGGCAATACTTTCTGATGAAACTCACTATTATGACTACGAAGGCTTTCCCGGCGTAATAATTGATAATATTATGACACAATATTTCCGCGGTCCAACTGGCCGCCATCTTGAGGTGAGAGCGCTGGTGCACTATCTCGCCCGAACTCTGGCGAGATTGTGCACCAGCGCTCTCACCTCAAGATGGCGGCCAGTTGGACCGCGGAAATATTGTGTCATGAAGACGTTATGATCCTGCTGCATTCCCAAGAAGAATATTATCAAACTCACTATTAGTTTAAGAAATCAAATGTTCTATTGGTTTCGAAACTGAAAGTACCAACAAGAACTATTACTTTACATAGGTCAAAAAAGTAATAAATATAGTAATTCCAGTGTGTACAAGCCTAACTGTGATAATTGGGAACAGATATATGTGAAGAAATCGCTAATGAAACGATTGTGACTGTGCATATAGAAATATCAAAAGAACCTTCGGTGAAGTTAAAAGCAAGTGTAATAACGTTAAAAGTGAAATGAGAATTCCTCTGTCAAATGCGGAAGAAAAAGCGGATAGGTCAAAAAAGTAAATTGATGGCCTCTATGAGAGGGAAGACTTCTCTGATGACGTGATAGAACAAAAAACAGGAGTCGATAAAGAAGAGATAAGGGATCCAGTGTTAGAATCAGAATTTAAAAGAGATTTGGAAGACTTAAGATAAAATAAGGTAGAAGAGACCGAAAAATTCCGTCATGATTTCAGAATCATTAGGGGAAATGGCACCAGAACGATTATTCACTTTGGTGTGTAGAATGTATGAGTCTGGTTATATACGATTTGACTTTAGGTAAAACATCGTCCATATAATTCCGAAGATTACAAGAGCCGACAAGTGCCAGAATTATCGCACAGTCAGCATAACAGCTCATTCATCCAAGTTGCTGACAAGAGTAACATACAGAAGAATGCATAACAAAACTGAAGATGTGTTAAATGATGATCATTATCGGCTTAGGAAAGATAAGAGCACCAAATAGGCAATTTCGAAATTGCTGCTAACAATGGATGCAAGACTAAAGAAAAATCAAGACACATTCATGGGGTGTGTCGAGCTGGAGAAAGCGTTCGACAATGGGAAATGGTGCAAAATGTTCTAAATTGCGAGGAAAATTATGGTACGCTATAGGGAAAGATGTGTAATATGCAATATGTACATGTACCAAGAGGGAACAATAAGAGTGGAAGACCACTAACCAAGTGCTCGGATTAAAAAGTATGTAAGACAGTGATGTAGTCTTTCGCTTTTAGGGTTCAGTGCAAACATCGAAGAAGCAATGACGAAAATAAAAGATAGGTTTAAGAGTAGAATTAATGTTCAAAGTGAAAGGATATCAATAATAAGATTAGCCGATAACATTGCTATCGTAAGTGCAAGTGGAAAGGAATTACAGGGTTGAGTGAATGGAATGAACAGACTAAAGAGGAAAGAATATAGACTAAGAGTAAATCGAAGAAGGCGAAGCTAACGAGAAATAGCAGAAATGAGAGAAGCGAGAACCTTAAAATCAGAATTGGTGATCAGGAAGTACGTAAAGTTATGGATTCCTGCCACTTATGCAGGAAAATAAGCTATGATAGACAGAACAAGGCGGATATAAAAATCTGACTAGCACAGGCGAAGAAGGCATTCCTAGCCAGGAGAAGTCTGCTAGTATCAAACATAGGTCTTAATTTTAAGAAGAAATTTCTGTACATATACGATTCGAGCACAGCATTCTATGCTAGTGAGACACGTATTGTGGGAATACTGGAACAAAACAGAATGGAAGCATTTGAGACGTGGTGCAATAGAAGAATGTAATAAATTAGGTGGGCTGCTAAGGTAAGTAATGTGGAGGTTATCCACAGAATCGGCGAGGAAAGTAAAATATGGAAAACATCGACAGGAGGAAAAAACATGATGATACAACAGGCGTTAAGAATACAGGGAATAACTTCTTTAGTTGAAGAGGGAGCTTTAGACGGTAAAATCTATAGGGGGAGACAGGGATGGGAATACATACATCAAGTAATTAAGAACATAGTTTTGCAAGCGCTACTCTGAGATGAAAAGGTTGGCTCAGGAGAGGAATTCTTGGCAGGCTACATCCAACCAGTCAGTAGACTGACTACAAAATAAGCTAGAAGAGGGGCTGCACCTTAAAAATGAGATATCAGGATCACACACATTCATGTAAAAAACAGCTTTTGGTAGACATTTAATACCAGCAAAACGAACAAAATGTGACCTTTAAGTGTAATATGAAAATCCCGATTATGTGCTTAGAAGTAGGAAAATGGAGCTTCTGGAAGAGTTGGAAATACACACACATAATAAATACGTGCCTGATGGTTTACTGAATCACCAGCTTGAATATAATCAGAATTATTTGTAAACATATTTTCAGTCTTTCATTTTAAGTACATTATTTGTAATCATCCAGTCTGCTTTTCCATTAACAATTAGGTCACTTGTTTATCAACTGATGCTGGACATTGCGTTAAAGTTTATCTCCTGTATTTATATTTTAAAAGTAATGACCTAAGCTACTGTTTTCAACATTTATAAATTGTTTGGTTCTTGTTTGCTGTTACATAACATCCTCCTCCATTCACGTTTGGTCTATTAGACCTTGAGCTTCAGTTTACATATAGACCTTGGGCTCTAAGTGCAGCCTAGACCTCAGGCTACGATTATCACCTAGACCTAGGACGACAGCTGGCACCTAGATCTTGGGCCATTATTCGTCCGTAGATCCTGGGCTGCATAATTAAGTGTCATTATAAACACATAATCCTGGCATGTGATTGTAGGTAGACCTTGATCTACAATTGCTTCTAGACTTGGGATATAAAATAAATTGACCACTGAGAGCATGTGGTATATTCCTTAGATACTTATTGTATAGAGTGTTACACAGTTTCATATACTGTTATTGTTGTATATATGATGCCTTAAACATGGAGTAATATATTAGTTTACTTGAATATTAGTAAATGCTATTTTAATTTATCGAAACTGTTTGTCGAACTGTTGACATCCAGATTCATATCAAACTATCAAGTTCATTTTAGCCAGCACACTGGTTTTATCACATATCTCAAGTCATGTAGAATCTATTGTATTTGTATGACCTAGATCACAGGGCGTTTATGAGTAGATTAGATTAGATTAGATTAATACTAGTTCCATGGATCATGAATACGATATTTCGTAATGATGTGGAACGAGTTGAATTTTCCAATACATGACATAATTAGGTTAATTTAAGAACATACTTAATATAACAACTTTATTTTTTGTGTTTTTTGTTTTTCTTTATTTTTTATTTTTATTTTTTTAATTTTTTTAATTTTTTTTAATTTATATCTAAAAATTCCTCTATGGAGTAGAAGTTGTCATTCAGAAATTCTTTTAATTTCTTCTTAAATACTTGTTGGTTATCTGACAGACTTTTGATACTATTTGGTAAGTGACCAAAGACTTTAGTGCCAGTATAATTCACCCCTTTCTGGGCCAAAGTTAGATTTAATCTTGAATAGTGAAGATCATCCTTTCTCCTAGTATTGTAGTTATGCACGCTGCTATTACTTTTGAATTGGGTTTGGTTGTTAATAACAAATTTCATAAGAGAGTATATATACTGAGAAGCTATTGTGAATATCCCTAGATCCTTAAATAAATGTCTGCAGGATGATTTTGGGTGGACTCCAGCTATTATTCTGATTACACGTTTTTGTGCAATAAATACTTTATTCCTCAATGATGAATTCCCCCAAAATATGATGCCATATGAAAGCAATGAGTGAAAATAGGTGTAGTAAGATAATTTACTAAGATGTTTATCACCAAAATTTGCAATGACCCTTATTGCATAAGTAGCTGAACTCAAACGTTTCAGCAGATCATCAATGTGTTTCTTCCAATTTAATCTCTCATCAATGGACACACCTAAAAATTTGGAATATTCTACCTTAGCTATATGCTTCTGATTAAGGTCTATATTTATTAATGGCGTCATACCATTCCCTGTATGGAACTGTATGAACTGTGTCTTATCAAAATTCAGTGAGAGTCCGTTTACAAGGAACCACTTAGTAATTTTCTGAAAGACAGTATTGACAATTTCATTAGTTAATTCTTATTTGTCAGGTGTGATTACTATACTTGTATCATCAGCAAAGAGAACTAACTTTGCCTCTTCATGAATATAGAATGGCAAGTCATTAATATATAATAAGAACAACAAAGGACCCAAGACTGACCCTTGTGGAACCCCATTCTTGATAGTTCCCCAGTTTGAGGAATGTGCTGATCTTTGCATGTTACGAGAACTACTTATTTCAACTTTCTGCACTCTACCAGTTAGGTACGAATTAAACCATTTGTGCACTGTCCCACTCATGCCACAATACTTGAGCTTGTCTAGCAGAATTTCATGATTTACACAATCAAAAGCCTTTGAGAGATCACAAAAAATCCCAATGGGTGGTGTTCGGTTATTCAGATCATTCAAAATTTGACTGGTGAAAGCATATTCAACAGAAAATGCCATATATGCATGAGTGGGACAGTGCACAAATGGTTTAATTCGTACCTAACTGGAAGAGTGCAGAAAGTTGAAATAAGTAGCTGTCGTAACATGCAAAGATCAGCACATTCCTCAAACTGGGGAACTATCAAGAATGGGGTTCCACAAGGGTCAGTCTTGGGTCCTTTGTTGTTCTTATTATATATTAATGACTTGCCATTCTATATTCATGAAGAGGCAAAGTTAGTTCTCTTTGCTGATGATACAAGTATAGTAATCACACCTGACAAGCAAGAATTAACTAATGAAATTGTCAATACTGTCTTTCAGAAAATTACTAAGTGGTTCCTTGTAAATGATGTAACATACTAATAAATGTTGGTGACCTACTTCAATGTAACGTTCTTTCTCAACTATAGTACTTTGTGTTTCAATCAATATTTTCTTAGATTTCAAATGTAGCTAAATTCAGTGTTATCTTGCATTTACATTTATGCCTATTCAGTATATATATATATATATATATATATATATATATATATATATATATATATATATACACTGACATTAATATATTGACACTATTTGGTATTCCTGTGTCTACAAGCATTACTGTTTCTAGTTACCACCATAAAATAAAGATTATTTTTTATTATTCAGTAAACTGCTTATGATCAGAAGGTACATTTTGTCTGTATATAATACACCGAGTTAAGTTTACTTATTATTCTAACTGGCATCTAATGTTTTAAAAACAATTTCCGTATCTATTTTATTTATTATAGGTGTTTTATTAATAGACATGTCTAGCGCCATTTGTACTTAGACCAAGATGTACAGGTATAATACTATGTAACCTTTAGATCTTGACTGCCTTTATAGGAAGCATGAATTGTTGTATACCTTATACAATGTGCAATGTATGAAATACCTGTATCTTAAGCCAGCTGTGTACATACAAGTATGTAATCGCTTCTGGGTTGCAGTCTTCGTATGTGATTGGCTTCGTGATTATATTACAAACTATAGTGGAATTTTGCCCATTTGTCATTAGCTTATTGCATTTTGACATGAATTGTACATGTCAGCTGGTGTGGTGTAACGACGTATTAGTTTTCGTTTGTTATATGACCATGTGCAGACTTCGTCACCCACGTCAGTTACACTCACTTCAAAAAATTATTTATATTCTTTTTAAATTGTCATAGAATGGTTCTTGAACGAAACTGTAAAACATCAGTTGAGTCGTGTGCAAAGAATTACATCACTTGGGCCAATTGGTTTTTGTAACTTTTTCGAATTTAAATTTCGTTTGTTTCTCCTCAGAAATTATATTGACACACATTATCTTGATCTAATCGATATCAGAATCACACATTAAATAAACTTTTTAGATTCAAAGTTTCGGTAAACGACGTAAGAATTACTAATCTTGTCAAATATATTATTAATCCGTTCACACAATTCTTCATAAATAAATCTTCAAGACACGTGTTTCAACTTTAATAGCATACACTATTTTATTAGCTTCCTACACATACAGACGTGAACTTGAGCGTTGACAGACAGTGACTAACATTTCAATAAGATTAAGATCTACATGATGTCATTGTTGTACAAAAAGAGTATAAAACTTCATTTTTAATTTTTAGAAGCACGACGCAACAACTCGGTTCCAGGATCTTCTGTTGCTCCTTGGCTGTCGACCCGCGACGTATAGCGGCCAGCAATTTCCTCTCTGGTCGCGGCAACGAAGATGCTGTCCCCGTTCGTTGCGCCGCCCTCTCCGTACATGAAACACATAAAAAAATACAAAACTTTTAGATAATTCACATCTATTACAAATAATAAGAAAACACATAAACAAAACTAAATTAAACTTATAGTCACCTGCAAACTGGGCTGACTTTGGTGGATGGGTGACACTTAATTTCGTCCCACTACATACCCCACCCACAAGCTCAGTTTGTCAGGTTTTAACCGAAATTAAAACTTTTCAATATACAATATTTAACTGTTAATACATTTTCCTCACATTTTACGTAACCTAGAGTCCTTGCTATTAGATAGATTTAATCCTTTTAATTCGATATCGTTGTGACTATTTGTCATTTACTCTTAATTGTGCTCTTATGGTAATTCGTAACCGAATATAGGGAGATTGCCCCTCTTCAGTTAATAGTTGCTAATAAATACTAATTTAGTACGTTCTTTAACGTTGTACATTAGGACGGAGCGTTCAAATTGTGATAGATTAGTTTCAGTTTCATTTATTTACTAGAGTTATTCTTTTCAAGAATGTATATTACTAATAAATTTCTCACAATAACTACTAGTACTATTTACCTTACGTCATTCTCTTCCCTAATGCCTTATTTATGCCTGAGGTCAAGAAGAAATCAAGCAAAACTCTCTTTAGAATCTCGGCACGGCTTTCTTTACCTTCGGACACCTTGTTGGGTAATGGCCATTTATTTAGGAGAAACAAGCGAGAGAGCCCCATTTGGTGTGTTCTATATTAACACTATTACAAACCTCTATTAAAGGCACTCTGCTATGTTCTCGTGAGCCATATAGCTCTGGACGCCCATGGTCCCTAAAACTATTAACCATCCCCTTTGGTTCCTACTATCCGAGTAAATTTAAAATATGCAAAATTCCTTTTGACCTAAGAGCAAAATTTCTTCCATCTAAATCCCCCTTTTGATTATCTTTCTCTTTTTGAAGTACCAGTAGATTATTGTAGAACACATGTTTAAGCTTTCTGTCATTTATTTAAAATAACACGTAACTATCACGAAAAACTTCACATGAATAAACTATGAACGCTCTTCCGTGTGTAACATATACTAAATATTAACTTATTTAGGAATGAAGGGTTTCATTTGATCAACACTATATAATCCTTTAATTACACCTGATGAAGGTTCCCTAAGAAGTAATGCTTTGGGATGTACAATCTTATGTACAACATATGGACCTTCAAAGATAAAGAAGAATTTTCTACATTCCTTATCGATCTTAGAACTTTTAGGATGAGATCGTACTGACACAAGATCTCCTACCTGAAATGAGGGTTCTACAGCCTGTTGATTATAATTTTTAATTCTCCGTTCGGCATTTTTTACAATCTGTTCGCAAACTTTTTCGTCTGGGATACATTGTTGGATCTCATTTACTGGTGGCCAAGGTAAAGCAGCTAGTAAAGGCTCACCTATAATTCGTTTGCCTAAAATTTCTATAGGTGATAATCCCGTCGTTAGGTGAGGCAATTCATTTAATATCTTTTCGAATTCAGGCATTAGTTTGGCCCACCGAGTATGTTTATGTGCACAATAAGTTCTACATAATCGTCCTAATTCTTTCATGACTCTTTCTACTAAATTACTTTGAGGGTGATATTTCGAAATTAAGATATGTTTGATTCCATATTGTCTTATCATATCTTGAAATCTTTGACTAATAAAGGCACTACCGTTGTCAGACATAAGTCGTTTAGGAATTCCCCAGTTAACAAAGTAATTTCGGGTGAGGCAGCGTATAACGCTTGCTGTATTCGCTCGTTTCAAAGTATATAGTTTCACATGTTTGGACCAACATTCCATTACAACAAACACATATGTTAATCCTCCTGAACTCCGAGGCAGAGGGCCGAAAAAATCTAATGATAGTAGATCCCACAAACCTCGAGGAATTACAGCATATAATTTATAACGCTTGGATTTGTTATTAACTTTATCCTTTTGACAGGTTTCACAAGCCCTAATAATACTTCTCACAATACGGGACATATTTTTGAAATAATAATACTTCAATAGATGTTTAATACATTTATGAATTCCAAAATGCCCGTAACCTTCATGAATATAAGTAATTAACTCGTCCACAACAGTTTTCGGAATGCAGGTTTTCCATCTCTGGTGTTCCCTCTGTGCTTTCCAATACAACAAGTCGTTAAAATATAACCACACACCCCGGGTGTTAACTGTTTCGTCCCCATTATTAAGGTTTTGTATAATTCGTAGAATAACATTTTTCTTTCCTTTATGTAATACGGTAACCTACTACTTAGGACTCGTATTAGATGACTTTCAGTTAATTTAGCACGGTTTAAATTCCATTCAAAATAATTCCTATAACCTCTCCACCGTTTAGAATATGGAGGAGGGGCTAACAACTCTAAAGTTAAGTGTTGTTGTTTTCGTCTTGACCAATAATTTTGTTTAAACTGCTTAACAAAATCATCCCAATCCCTGAATTCAGTTCTATGCAGTACTGCCCATTCCGCAGCTTCTGCTTCTAAATGTCCTATTACAAATTGAATGCGTTTTTCATTACTCCATTTAGGAGATAATGATGTTTCAAAAGCTTTTATAAAGATTATAGGGTGCAGTTCGCCTCCTGGTTTGAATACAGGAAATCGACTTGCTACATTTGAATTTGTTGTTATGTCATCCAGACATTCTGCGAGAGAAATAGTCGGATTTTGTTTAGCTTGCAGAGACGGAGTTGCATCGGATTGGCTTGCTGTGATTGCCTTATTCATATTGTTGTCGTCCGTGCTAGCAAATTCGATGCGACTGTTGTCTCTGATTATGTTATTACCTCTGCTACCTGAAATGTTCTCGTTATTATCTAATTCCGATAACCGTTTAGTAATTTCCTGTATCCGCATTTCTGTATTGGATACGCGATTAGCTAATATCGATTCTTCACTGTGTTCACGATATGAACGCTCTGTACCTTCATCAATGTTATTATCTTTGGCAGTCTCAAGGTTACTGCATATTTCAGTAATTAAAAATTTCATGTTTCCGATTTCGGTATGGTCCTTTTCTACTTGATGAGTTAATGTCTCTAATTCTACATTATCTATTGAAGAAATCTCTACAGGTTTGGTAGAGACCTCTTTAATAGATTTCAATAATTCTCTGCGAACAATTTCTGTTTGCATAGAAAATTCATCTCGTAACATATCGTTATTTTTCTGTATTTCACTTACAACTAAGATATTGACACTATCTAGTCTCTCGGATAAGTCAGTAATATCGTGTCGCATGCGAGCTTTTTCCTCGCGCGATTCCTGGATATGTTCTTCTAACCTTTTACAATTATCAGCAATCTTATTACTAAGTCCTACTAATTTTTCCTGCATTTCAACTTTAGAAGACTCTATTTTATCACTTAATTCTCGACTGGTTTCATTAAGATATTCCTGCAACCTGTCTGTTGATTTTGTTAGCTCCCCTTTAAGTCTAGCAGTAGATTCCTCGTTAGACTGTTTTAATCTAGCCATAGATTCTTCGTTAGACTGTTTTAGTTCCTGTTTCAATCTAGCAGTAGATTCCTCGTTAGACTGTTTTAATTCCTGTTTTAGTTCCTGTTTCAATCTAGCAGTAGATTCCTCGTTAGCCTGTTTTAATTCCTCTTTTAATCTAGCAGTAGATTCTTCGTTAGATTGTTTCAATTTAGCGATCGCCCTAAAAAGGGATCTCATGCTCCTATCGGACATAGATTGCTCTTCGTCTGACATTTCACTTCCCGACATTATTGTAAGATATTAACTATTTACACACGCAGACTTGCAATCAACAATCCTGTAAAAGCACACTTCCTATGTACAACACTCCACTTCCAACTTGAAACAAACTCACCGGACACTAATATTGTAATTTGTAGTTCTCGATGATCAGTGTGCTGCTATGGGCTGCAGATGTAACAGCCGTCGATGCAGCCGCTGAGATGCTGCGACCCCGCTTCCGCAACCGGCAGGACGCTGAGTCGAACACCGAAAACGTCGCTGGCTGCAACCACGCCCGGCACCGCCGTAGACAGGCGAAGCCCTCAGCAACACCTCTAATACCAGCCGGAGGAACGCCCCGCAGCTGACGTACTGGGCGTATTAGTTTAGGGAGAAAAAAGGTTGTCGGGGTTTGCCGCGTTCAGCTGCTGCCCAACAGATGCGCCTTCTCGTGGAACAACTGCGTGACCGTACTGCTTGGCTGCGGCTCCGTCAGATGCCCACACCCACGAAGTCGCCGCTGGCTGGTGAAGGCTCCACGAAAACTCGCGTTGACTTCCGAAGGACTCTTGATGTTTTGTTTCGTACCTGTGTGCCTTAGTTGCACACAAGTCCTGTTTCTAAGGTCGCCACGGTGTGGTGTAACGACGTATTAGTTTTCGTTTGTTATATGACCATGTGCAGACTTCGTCACCCACGTCAGTTACACTCACTTCAAAAAATTATTTATATTCTTTTTAAATTGTCATAGAATGGTTCTTGAACGAAACTGTAAAACATCAGTTGAGTCGTGTGCAAAGAATTACATCACTTGGGCCAATTGGTTTTTGTAACTTTTTCGAATTTAAATTTCGTTTGTTTCTCCTCAGAAATTATATTGACACACGTTATCTTGATCTAATCGATATCAGAATCACACATTAAATAAACTTTTTAGATTCAAAGTTTCGGTAAACGACGTAAGAATTACTAATCTTGTCAAATATATTATTAATCCGTTCACACAATTCTTCATAAATAAATCTTCAAGACACGTGTTTCAACTTTAATAGCATACACTATTTTATTAGCTTCCTACACATACAGACGTGAACTTGAGCGTTGACAGACAGTGACTAACATTTCAATAAGATTAAGATCTACATGATGTCATTGTTGTACAAAAAGAGTATAAAACTTCATTTTTAATTTTTAGAAGCACGACGCAACAACTCGGTTCCAGGATCTTCTGTTGCTCCTTGGCTGTCGACCCGCGACGTATAGCGGCCAGCAATTTCCTCTCTGGTCGCGGCAACGAAGATGCTGTCCCCGTTCGTTGCGCCGCCCTCTCCGTACATGAAACACATAAAAAAATACAAAACTTTTAGATAATTCACATCTATTACAAATAATAAGAAAACACATAAACAAAACTAAATTAAACTTATAGTCACCTGCAAACTGGGCTGACTTTGGTGGATGGGTGACGCTTAATTTCGTCCCACTACACTGGCCATGCTATTTTCTATAAGAAACAACAATATAATGTCACATTGGCAAAATTGTTGTCCCTCGATATTATATTTATCGCCCGCATCTCGTGGTCGTGCGGTAGCGTTCTTGCTTCCCACGCCCGGGTTCCCGGGTTCGATTCTCGGCGGGGTCAGGGATTTTCTCTGCCTCGTGATGGCTGGGTGTTGTGTGCTGTCCTTAGGTTAGTTCGGTTTAAGTAGTTCTAAGTTCTAGGGGACTGATGACCATAGATGTTAAGTCCCATAGTGCTCAGAGCCTTATATTTATCGTCTGTAATACATAAAGGCTCAATTACACTGCTGTTGATTTTGCTTGTTTTTGCTGTGTCATGTTTTAATATTTCGCGTTATGCCTGTATAATTTTTTTATTTTACTAGGGCGACTTAGCTCTTGGAATAATGCGATGTGTAACAATTGTCTCACGTTAACAACATTTTAGATTTGTACTTATTGCATAACAGAGATTCAAGTATTGACTGTACTTTTTTTTTGCTTCACCTTCTGTATTCAATTTTATGGCTTTTAGATCTGAGGCAGGCTCATCAATGACCTCAAACGGTGATTGATGGAGGAGATTTGCGATTTAGATGTTGGATTTTTATCTACACATATTTGGCATTTTATTGTTACAGAGCACTGATGTGAATGCATTTCAAGCACAACATACGTCTAGTCGCCACTTGTCGCCGTCTTACCTAGCTGCTTAGGGCAGCCTCTCATGGCAGATATATGAAGTGTAGCTTCAACACAGAACTTTTGGAGTGTTCCCATATGAGTGTTTAGTTTTGTGACAATATATTATTTAATATAGCTGCAGTGGATGTATGAAGTTGCTTCAATCATTTCTAACACAACTACTTGCACTGTAATTCTCCCAAAATCAAAAGTGCTGATGAGAAACAACGTGAAAGAATTATTCAAATGTGCCCAAAAACAGCTCGGAACACATAACAGAAATCATTTTAAATGCACTAGTAGCACAAAATACAAGCTATGTCAAATCATTACTATTTTGTTATTTGACTATTATGTTATTTGAGATATGTGCGTGAACAATGTGCTGTTAGAAAGAGCAAATTCCTGAATTTTACATGGCCACGCCACGCTGGCATTTGGAAGAGCTGGAATTCTTAAAATAAAGGATTACTGAACCATGGATTGGTCGCACTAGACGAAATGACTGAGCTTTACATTACAGGTCTCCTAGGTCACCGGACCTGCCTGTGTGTGATTATTTCTTGTGGGAGATTATAAAAGACTCTGTTTGTGTGCCTCTGTTAACAACAACAATGACTTATCTGAGACGTCGCGTAGCAGCATCTGTGACTCAAGACATGCAGGCTGCTGTGTTGCAACAATTTGAATACCGCATTGGCATATTCGTGCATCTTAAGGGCGGTGGGGCATATTAAACACCAATGAAAAGGTATGAAATGAAAACTTATTGAGTTTCCCGTTCATCAAAAACCATAATTCATTTTATATGTCTATTGGTTTCAGAAATATAGATGTGCTATATTCAATGATTCTTTTTAATGCACCCTACGTTTCAGAGGTGACAATAAATAACAACATCAAAGAGTTATATAAATACGCCCAAAACAGATGAGCTCACTTATCAAAGTTATTTCAAATACACCACTAACGCAAAATAATTTCAGAGTTTTCAGTATGTAACAATAAAAAAAATTACTTTAATGCACGAAATCAGATTATACCACTTATAAAAATTAGTCTAGAAGCATTACTAACTTACAATAGTTTCAGATGCGCCCCTAGGTAAAAATATCAAAGAATAATTTGAATGAGCCCAAAAGAGTTATTTGAGAAACACCAGTAGTGCAAAATAGTTTACCAAAGACGAACGCCAGGGGCTCGGCCTGAAAACATGATCGGGGCCGACATTTAGATTGGGCACTAGGAGCCAGTGGCCGTCCCTCCAGTTTTTCGTGGACTGAATACAATTAGGTTTTACAACTCTAAAAAAGAAAAACAACAACATAAAATAGCAACTTCAATAAATACTCATAATCTTATAGAATATACCAGTTATGCCCTCTTTTCGTTTTACCATTTAAGAACGGAAATTAATTTACTATATGAACCGAGTGCCAGCTCAAACGATTAAGCACGAAAATAGCTTAATGGCAGCTGCCGTCCAGTCAGGGCGTAGTTACAGTTAATAGTTACCACAATTTATTACTGGGCCTTCCATTTTGAAATTTTGGGCAAAGTAACATTTAAATGCTGAGGTAGCTGTGCTTCTACGAGCACTGTCAACAATGAATAATTTCATTCAGTTTGTCCCCCACTTACATTTAATACGACAGACGGAAGCTCACGACTGAGTTCCGTTATGCGATGATAATCGACACAGTGGCCCCGCAGTTAGATGTAACTAAGCGCCTTTGCTGTGAAATTAGAAGTAACTTTCTTCATGGAAATGATCCAAACCAACAAGTAAATGCTGCCTTGGAACAGACGTGCTCGTACGTGCCTTTCACATAGCCACCTCCAAACAGGAGAAAGTTGACACTCTTACAAGGAAACCCTCTCTCCGTTCATGGACAGTCAACATGTACTCGTGGTTGCTGGCTGACTGCTGCAACATGTACCGCCTAAGCCCGGACCTCCTCTCCCTCACACTCTTGCCCGGCTTTTCCAAAGACCCCCTATCCGAAAACAGTGCACGCTTGGGGCGTGCTAAGGAACTACAAGTCAAAACATCATCGCCTGCTTATCCTCAAAACATGTTTAGAAAATATCAACTGTTGTTTTTGGAATGCATGTCTTCATGTTAAATTCGTTAGATATTTGACTGAGTAGGGTACTTTGTAGCGAAGATTCACTATTCTACACGATTACAAGCTTTCTATTAAAAATTATGTAATGTGATAATGTAAAGACTGGATCAATTCGTTGTTTCCACGTGTCAGTCACTGAGAGAGATAGCGCAGTGGTTAGTACACTGAACTCGCATTTGGAAGGACGACGGTTCGAACTCACATCCTGCCATTCTGATTTACATTTTCCATGATTTCCCTAAACTGCTTCAGGTAAATGCCAGGATGGTTCATTCGAAAGCGTATCGCCGATTTCCTTTCTCATCCTTCCATAATGTGAGCTTGTGCTCCGTCCCTAAGGACCTCTTTGTCAACGAGACGTTAAACACTAATTTTCTCCTGCCCTCCATGTCTCAATCATGCACTCATTGTATTTGTATTAGTGTGATTGATAGAGTCACACTTTACGGGCTTGCCATTTGATATACCGTGTTTAGTCTTTACGCTCAATTTGGTACCTCTTTAGAGGTTTTCTATCACCTTTATTACACTGAAGAGCCCAAGAAAGTGGTACACCTGCCTAATACTGTGTAGGGCCCCCGCGAGGACGCAGAAGAGCCACAAAACGACGTGGCATATGCTCGACTAATGTCTGAAGTAGTGCCAGAGGGAATTTACACTGTCCATAAATCAGTAAGAGTGGGAGGGGGGGTGGAGATCTCTTCTGAACAGCACGTTGCAAACATCCCAGACTTACTCAATAAGGTTCATGTCTGGGGAGTTTGGTGGCGAGCTGAAGTGTATAAGCCAGCCGGAGTGGCCGAGAGGCTCTAGGCGCTGCAGTCTGAAACTCCGCTACGGTCGCAGGTTCGAATCAGGCCTCGGGCATAGATGTGTGTGATGTCCTTAGGTTAGTTAGGTTTACCTAGTTCTAAGTTCTAGGGGACTGATTACCTCAGAAGTTAAGTCCTATACTGCTCAAAGCCATTTGAACCATTTTTGAAGTGTTTAAGTTCAGAAGAGTGTTCCTGGAGCCACTCTGTAGCAGTTCTGGATGTGCGGGGTATCGCATTGTCCTGCTGGAATTACCCAAGTCCGTCGGAATGCACAACGGAAATGAATGGATGCAGGTGATAAGACAAGACGCTTACATACGTTTCATCAGTCAGAGTCGTACCTAGACGTATTACGAGTCCCATAGCACTCCAGCTGCAAACGCCCCGCACCATAACAGAACTTCCTCCAGCTTGAACAGTCCCTGGTGACCTGCAACGTGCATCGATTCATGAAGTTGTTTCCATACCCGTACACAATTTGAATCGATACTCGTCCTACCAGACATGTTTCAAGTCACCAGCAGTCCAATGTCGGTGTTGACAGGACCAGGCGGGGCGTAAAACTTTGTGTCGTGCAGTCGTCAGGCCTTCCGCTCCAAAAGCCCATATCGATGATGTTTCGTTGAATATTTCACACGCTGACACTTGTTGATGGCCGGACATTAAATCTGCAGCAATTTGGGTTATGCTTCCGTCACGTTGAACGATTCTCTTCAGTCGTCGTTTGTCCCGTTCTTGCAGGATCTTTTTCCGGCAGCAGCAATAGCGGAGATATGGTGTCTTACCGGATTCCTGATATTCATGGTACCCTCGTGAGATGATCGCACGGGAAAATCCCCACTTCATCGACACCTTGGAGATGCTGTGTCCCATCCCTGGTGCACCGGCTATAACACCAAGTTCATACTCACTTATATCTTGATAACGTACCATTGTAGCAGCAGTAACCGAGCTAACGACAGCGCCAGACGCTCGTAGTCTTATATAGGCATTGCCGACTGCAGCGCATATTCTCCCTGTTAGCATCTCGCCGTATTTGAATGTGCATTCGCTTCAGAACTGCTACAAATTCGTCGGGCAGTAGGCCACGCCGCTCGAACTCTCAACACAACTGGCACCGCTAAGAGTATCCTGCGACTTCCACGCCGCTGGCAACTGGGTTTACACAATGCTGGTGATTACTTCGAATGCCATTAAAGCTTTTAAACACGTATCTATTTTGTACGAGCTGTAAATTAATATTTGCCACTATTGAAGTTCCATCCCTCTTAGGTAATATATATAAAGTATCGGTTAAAAACAGTCTTGGTTACAATTTTAGTATTTTTTATTTTTCAACGACGCGTTTCGCCTTATTTAGCCATCTTCAGGTTATATAAATAGAAAACAGAGAACAAATACATGTATTTAAGGTGGTGGTGGTGGTGGTGGTGGTGGTTAGTGTTTAACGTCCCGTCGACAACGAGGTCATTAGAGACGGAGCGCAAGCTCGGGTTAGGGAAGGATTGGGAAGGGAATCGGCCGTGCCCTTTCAAAGGAACCATCCCGGAATTTTCCTGAAACGATTTAGGGAAATCACGGAAAACCTAAATCAGGATGGCCGGAGACGGGATTGAACCGTCGTCCTCCCGAATGCGAGTCCAGTGTGCTAACCACTGCGCCACCTCGCTCGGTCCATGTATTGAAGAATCGCGATCGCGTTGTGCAGACTTGGGTAACCTATAAGCATGTATAAACAGATCACCTATTGAAAATATAAACAGATCACCTATTGAAAGAGCAAACACCTTCATTTTGTATTTATTAAGAATACTTTAGTCACTGTAGCCAAAGGGCATCGTCGAAAATATCAAGCCTACATCGCCTTCGTTAACTAGGTAAAAACGAGAAATATAAAATAGTAAAATCATTACCTTTTCTAGATGGACGCGAGAGGCACCAAGATCTGCATAACGCGTTCCCCTTCACAGGAGCGAGTAATAGTAAGATGGGGCTGAAAAAATACACACCAACGTGGAAGACAGACGTTATGCGGGTAAACTTCCCACCCCCTTTTCTTTATATATAGCTACATTGAAATGTGTAAAATGCGTCATCATTAAAAGTGACAAACTCGCAAGTATCCTATTTGAGTCAGAAAAAACCTAATGCCTTTGCTAAGAAGACGGAATAAGACCAGAGAGGAGCAGGGCTCATATTTAGGCAGAACTACGAGAGCACCAGGGTTACATTAATAACACCGATTTCATAAATTCTAAAAAGGCCTGATTGGCGCCAAATATTTGGCCGTTAAGGAGAGACAAATCTTTGTCTTCATATGCCTAAATATTTCAATTTCTTCGAAAATGTTTATATTCTTACACTTTTGCGCAAAATGCAAAATGTTAAGATTTTGTTCTTGCGGAGGACTGTGGCCACTGGCTTTAATGTGTTGGGCAAAGGCAGAGCTCTGTTTTACCTGTTCCATCTATTAAGAAGATGTTCTTGCAATCTTAAATTTGAAGATTCTGCCTGTTTGTCCAACATATCCTGCATTGCAATCTCGACGCTCCGGCACATATATCCCCGATCCCAAAATGCTGTTCTTTTTAGGTGATTCATTATGTATGTACATAAACTGGAGATTGGTAACCGCGGAAAATACTATACGAGGGCCCACTCCCCGGAAAAGTTTTGAAAAGTTCATAACTAAAATTGCCCATAAATGGCAAAGATATGTAATTGGGCTCCGCGACAGAAGGTGTAGTGGGTGAACTGCGAAGGGGCATCGTTGTTTTGTCTTGGTATATCTTATCAACGAGCGCAACACTGTAGCCATTATTACGGGTGATATACTTTAGGTTGTCAAGTTCTCTATTAACTGTCGGAAACCTTTTCGCTAAGATCACCTGGGTACAAATTACGTTCCGCCAATGCACTGACCTTTAATATCTTGTGTACATGTCGCCATCTTCATATGTGCATATCGTAATCCGATGATATGTCACATCCGTGTAAATGCGGTACATTCGCAGTTTCCCCATCTTCTTTCTCCTTACCATAAGACGGGTAATCATAGCTCTAAAAAAACTAATGCTGGCGGGGATGGCAGGAAGAAGCATGAATAATAGCATCTGTTGTCGTGGTTTCCTAAAAATATCTATGGATACTTGGTTATCACGTAGCTGTAGCCGCAGATCTAGGTAATTGGGGACTCCGTCAGTATTCATATCCTCATATGTGAAAATCAGCTTTGGGTGAAGGGCATTAAATTCATCAACCAAACCCGAAATTTCTGATTCATCGCCATTAAACAGAACCAGAATGTCGTCGAAATAACGCTGATAAAATAATTTTTTTGGCAGAAGTAGGAATTGCGTTTGAACACCTGGAGCTCAATGTAGTTAACGAAGACATTAGCTAAAAAACCAGCCAAAACGCTGCCCATAGCCAGGCCATCTCTCTGACCATACATGTTGTCATTGAACGAGAAATAATTATATGCCGTAAGAATTGGAAGAAGAGAGATAACCTCGATAATTTCATCTGTTATCAATCGCTTATTATGAAAGAGATTCTCGTGGATAATCATATTGGTTTCTTCTATCGGCACATTTGTGTACAAATTCTTTATGTCAAGGGATAACAGAAGACAGCCTGTCGGGAAGACCTGGTCCTGTAACAACGTAACCAGTTCTTTTCGACTCGTTAACGTCAAAGTCTGCTCAAAAACAAATTCTTTTCTCAAAATCTGCAAAAGAAATCTTTGCACAGGTTCACCTATATTCCCTCTTGTATTAATTAACGGGCGGATAGGGAAACCTTCATTATGAGTCTTAATTTGGGCCCTCAATTCAGAAATTTTAGGATCCATAACACGCAATCTTCACAAACTGTTAGGGGAAATGATAAACAAACATCCTTCAAGGCAATCTTGAAGTTCCCTCACATAAGTCTCCGATGGATCGTGGTCTAACCGGTGGATGTTCTCTTCGAAGAATGAAAGAACCTTCTCCACATATACTTGTCGATATACACTCCTGGAAATTGAAATAAGAACACCGTGAATTCATTGTCCCAGGAAGGGGAAACTTTATTGACACATTCCTGGGGTCAGATACATCACATGATCACACTGACAGAACCACAGGCACATAGACACAGGCAACAGAGCATGCACAATGTCGGCACTAGTACAGTGTATATCCACCTTTCGCAGCAATGCAGGCTGCTATTCTCCCATGGAGACGATCGTAGAGATGCTGGATGTAGTCCTGTGGAACGGCTTGCCATGCCATTTCCACCTGGCGCCTCAGTTGGACCAGCGTTCGTGCTGGACGTGCAGACCGCGTGAGACGACGCTTCATCCAGTCCCAAACATGCTCAATGGGGGACAGATCCGGAGATCTTGCTGGCCAGGGTAGTTGACTTACACCTTCTAGAGCACATTGGGTGGCACGGGATACATGCGGACGTGCATTGTCCTGTTGGAACAGCAAGTTCCCTTGCCGGTCTAGGAATGGTAGAACGATGGGTTCGATGACGGTTTGGATGTACCGTGCACTATTCAGTGTCCCCTCGACGATCACCAGTGGTGTACGGCCAGTGTACGAGATCGCTCCCCACACCATGATGCCGGGTGTTGGCCCTGTGTGCCTCGGTCGTATGCAGTCCTGATTGTGGCGCTCACCTGCACGGCGCCAAACACGCATACGACCATCATTGGCACCAAGGCAGAAGCGACTCTCATCGCTGAAGACGACACGTCTCCATTCGTCCCTCCATTCACGCCTGTCGCGACACCACTGGAGGCGGGCTGCACGATGTTGGGGCGTAAGCGGAAGACGGCCTAACGGTGTGCGGGACCGTAGCCCAGCTTCATGGAGACGGTTGCGAATGGTCGTCGCCGATACCCCAGGAGCAACAGTGTCCCTAATTTGCTGGGAAGTGGCGGTGCGGTCCCCTACGGCACTGCGTAGGATCCTACGGTCTTGGCGTGCATCCGTGCGTCGCTGCGGTCCGGTCCCAGGTCGACGGGCACGTGCACCTTCCGCCGACCACTGGCGACAACATCGATGTACTGTGGAGACCTCACGCCCCACGTGTTGAGCAATTCGGCGGTACGTCCACCCGGCCTCCCGCATGCCCACTATACGCCCTCGCTCAAAGTCCGTCAACTGCACATACGGTTCACGTCCACGCTGTCGCGGCATGCTACCAGCGTTAAAGACTGCGATGGAGCTCCGTATGCCACGGCAAACTGGCTGACACTGACGGCGGCGGTGCACAAATGCTGCGCAGCTAGCGCCATTCGACGGCCAACACCGCGGTTCCTGGTGTGTCCGCTGTGCCGTGCGTGTGATCATTGCTCGTACAGCCCTCTCGCAGTGTCCGGAGCAAGTATGGTGGGTCTGACACACCGGTGTCAATGTGTTCTTTTTTCCATTTCCAGGAGTGTATAATAACCGCTGAGTTCCCTTTATCTGCGCGAGTAACAAGGGCTTCCTCTACCTCGAGTTTTTTGCCTATAGATCTCAGACCTGACATCTCACAATTATGGGCTTGTCTCTTTACCGCCTTAGTTTTCAAATCACTCGCCCTACAGGTCAATTTGACATTTTTTCTTTAGTACACTTCAAAGCTCGATGGCCATTTTTACATCTGCTACTAAAGTGGCAATCTTTCTATCATCAAGCTTAGGCTGAATACTATATTTTAAGCCTTTTTCCAGAAGTCGAGATTGTTTTTCATCAAATGTAAGTTGGGTGAGATTAATCACTCTTTTAGCGAAAGTGAAGGCATTTCTAGGAGTAATATTTGGCTGTGAAATAGCAGTTGGACATCACAACCTAAGTATTTCAAATTTCAAATTTACGAGCATGCTTCTGCAGGATGAGTTGCTTCTCTTCCCATTTGACGGCATGTGTGAGTTGCATATACAAATCAAAAGTGAACGGCTCAAATATTGCCGACGTATGCCAACACATTCAATCTATCTTTTATAGCCTACCCGCGTCTAATTTCTCCTGACAGGAGTAATATTTGGCTGTGAAATAGCAGTTGGACATCACAACCTAAGTATTTCAAATTTCAGATTTACGAGCATGCTTCTGCAGGATGAGTTGCTTCTCTTCCCATTTGACGGCATTTGTGAGTTGCATATACAAATCAAAAGTGAATGGCTCAAATATTGCCGACGTATGCCAACACATTCAATCCATCTTTTATAGCCTACCCGCGTCTAATTTCTCCTGACATATGGACTGGAAGAATTTCTGTAATACATATAAAGTTGCTTGGCAGCACTGACAACTCTACGCAAACGCCGCTGCTCTCAGTCGTTAAGTGAAGGCCATTGGCCATTGCGTCTGGTATTCTCAGCACACTCTTGATACCATGGATTTCGGAATACTGAATTCCCTAACTATTTCCGAAATGGAATGTCCTATGTGTCATGCTCCAACTCCCATTCCGCGTTCAAAGTCTGTCAGTTCCCGTCGTGCGGCAATAATACTGTCGGAAACCTTTTCGCTAAGATCACCTGGGTACAAATTACGCTCCGCCAATGCACTGACCTTTAATATCTTGTGTACATGTCGCCATCTTCATATGTGCATATCGTAATCCGATGATATGTCACATCAGTGTAAATGCGATAAATTCGCAGTTTCCCCATCTTCTTTCTCCTTACCATAAGACAGTGTGCCATGGTTGGGGGGGGGGGGGGGGAGGGGAGAATGTGCAGCCAGGCTATGCCTTTAACATTTGTGCCAGTGTATAGCTTATAAGCCGAATTCCTGGCCTCCCCTGACCTAGTGGGATGTAGGAAACTCCCACAAAAAGTCACTCATAGGCTGACCAGCAAATCGCCCATCATCGTCAATGTGACTGGTGAATTCGATCCTGGGGCAGCTCATTCCCCTATCGCAGAAGCGACCCGTCAAGTTATATGCTTTTGAAACAGTTTTCTATTTATCTCTGAAGATTTCTCGGGAAAACAAGACCGAAACGACAGTTAATCGTGTATATATCGACAACCGCCTCTCAGACATTAAGAGAAAACTGAAATAATCATCACTAAGTGCGGTAAACACTGCTCTAGTGGTTTTTTGAAACCTAACATATTATCAACTGGAAGTATGAAACCTTTGTAGATGGTCTTATGATGATTTATTACCTCACCCCTTCTATGAAATATATATAAAATAGTGTCATTACTGGTTTTGCCATACAGCTGTCATACTCATATGTGACAAATTTCACTACAAAGATTTATACAGTTGTAACAAAAGGAGTTAGACAATTCGAATATCATAAGCCAACTACAATATTTCAGTGAACGTACGAGGACATTATACTGCGACACGCTAAATAAGACTGTCACTGAAATATTTTAGTTGACTTAATATTCAAAATGGCTCTGAAGACTATGGGACTTAAGTTCTGAGGTCATCAGTCCCCTAGAACTTAGACCTACTTAAACCTAACTAACCTAAGGACATCACACACATCCACGGCCGAGGCGGGATTCTAACCTGCAACGGTTGCGGTCGCGCGGTTCCAGACTGTAGCGCCTAGAACCGCTCGGCCACTCCGGCCGGCCTGCCTTAATATTTCTGCTTCTCTCTCACATGTGTATGAAGCTTTGTTATATATTTTGTGACAGGTGAATACGACAGCTACGTGCCGAAAGCGGTAGTGTGTGTGTGTTTTACACATAATGATGATGATTTCCCATAGTCCTTGACAGAGCGTAGGGGACGATGCGGGAGACCGGCAGCACCGTACTCATAGTGGAGGTGGTTTGGCATTGCCTTCCTCCGACCGTAACCGGGATGAATGTTGATGATGAGGATATGTTTTACATATACAGGTATATTAAATAGATTCATCCAATTTGGCACGTCTATATTTCTGAAACTAATAAAAATATAAAATTAAGTTTGTTTCTTGATGAAAGGGAAACTCAAGAAGTTTTTTCTTAATTCCTCATAGGTGTTTAATATGCTCCCCTTGAGATGCACGGCATATGTCAATGTGGTATACAAATTGTTCCCACACTGCAACGAGTATGTGTTGAGTTAAAGCTCCCGCAGCTGTCCTTACACAGTGTCTCATTTTGTTCACTGTTGTCGGTAACAGAGGCACATAAACAGAGTCTTTTATAAAACCGCACAAGAAATAATTGCATTCAGTCAGGTCTGATGATCTTGGAGGCCTGTAACGTGAGACTGAATCATTTGGTCCAGTGCGACCAGTCCACCGTTCAGTAATCCTTCGATTTACAAATTCGTGCACTTCCAGATGCCAATGTGGCGGTGCTCCACCCTATTGGTAAATGAAGCCGTTCTAATAAGTTTCCAAGTGTGCGAAAAGAGAGTTCTCAAGCATATCGAGATATGTGCTTCCTGTAACAATGTTCCCGGCAAAGAGAAATGGACCACACTCCCTTTCCCGTGAAACTGCTCAAAACAAAATCAATTTTAGAGAGTCCCTCTGTAATGGGGCATCCTTTTCTAAGATAACCTTTTTTTAAAGAAGAAGCTGATAGCAGCACTAATCCCAAATCTAGTATAGGTGAACATTCTCCGCTGTTTCACTGAAAGAATTTCATTTCTTTTTGCATGCGATGTATTGTATTTCAGACTAAAATGTGTAAAAAGATATTAATTTGTTACACTCTGTATGTACGTTTAAAATTACTGTTCCTTTAGAAATATTTGAAATTACGAAATATCTACCATACTTAAAATTCCTGCTATTAATTTGCACAATCTGACGATATTTATTAAATTCATTTCTGGACTGATTTATTAAAGTAATGATATAACTTGGTACAGATTCTTCTTTTGTCAAGAAAGTTTGTAAAGTCTTTTGCTTTGTAAACTCTATGGAATATTGTGAGTGCTGCGGAATAACTGGAAATTGTAAGGACGGCGTGATATTGAAAAATGAGACAGTGAATAAAATTCAAGAGTAGTACAGGCTAATCTTCACCAGTTACTTAGTTATCAGGAACCCACAACGTTAAATCAAAATTTCTGCCTCAAGAATGTACCCCTAGACGCAAAACCTGAACCCAGAGAAAATGAAGTTAAGTAACATGTTTTTCTTTTGTCTATCTTACGTCTCTCTGAGCTTTTGAAATTAATGACGGCACTAAGAAATATTTAACAGTGATGCGAGGGAGGGTAAAATTATACCTCTTATGTTGCACAGCTGCATGTGATTGTTACGTATCGCACATTCTCACATTACGTCGCTTCACCTTTTCGTATAAATGGAATGCTGCATCGCCACTAAACATTAACCGCAGAAGATAACTGTCCTCCTCCATCTTGCCAAGGACGTAATTAGGGAACAAGCGTCGTTGTTTGTCACCTTCACGAAGAGCTTGCAGTAGCCGAATATTTTATGGTTTCATGTGCAACGTCGACGCAACGCACGCCACACGGACATAGGGGGGATGCTAAGCTGTCGACCTGTCGAGCTGGTTGGCAAACGGATTTCTACCGGACTCCTTCTGACACTACGGCGGATGCGTTCGCCGTCTGTGTCAGACACTCGAGGACGGCCCAGCGATTTGCCTTAACATAAACAACCTGTTTCTCGGAATTGTTCAGGCCAATGTCTAATTCTCTGTGCTCTAAGAGGATCCACACCATGCCTGGAACAAAAGTCACTCTGAACAGTTATTACTGAACCCACAGAGCCAAACGTAGAACTCAAAACATTTCCTGTTGTCCCGACACCATTTTTAAATTTCTCAAATAACGTTATGACTTTTTTTTAAATCTGATTATTCTTCTTGGTAGCGTAATAAAATATTATACTGCTCTTATCAGTTCATGTCCTCATTTAGTGGGGTCTACACTTATGACTCACGCTTGCCACGCCACGTTGCTACATCGGCATCTACATCTACATCCATACTCCGCAAGCCATCTGACGGTGTGTGGCGGTGGGTACCTTGAGTACCTCTATCGGTTCTCCCTACTATTCCAGTCTCGTATTGTTCGTGGAAAGAAGGATTGTCGGTATGCCTCTGTGTGGGCTCTAATCTCTCTGATTTTATCCTCATGGTCTCTTCGCGAGATATACGTATGAGGGAGCAATATACTGCTTGACTCCTCGGTAAAGGTATGTTCTCGAAACTTCAAAAAAAGCCCGTTCCGAGCTACTGAGCGTCTCTCCTGCAGAGTCTTCCACTGGAGTTTATCTATCATCTCCATAACGCTTTTGCGATTACTAAATGATTCTGTAACGAGGCACACTGCTCTCCGTTGGATCTTCTCTATCTCTTCTATCAACGCTATCTGGTACGGATCACACACTGCTGAGTAGTAATCAAGCAGAGGGCGAATAAGCGTACTGTAACCTACTTCCTTTGTTTTCGGATTGCATTTCCTTAGGATTCTTCCAACGAATCTCAGTCTGGCAACTGCTTTACCGACGATCAACTTTATACGATAATTCCATTTTAAATCACTCCTAATCCCTACTCCCAGACATTTTATGGAATTAATTGCTTCCAGTTGCTGACCTGCTATATGGTAGCTAAATGATAAGCGATCTTTCTTTCTATGTATTCGCAGCACATTACACTTGTCTACATTGAGATTCAATTGTCATTCCCTGCACCATGCGTCAATTCGCTGCAGATCCTCCTGCATTTCAGTACAATTTTCCATTGTTACAACCTCTCGATATACCATAGCATCCTCCGCAAAAAGCCTCAGTGAACTTCAGATGTCATGCAAAAGGTCATTTATGTATATTGTGAATAGCAACGGTCCTACGACACTCCGCTGCGGCACACCTGAAATCACTCTTACTTCGGAAGACTTCTCTCCATTGAGAATGACATGTTGCGTTCTGTTATCTAGGAACTCTTCAATCCAATCACACAATTGGTCTGATAGTCCATATGCTCTTGCTTTGTTCATTAAACGACTGTGGTGAACTGTATCGAACGCCTTGTGGAAGTCAAGAAACACAGCATCTACCTGGGAACCCGTGTCTATGGCCCTCTGAGTCTCGTGGACGAATAGCGCGAGCTGGGTTTCACACGATCGTCTTTGTCGAAACCAGTGCTGATTCCTACAGAGTAGATTTCTAGTCTGCTAACAGAACACCCCGCATTCCCTTGTAACACTCTTCACTGAAGTAGAAGTCGCATGTAGAAACACGACCTGTGGAAGTTATGCCACCGCATATGGATCGCTATGCGGATGCCGCTCTGTTTTTCAAGCGCCTCGTCGACCGTGCCTGGCGCGCGAGGGCGTGCTGTGTGGCCTGCGTTTTATGGGTGACGTACGCGGCGCGTTTGTATCGTTTTGTTAACCCGACGCTCCCATCCAGGGGGTCACATCATGAGACCGGGAGGGGGCGCGGGGCAGGAGGAGAGTATGGAGGGGATGTGGCGCTGGCGCAGCGCGCTGATCCTGGATTATGCATGTCACGTGCCGCGAGCCGCGGGGCTAAATTTTCATACCCGCCAGTCCTAAATATTTCCTTTCTGTTCGGCACCAGGATGTTTCTGAGCTTGGGACCACAAGAGGAGGCGCTGAATCATAGCCCCGTGATATATTTCGACTCCCAGAATAGGACCATTTTCTACGGTAATGAACCATTCACCAGTGCTAAAGAACGCTATAGCATTGTTTCGAAATACCACTCTATATTCGTAAAAAAAAGGTGAGAATCCATACCTGCAAATGGATGCCTTTTACCGTACGACGTGCGGAAACTAATATTAAGTGTCCTGTTTATCATTCCGTAGAAAGCGTTGGAGTGGCGTTGCTTTTTTGCAGCAGACGGATCATCAATTTTTAATAGGTAAATAAGAAATATTCAGCAATGTTATTTTCTGTGATCAATTGTATTCTTTTAGGAAACCTTCTTATATAATCAGAGACGGTTACTGACGTTTTGCCACAAGAAGCCTTCGTATGTCGTTAGAGATTGCTACCTGTGATATCTCACTAAAGCAATAGAGATGCAGACACTCAACAGTTTCAGTGTGGATAAGGGGATTGCTACGTGTGGACGGAAAGGACAGTTGGTTGGTGTTCGGATGAACTGGGACCGTATCTTCTCTTCCATAACGAACACAATTTTGGAAGAGATACCTATAAAAGATGAAATGACAACATATTCGCCGGGAGAGTGTCTAATGTATGATAGTTAATCATTCCAGTATCGACTTCGTCCTGGAGCCTTTTTAAGTGGTTGTGCTGCCAGTTAGAAATCATTATAAATATATTTTTCCAAGGAAAAGGAGAATGAAATATTTAAGATAATTAATGTGCACATTAAGAGTCATATTAGACTTATCTGAAAGCTTAGTATGTTGTCAAGTCCTTGGTATTTCAGCTGTCTCATTTTAGTCTTTGCCAAGCTCTCAGGCGCTTCAGGTGAGTTTAATATGCCTTAAACGTCTGAGTTGCATTCTAAAATATCATGTATTAATTTCTTGTGGTTTATTTTTTATTTATTTAGCGTATGGCTATACACGCAACATTAATACATCAAGTGTCAGACATTAAAATCTTATAACATTCATAAATATAATTTATGTTTATATTGGTCACTTAAAAGGTTATATCGAGGTTTGAGATCCATTCTAGCGCCGATGGGGATGCCTCCAGGAAGTCGGACCAGTTCCCTGCATATGCTCGCAAGGAGCATTCACCATGGATGTGTTGGATCGTCTGTCTAGGGGCACCGCAGTCGCATTCTGGTGACATCGCTCTTCCCCATTTGTGTAGTGAATCCGCACATCTGCCATGTCCAGTACGTATTCGATTTAATGCGGTCCATGTTTTCCGTGTTAGTTCCATTCCAGAGATGTTGCAGATATAGCTCTCAAACCAGGTCTGTAGTTGGTCATTTGTCTTTTGGTTCCAATCTAGTCTCCATTGTTTCATGTGGTCATAGTTATTATTTTGAAGCTGCTCAGCTGTGCGTATGGGTGGCTTTCTTGATTTCAATCGAGTGTGTCGCAGTTGTGAGAATTCTTGTTTAATTGGTAGTTCTGGTTTTGTCTCAATCTTGCTGAATTCGTGCAGTAGGGCCGCTTTTCTACGCAGGTCCGGGGGCAGGATATTACATAGCACCGGTAAGCAGTACGTGGGCGTTGATTTAACAGTTCCCGAAATCAACCTCATTGTGTTATTTAATTGCCTGTCAATAAGTTTGGTGTGACAGCTATTAATCCAGACTGGAGCGCAGTACTCAGCCACAGAGAACACTAAGGCGATAGATAAGGTGCGTAATGTTTTTTCGTTAGCTCCCCAAGTAGTACCGCTAAGTTTTTGGATGATGTTATTCCGTGTTCCAATTTTTGCAGTGGTGTTCTCCAGATGTTTTCGGTAAGAAAGAGTGCGATCCAATGTTATACCTAAGTACTTTGGAAACTTATAATGTTTGAGGTTGGTGTTTCCGAGTTTTATGTTAATAATTTCATTTGCCATTTTGTTATTAAGATGGAATGTAGATACTTCAGTTTTGTTAGGGTTTGGCTTGAGTCTCCATTTCTTGAAATAATTGTATAGTATTTCAACGTCATTATTAAGGACTTCCTCTGTATTGAAGAGATACTTGTCTCTGGTAGCCAGTGCTATGTCATCCGCATAGCAAAATTTTCTTGACTTTGTGTTTGGGAGATCTGCTATACAGAGGTTAAACAGAAGAGGGGCCAATACGGAGCCTTGCGGAAGCCCGTTGTTAATGAGTGTTGTTTTGCTTGTCTTTCCGTTTAGGGTGACCTGGAAGGTTCTGTTACTCAGCATATTATGTATTAAGGGTGTTAGAATCTGGCAGGGAATCACTCTTCAGAGTTTGTAAATTATTCCATCTCTTCAAACAGTATCATATGCAGATGTTAAGTCTAGAAATACAGCACATGTTTTCAATTTCTGTTGAAAGCCAGCCTCTATGTAGGATGTTAATGCCAGAACTTGGTCACAGCAACTACGGCCAGGTCTGAAGCCTGCCTGTTCTATAGGTAAGTTCTCCATAATAATGCCGCTAATTCGATTATGGACAAGTCGTTCGAGAAGTTTGTATGAACAGCTAAGAAGTGCTATTGGTCTGTAGCTTAGCGGTTGGTCTGCTGGTTTCCCTGGTTTCAGCAAAGCTATTATTCTTCCCTTTTTGAATTCTCTAGGGAGATGGTTTGTAGTCAAAATGTTCGAAAAGAAATTTGCCAGCCATTTGACTACGTTCTTTCCAGCGTAGGTTAGAAATTCTGGATGTATGTTGTCAAAACCTGGGGCTTTGCCCGGTTTCGTATCCTTGAGGGCAGTAATGACATCATCCTCAGTGAATGGTCTGGAAAGCTCTGATATATTTGGAGTATTCTTTTTTAGTGTTCTGAGTTCGTGCTTAATCATCCTGGTATGTGGTTTGTCTCTCGGAGCTCTTGACATTTCGACAACGTTATTTGCAATTTTCTCTGGTGTTATGGTTGGATTCTTCTGGGCTGGTCTTGTCGTACCTCCGAGTTTACGTAACAAACTCCATGCCTTCCTACTTGATTGAGTGAAATTCATTCTTTCAGTTGCTTCAGTCCATCGTTGTCTTCTTGCGGAATCTAGATTGTGGAGGAGGTCATCAGCTATTTCTTGGTCACCACTACTAGTAAAATCCTCATATAGCTGATGGCATTTTGCATCCCATCCTGGGATGTATTCTTTTCGAAACCCCCTAGGGATGTGTTTTTTAGCTGTGGTAATTATAGCTTTCCTGAAACGATCGTAGCATTTAGGTAGTGACGGTATAAACCGGATGCATTTATCAAGGTAGGTCCGCTGAATACCTCTCCCAGTCAGCTTTTTGGAAATTCCATCTAGGTCGAGGGAAGGACCGTATCAGGGGTATAGTGACACCGATGTCTAAAATAACAGGCCTATGCTGGCTGTGTGGGAAATCTGTGGCAACCCTTCTATGTATAGGCACTGGTTTTCCCTCGTTATCGGTAGTTACAAAGCAGAGGTCCGGATTGTAGTCCCTGCGCCAGGCGGCCGAGTGGAATGTGCCCCTCTCCTTGGCATCGAATATAAGATGTAGATTGTTCTCGTCGGCCCATTCCACCAGCGCTTCTCCATGTTCATTATTTTGGGTGTATCGCCACATTTCGTGATGGCTATTAAAATCACCGACATATATCGTTGGGTGTTCATGTACGGGTAGTACAATACTCGGCCAGATTTGGTTTGGTGGTTTGTAGACATTTATAAGTCCTATGTTGTCTACTTTTATATCAACAACATGGATGTTGTTTTCTGTGCTTGTGGACAGCAGGTGTGCATGTTCAATATCGGATCGGGCATATGTGGCGGTGCCATAGGCGTGATGATATGTTGCGCCTATTTGTTGGAAGCCTTGAATACGTCCACTTCTTTGCAAGTCTTCCTGCGAGTCGGTATGTGTTTCCTGAAGGAGTACCACATCGATGCTATGGTCCAATAGAAACTTTGAAAGATATTCAGATTTGGATCGACTAATTCCCTCAATATTTAGCTGGCAGATCCGGACTGATGGTCCCAATCTTCTAGTCGGATGGTTCCCAAAGGAATCGTTCGTCTTGTCACTTCGTTGCATGTTTGAATTACCTGGAGATCCCAAAGGATAGTCTGGTAGCCAAGTTTGTAGACTATTTAGCCGCGATATAATCACGTTGCCCGGGGTGCACCACGTGGAGGCTAGTCTACTACGCACCCCATTTCTTGTGGTATACCACATTTACTTGAAAACGGCTGCAGGCTGGAATATATGATGGAATGTATTGACTACCATAACTCAGATACTCTGCTGCGAAATTATAGTCATTTATTTAATACAATTCAGCTGTGATGCGGAGCTAAATGAAGTGCCAACGGAACTGATTTCGAGGTCAAATATCTGTTTAGGAAAAATGAGTAACATTAAGCGGACCCTGACGTGTGTAATGTGGCAGGGTATTGGAGCTTTGAAATTCCCTGTCTTCCCTTTGAGCTATTACAGGGAGAAGACGTTGTATTAATCTAGTTTTTGTTAATGTGATTGATGTCAGTTTAAATGATTTTATTTGTCTAATTCGTTTCATAAATATTTTACCTGCTTCACGTCATGAGTGCTAGCAGTGCAACATACCGACGCAAGAATCTTCGACGCAACACCCACACACAGGGGGTGGACAAAAATACGGAATCCTAGGGTGAAATGCATGCTTGAACAAAAATGCAGGTGCTAGCCACACCTGAAGACTGCGCTGTTGTACTTGACCACGAACGGCACCTGTGAAATGTCCTCAGTACTTATTTTGGTATCAGTCACGCTCAGTACAGTATCGTGTACTGAACTAATTATGTCGGAGCTACGTAAATTCGAATATGTACAAATAACTTGAGCTTGTATGCTTGGTGTTTCCTTGACCAAGGTAGCCAAAGTGTTTGGTGTTTCAAGGCGCACCATATCGAAGATTTATACCCCATACAGGGAACGGATGAAAACATCATGCACGACGTTGCAGCGCGGACGAAAGTGTGTGTGTTGTTTGTCGTGACGGACGGTCATTGAAAAGGTATCGTGGCGAACAATAACGACGACAGCTGCGAAGGTCGTCCAAGAACTAATCATACTAATTCTATAATTATTTTCTTAATCGCTGACACAAGCCCAACGCAATCTGACTGCTATACATTGACAACATGACTTCCGATAACTAACACAAAGGAATGGCCCTGAATTGCAAGAAATCCTAACAATAATACAAGTCCAAATAATATAAAATTAAAGAAATATGAGCCTACCTCCAACTCTGTTAAGTGCCTAAACTCATTTCAATCACGAATCCCGATAGTCACTCACCTCACAGAAAATCTTCATAACACGAACTATAGCAATTACAGCAAGTAACAAACAACAGCCAGCTAAATAAAAAGATTCTAACTACTATAGACTCTTAACTACTAGGAAGCATATGGTTGGCAAATGAATGATTTTGTTGAAGAGCAAACAATGTATTTAGAAAATTTTACCTTATTCATGTGACGTCCATTTCGAAAAATTATATACTTCTCAATAATTCCACTACCCAAACGTTACCAACAACATTCATCCTCATTTTACAATGCATGTTCTACCAGCACAGAGTCTCCACTAAGAATTATAAGTCCATACACTTCTCTGTCCATTCGCTAACTGCTAGTCCGTCCAACTACAGAATCTCTTACCAACGGCAAGGAGCGCTGTCAGCGATATTAACACTGTCTACAGTGCTGCCAACATACAAACAGGCTACTTACACACAGCGTCGTACCGGCGAACCCTGTCAGCACCTAAGCAACATCAAAGGAGTTATATAAGCTGAGAACTACAGGGCGAGTTGGAATTTCAGGACCGCATATCTCTGAGGCAAATACGCTTAATACGAAAACATGGTGCCAAAGAGATAAAATCAGCACTACGCAGCTACGGAAGATTGTCATTTGGTGTTATCATTCCTGTTTCAGACTGTTTGCAAATTCCGGCCGAGTTAACGTCCCAAGAATGCAAAATGACTGGGGTTTCCTGACGTTTTTTACGTCCTTATAACGGTATTCCATGGGGCCCATGGTTACTCGGCAGTGTCACAGTACTGCCAAAGACCGAGGATTATGTGACATTTTGGCTGATCAGGTCCATGCCATAGTACAATGATCGTACGCTAATAATGATGCTATATTCCAAGACGACAGGGTATCTTTTCAGACAGCTCACATCGTCCATGGCTGGTCGCGTGAGTACGAGGATGAATTGCCGCATCTCATTAGTCCACCACTGTCACCAGATGTCAGTACTATTTAGCTTTTGCAGTCCACTTCTGATAGAGAACGATGCATGAACGCTACTCACCTACTCACCTCCATCATCTTTGATGTGTTGGCAAATGTGCCAACACCTTTTAGATAGAGGAGGCCTAATTGCACGCTATCTAACGCAGACGGGCGTGAATTCTGGAACAGGATAAGTAGTGAATTCTCATAAGAAAAGTATGCAGCTCCTCGAATACTTATCTTTTATTCTTTGATGTGAATACAGCATTCTTGATGAGACATTTCATACGATAACTACCAAGCTATGTAAGGCTAATGGCGCCTTGCTAGGTCGTAGCCATGGACTTAGCTGAAGGCTATTCTAACTGTCTCTCGGCAAATGAGAGAAAGGCTTCGTCAGTGTAGTCGCTAGCAAAGTCGTCGTACAACTGGGGCGAGTGCTATATCGTATCTCGAGACCTGCCTTGTGGTGGCGCTCGGTCTGCGATCACACAGTGGCGACACGCGGGTCCGACATGTACTAAATGGACCGCGGCCGATTTAAGCTACCACCTAGCAAGTGTGGTGTCTGGCGGTGACACCACAATCTTTACCTGAAATTGCCATTATTTTGCATGAAGAACTGTACCAGATTCTCTTTGAAACCTCGCGACTGTGAGCTGTTTTCAATCCCAATGATTTTCCTGCACCTTATTATTCATGGTAACATACTGCGTTTTTGAAGTTTCGTTTTTTTCCACCGCCAGTATGTTCAGCCGGTCACCGTAAAGTGATTCCGCCTTACAGTTTTGCAGACCCCTGACTGCATAACGCCGGCCGCGGTGGTCTAGTGGTTCTAGGCGCGCAGTCCGGAACCGCGGGACTGCTACGGTCGCAGGTTCGAATCCTGCCTCGGGCATGGATGGGTGTGATGTCCTTAGGTTAGTTAGGTTTAAGTAGTTCTAAGTTCTAGGGGACTGCTGACCACAGACGTTAAGTCCCATAGTGCTCAGAGCCATTTGAACCATTTTTGACTGCATAACGAATTACAAGAAAATAAATTGTAAAATGAAAATAACTGAAAGATTATTATCTATATGCGGTACAGTATTTCATGGTGCTATGATCCATTTCTGGCACAATCGCGATCGAGTTCACACACTGTTGTTACGAGCTAACTATAAATGTGCATCTGTATCAGCAACAGTGGATTCCAAAACGAAAAATCGCCCAGAAGAGTACCCCTTGACTCAACCAGCGTACAAATCAACTATACATAAAGTCTCCATAGACTTCGTTCAGTTCTGCTGAAAACTGTTGAATGTGACAGTGTAATAATGCATATGACATCAGAAAGTTTACTATTCGTATTACCAGATTCTTCACGTACTCCACGATTATTGTGTATAAATACCTCTGTCCATCGTTATAATTTTTTGCTTCTTCACTATCAGCTGAATCTTTAAAATATTTCAGCATGGTACCGTAATGTCGTTTCAAGTAAATTTGCGGTATCCATCTATCATGCGACTGCGTAATAGGTATTGAGAATTCTCGTCCGCTTCTTCCGTCATTCGCATTCAGCTTTAAAGGCTTGTGGCTATAGAACGCTTTACATCCCCTCTCTGTGTGAACAGCCACTGGACTTGTGAACGTCCGTCGCACCACGAACAAATAGCGAAGCACCACGCCAACACCATGCTTCTACGGAACTGAAGAGAGATCTATCGACTGAAAAATGGCATATCCAAATACTAAATAAAAAGTAGCGCAATACTAAGTACATCCGTGAAGGACCGAGCAAACCCTAGAGAGGCCGTGCCTCAGCCTGAATGTAGCTCACTCATTCGGCTGGCGTGCTGTGTGGCATGACGTGGTCGGCCCTGCACTGTCATTATAATGCTGATACCCAGTTCGTACCTAAGTTAAATAATTCGTCAACATTTAGAACACAATGATACCTACTATATAAATTAAATGTGTGTGTGGACAGGGGGGGGGGGGGGGCAGAAATAAAAGGAATGGGAAGGAACTATGGATGTCAGCTTATCGCCGCGGATTGCTCGTGAGCCCCAGATGCAGCTGACATTCATAGTTCCTTCCAGTCCCTTTCCTTTCTTCTCTTTCCACCTCCAACTTAGAAAATTTCCGCTCACATTCACACGAATAACATTACAAGCAGACCAATTGCAAACCGTCGACCACTTCAGTCATAAATATTTTTATGACTGATACTAAATGTTATTATCATTAAATAAAGAAAAGTATTAGCCGGTCAGTACCTTCAAATCCTGTAGTACTCACGTAAGTCTTCTATGTGAATTTGTGAATATGCTCATGGCACTTTCGTTGCCCTATGGATTACTTTCAGAAGTCAAATTAATAATCAAATTAACTTATTTAATATTACTGAATTTTGAGTTGCTGGTATACTCATGTACCACCAGAATAAAACAAAATCAGTAAGTAGCAGAGCGAATATGAATGAGAACAGTGGCGCACCTAAGTTCACAAAATAATGACAAGTTTCATTATACCTTTAGCAACTACAAGTTTATGGAAAACCAGCTGGTGAACCTAAAAAAAGATGACAAACAAAAAATCAGTGAAGGAATGCTGCTTGACGGGCAACACATACATCGGGGTGGAAGCTATACAAATTTTCCCGTCAATTAATTCCTTTGTACAGCGCAGTCTGACTTATTTTACATGAATCCAGTGCGAGGATAACCATTCAAACAAAATCAGCTACGATCAACTGTACCATAAACTATGGCTCAAATGAGAATTGGGAGCTGTGGATATCATTTATCAACCCTATATCGGTGCAGCAGTACATTACCCTTTTACCTTGATTCAGGCGGAAGCGAAAAACGGCCCTCTGTGGACAAGGAGCGGTCGCTGCGCCAGCTGTAATGTTTTGACGCGTCTACGAAAATATGCAAACTATGTAGTCTGGCGTTCTGATTGTCAAAACGTCCCCATCAAATTTCTGAAATTCCGACAGGTACCAATGTTAGGTGCACCCGTTCGCTGGTGTGGTCAAACCAATTTGACTCACAAGCACAACGGTGCGCGCCGTAATTGTCAAACGTCAGACGGCAGATTCAGGACGAATAAGTTCATCGCCGTGACACACGGTATGTTCGAGATGATAAGCAGTTCCACTGTTGGTACAGTTGGAAACCGCCACTGGCACTTAATCAACAACAAGATGCAGACCACAAGTCCCACCCACTTTGGAAAACCTGAAGGACTCCTCCACGGACAGACCAGAAGAAAATGACCTCGAAGATTCACAACCATTTTCCATCAAGACTTGGTACAGGAGGAGAATTAGTAGAACGAATGTGGTGTCACCGCCAGACACCACACTTGCTAGGTGGTAGCCTTCAATCGGTCGCGGTCCGTTAGTATACGTCGGACCCGCGTGTCGCCACTGTCAGTGACTGCAGACCGAGCCCCGCCACACGGCAGGTCTAGAGACACTCCCTAGCACTCGCCCCAGTTGTACAGCCGACTTTGCTAGCGATGGTTCACTGTCTACATACGCTCTCATTTGCAGAGACGACAGTTCAGCATAGCCTTCAGCTACGACCTAGCAAGGCGCCATATTCAGTTACTATAACTACTATCTTCAAGAATGTATTCTGAACAAATAATATTGTGAATCATGTACCGTCAGGAGCAACGTTCATCATTAATGGACTAAAGTTAAGTATCAAACTAGTTTGGTCTGTTTTCTGAATTCTCATTCGTTGTCATGTTCCAGACCTCACGTCAGTATAGTTCTCTCCTCGCGCCAGCCTGCGTGAGCTAAAACGCGTGCATTTCGGCCTTCACTCGTAACATGGTGTTGGCTCTTCTGCTAACACAAAAACGAAACCGATCAGACACTGCACAAACCAGTCGAACTGTATTCTACTCATTGAATCTCTCCTCTTCACTGTTCTGGTGCCCTGGTACACAATCAAGACACCGCACTGGGTTTCGCGGGAGGAAGCCTCTACTTTGCATATCCTGAGAGAAGCCGATCAGCGACTCCAAATCTCTCTTGTCTGAAAAAAGAAGATTTAGACTAGGGAAGCCTCGTTCTCACAGTAAGCAACGCCACGTTTGAGCAGAAAACCTCTACCTATATGGGACCACAGTCCTTCATTTACAGAGTGATCTAATGTTTCCATGACAACCGTTTCCAGTTTGTAAAAGAAGGCTGCTACGCTTCCTAGACACTCGTGTCCGTGAAATACGTATTTTTGCCGCACACTGAAAGAGCCTGGCGACTTCGTGGCGTCAGGGGGCGCTACAGCATTGCCTCCACTGAAGACGTACGCCTGCCACTCTGTCCGTATTGAACCAGCTTCTAACATGAGAATGCATGGAATTTTATGACTCTTCCATTTGTCACACAAAACCTCAATTTACTGCAGTCTCCCTTAAATAGCTTCCTCCACCCACTTTCAAACATCCACCTGTTTCCCATGATGGACAAGCGCCGGGCTCGGGTAAAATTTTTGTGAACCTGCGTCCTTCTGTCCAATCGTAAGCAGAAGAACCACTGAAGATTGTTTCCCAAAATCACTCGCGTGACTAGGTGAATGCACTCAGCATTTATGGTCCCCAGTTTATCTCGCTACCTGTTCCTGATCGCCTCCGCTATGGACCCCTGGGTACAAGCTCTCTACAGGTTGCGCATGTTGTTACAAGAACATTCTGCCCGCATTTTACTCAGTAGAAAAAGTCATCAACCACACGTAGCAAATGTAGCACCGTGGGACACCGAGATCACTCCCTAAAATATGATTGTTAAACTGACTGACAGTGTTCTTTAAGTGAGAGAGTAGCATGCCACCTCTCAAGTTATCCAGTCCTGTGTGTAACGGCGTGCCGATAGGGAGGGATTCCAACCGCCTCTGACATTAACTGTGCCAAATCCATTAATAACAATGATGAACGTACGCCACTGAGGGCAAAGGTCCAAGAAGAAGAAGAAGGTGGAAAACTTTAAGTGCTCCCGATGTATACAAACACATGATGCCGAATGCGTGATTGACTGTGGCCGGTAACATTCAACTCGATGAAACACAATGGACATATGCTTGACTCCAAGTTTGGCCTCAGACTTTGTTCCAAATTTCACTCACTCTTCACTTCCATTCATTTTTAACCTACAGTTGTAGTGTAGAAGAGTAAAGAAAGTATAGGTGCCAACGTCGAGACAAGAGACTAATGGTCGACTACTTTTCATGAAATAGATAGCCACCGGCAAGAGATAGTCCCGCTGTCAGCATCATTTGACCAATACTAGTGCTTCCCATACGGGTTATAAAATGCTTATAAAATCGGGGACTAGAACTTTAGATCAAGTATTGGTTGTCTCCTTTAGGCGGGGGACGGAATGTCAGTGAATTGTGTTTTATCACTGCTGCTCAGCCCAGAAATTTTAACAGATGTAAACACCATCAGTGAAATTATTCATTGTATTATTAGCAGGTAAACATAAACTTTGTTTAGAGTGTCCGCAGCTCATGGTCTAGTAGCTAAAGTTGCTGCCTCTGAATGACGGTGTCACGGGTTCGACTCCCGGTGGGGTTGGTGATTTTCTCTGAACGGGGACTGGGTGTTTGTGTTGTCCTCATCATTTCAACATCGTAATCATCATTCGTGACGGGGCTAAATTGGACTGTGAAAAAAACTGGACTGTGTAAAAATTGGGACTTCGTACAGGCGCTGATGACTAGTTGAGCTCCCCACAAACCACACACCACTGTTAAGGGCAAAACCAAAAGGTATTTGGTTATGGTCTACGAACAGTGTACATTATTACGTAAATCTCTATTTGCACCACTTGGGTTTAAGAGTAGTTTCTTTCATCTTTATCATACATTGTTATACAGATTACCGGTGCTGATTATTAGGTCATCTTCTTCAATTAATAAAAAATCTTGGTATGAGGTCTTTAGAAAGTATTGCAAATAAAGGCACTGCCAATTCTTGCACTTGCATGTAAGCCATCTGTCAAAGGAAGACGATGCAGATGCGTCATTATAGTACAGTAATAATTAATGACTCGGCGCTGCTCTAGATAGGCCTCTTCTGTACTTCTAAAAGCACAAGATCCGTGAGACATCCAGAGCACGTTTCCTAACATGATCGGCTCACCTTACATATATAGTTAAAGGCTACCCAGCCATTGACCTTCGTCTGTGCGTCTTACGGGAATCGCCACAGCGTGCGCGAGTAATGAGTGGGGGCATATGTCTATAAGGTACAATACATATGTAGAATTGTGGACAGTTGGGAATGCGAGTCTACGGGAAGCTGCAAGGGATACGTCGCTACAGTTGCGCTATTCATCTGTGTCCTCGGTGGCTCAGATGGATAGAGTGTCTGCCATGTAAGCAGGAGATCCCTGGTTCGAGTCCCGGTCGGGGCACACATTTTCAGCTGTCCACATCGAAGTATATCAACAACACCTGTCGGCAGCTGAGGTTGTCAGTTAGTCATCATTTATTACAGGGAAAATATGCAAGGTCATCAACAGTAACTGTTCTTTCGAGAACATGTTACCGTCTTCGTTTACATAAGATCTCCTTCTGTTTTCTCTCTAATTTTTTGCAGTTCAGTAAAGAAACTTCTTTAGATATCAAACATACAAACACCTACAGACAAATTCCACAATCCTAGCCATTTAATCATCACAGCAGTCATAATCACGTTTTCCACTATGATCTAAATGTTTAGCTGTTCATCCTAATATATTCAAAGACGCATTTCCACATTGGTGACTGAATGGGTCCAAAATTTTGACCTTTTCCGAATCAGAAGCGTTTCCCAGCTTCCGTAAGTCAAGCCACCGCTTGTGCCACCAAGCTGAGAGGGGCGTTAGAGGCGGCACAACTGTAAGATTTCCATACAGGACGTATCACAATTAGTAGCTAAATCTCATAAGGGTGAGTGTAGGAATGAAGAAAAAACGAAGATTAGGACAACCAATCCACATCGAGGTCATAAGACGTGGACGGGTAAAAGTGTACGAAGGGAAAGAGTGGAGTGGCGCGCCAAATGATAAGTCGTTTGTCTAGAAAAATATTCTCATGTTGACACTGATTCTGTTTGCCACAGCTTGCAGGTGTGATATACGTTTGAAAATTTTGTAAATGAAAACAAACACAAGGTACCATATGATCTCTGAGCACTACTTACAGTGGGAAATGATTCTTTCAGAATTATGAAATATGAAAAAGTATTTTCAAGAACAAACACAAACAACCATTTCATTGACTCACTCTTTTCTTCAGTAAAAATGGAAACATATACACTATGTGATCAAAGGTATCCGGACACTTAGCCGAAAATGACTTACAAGTTCGTGGCGCCCTCCATCTGTAATGCTGTGGAATTCAGTAAGGTGTTGGCCCACCCTTAGCATTGATGACAGCTTCTACTCTCGCAGGCATACATTCGATCATGTGGTGGAAGGTTTCCTGGGCAGCCCATTCTTCATGAAGTGCTTCACTGAGGAGAGGTATCGATGTCGGTCGGTGAGGTCTGGCACGAAGTCGGCATTCCAAAACATCCCAAAGGTGTTCCATAGGATTGAGGTCAGGACTCGTTGCAGGTCAGTCCATTACACGGATATTATTGTCGTGTAACCACTCCGCCACAGGCCGCGCATTATGAACAGGTGCTCGATCGTTTTGAAAGATGCAATCGCTGTCCTCGAACTGCTCTTCAACTGTGGGAAGCAAGAAGGTGCCTAAAACATAAATGTAGGCCTGTGCTGTGATAGTGCCACGCTAAAAAACAAGGATTGCAAGCCCCCTCCATGACAAACACGACCACGTCATAATACCACGGCCTCCGAATTTTACTGTTGGCATTACACACTCTGGCAGGTGACGATCACCGGGCATTCGTTATACCCGCACCCTGCCATCGGATCGCCACACTGTGTACCGTGATTCGTCACTCCACACAACTGTCCAATAGTCCAATGTTTTCCGTTCCTTACACCAAGCGAGGTGTCGTTTGACATTTACCAGAGAGATGTGTGGCTTATGAGGAGCCACTCGACCATGAAAACCAAGTTTTCTCACCTTCCACCTAACTGTCATAGTACTTGCAGTGGATCCTGATGCAGTTTGGAATTATTGTGTGACGGTCTGGATACATGTTTGCTTATTTACACAGTTTCAACTGTCGGCGGTCTCTGCCAGTCAACGACCAGGTCGGCCCGTACGCTTTTGTGCTGTACATGTCCCTTCGCGTTTCCATTTCACTATCACATCGGAAACAGTGGACCTAGGGATGTTTAGGAGTGTGGAAATCTCGCATATAGACGTGTGACACAAGTGAAACCCAACCACATAACCACGTTCGAAGTCCGTGAGTTCCGCGAAACGCCCCATTCTGCTCTCTTGTGATGTCTAATGACTACTGAGGCAGCTGATATGGGGTACCTGGCATTAGGTGGTAGCACAAGGCACCTAATACGAAAAACGTATGTTTTTGCTGGTGTCCGGATACTTTTGATCACATAGTGCACATTTGAGAGTGGTTAGTCTGCATCTTAAGCCGTGTTCATCTTTTGCCTCTTCAAAACTAGGATTATTATTTTCTCGTGTGATGTTTCGTTAGGTCAGAAATATGGCTGGGTTATTGACTGATATCAGATATCGTTCAAACTTTGGAGGTATTGAACCAGGGGCATTCGAGAGGTTATACTGGTACCCATTTTTATTTTATTTTATTTACACCTCAAGTTCCGCAGGGGCATATTGAGGAGCAAATCTCCAAAGTCATGAAACGTGTCAGTACATGAGAAAACAACATAAAAGTAATAACAGAAAAAATTAAAACGTTTATGTGGTGTCACCGCCAGACACCACACTTTCTAGGTGGTAGCCTTTAAATCGGCCGTAGTCTGTTAGTATACGTCGGACCTGCGTGTCGCAACTATCAGTGATTGCAGACCGAGCGCCGCCACACGGCAGGTCTAGAGAGACTTCCTAGCACTCGCCCCAGTTGTACAGCCGACTTTGCTAGCGATAGTTCACTGACAAATTACGCTCTCATTTGCCGAGACGATAGTTAGCATAGCCTTCAGCTACGTCATTTACTACGACCTAGAAAGGCGCCATTACCAGTTACTATTGATGCTGTAAAACATGTACCGTCAAGAGCGATGTTCACCAATTATGGATTAAAGTTAAGTATTCCAACAAATACGTACTATTTTTGTTAGTCTCATATCCCTGACCTGTTCCAGACCTCACGCCAGCCTGCGTGAGCTTAAACGTGTGCCTTTCGGCTTCCTGTCATAGTGGATTGGCTGTCTTGCCAGTCCACAACAGTTGGCGACGAGGCCAATTCGCGTTCGTAATTATACTGCCCTGATTTACTTGTGTAATGGCTTCGCCACAATCTCCAGATGTACTGTCCGAATTTTATCGCTTACAGAACCAGCAGACGCAGGCCTTACTGGATGCCCTTGGACAGCTCGTCCAGGGTCAACGTGCAATGCAAAACGATGCGGCAGCCGCCGCTCCACCACTACCGCAGCCACAACACGCAGTTGCACCACCTCTTCGTCCTTTTGATGCGGCACTGGAAAGCTGGACGGAGTGGTCACGCCAATTTGGATTCCATCTCGCCGCCTACAGAATTCAAGGTAATGAGCGGCAGTCTTAGCTCCTTTCGTCCGTCGGCGTCCACACGTACCGTGTGATAGTCAAATTATTTCCCCAACGCGACGTAGCAACTCTGTCCTACGACGAAATTTTGTCCGCATTAGATGCATATTTCAAAGTATCAGTCAATGTAGTTGCGAAAAGGTATACCTTCTTTCGTACAAAACGTACAGCAGGTCAGTCTAATAGGGAGTGGGTTGCACCCTTGCAAGGCCTTACTGGGGATTGTGCTTTTGAGTGTCAATGTGTACTCCCTTATTCAGATACTATGGTACATGATGCAATTGCACAGAACGTTTCTGCTGGTCGTATACGGGGACAGATTTTGAAACTAGTCAATCCCTCCCTTAAACAAGTGATGGACATATTGGATCGGCAGGACTCACTTGACTTTGCTCAGGAATCATTTGAAATTTCGCCACACGTGTGTCAGGTTAACCTGCCCGCCAGGCGAGCTGCACGGAACAGTAAACAGTCCTCGCGCCCGGCCGCGCCAAAGCCGCCTGGCTCTCAGCCACGTGTACTGCGCCAGCAAGCAAATGCAGTGAAATCATGCCCGCGGTGTGCTACTAGACATTCGCGTGAGAATTGCCCGTCACGCCAAGCTATTTGCTTTTTCTGTAATAAAAAAGGCGAAGTTCGAAGCGTTTGCCAGAAAAAGCTCAGATCGGACACTCACAACCATTCCAGGCCCTTTGCTTCGCGCCGAAATCGAACCAAGGATATTTCGGCTCGCGACACTTCGCCCAATGAAATTCATGTAGTTCATGCCACTCCGCCCAGTGCTACTCTCTCTAACAGTGACTGTGTTCGTCCCACAAATAGTGTGCGTCGACATCGCCGGAAATCCCATCAAGTCGCAAGTGATTCTGTACTAGTGTCAGCTCACGTTGCACGAGACAGTCGCTCTTGTCATCAGCAGGACAATAAACTTTTTGTAGATTTGAACATTCACGGCAAAGTGATACCGTTCCAGCTCAATACCGGAGCTGCAGTTTCACTGATCAATCACGACAGGTACAAACAGCTGGGCACACCTCCGTTGCGTGCCGCAAATGTTAAGTAGTTATTCAGGACAAGCGATCCCTGAGTTAGGACAGTGCAGCCTTCTTGCAACATACAAAGGACAAACAAACCTTGTGCCATTTTCCGTCCTTCGTTCTTCTTCTGCAGTGAACTTGTTTGATTTCGATTTATTTCAATTGTTTAACTTCTCTATAGTAAATCAGGTCCTATCAGTGAACTAGACTGTGCCTTCAGCCAGTGTTTCTCGTCTATGTGACGAATTTGCAGACAATTTTGCACTGGGCCTTGGTTGCGCTAAGAACTATAAAGCACGTTTGGAACTGAAAGTAATCGCGCAACCGAAATTTTTTAGAGCGCGCAATGTTCCCCACACATTGCGTGATGAGGTCGCAAAACCATTACACGATTTGGAATCACAAGATGTAATTGAACGTGTGCAGGCTTCTCTGGGCATCACCCTTAGTAATTTTGCAAAAACCTTCCAGAAAATTGAGACTTTGTGTGGACTTCAAGGCAACCGTGAATCCACAACTTTTCCTTTACTCCGCCCAGAAGATCTTTTTGACAAACTGTGCCCGGGTAATTGCCGGCCGCAGTGGCCGTGCGGTTAAAGGCGCTGCAGTCTGGAACCGCAAGACCGCTACGGTCGCAGGTTCGAATCCTGCCTCGGGCATGGATGTTTGTGATGTCCTTTGGTTAGTTAGGTTTAACTAGTTCTAAGTTCTAGGGGACTAATGACCTCAGAAGTTGAGTCCCATAGTGCTCAGAGCCATTTGAACCATTTTTTTGTGCCCGGGTAAATATTTTTCGAAGTTGGATCTAGCAGATGCGTACTTGCAAATACCGGTGGACAACGAATCCCAGCGCGTCTTGGTGGTTAACACGCCTCTTGGTTTGTGCCGATTCAAACGACTGCCATTCGGGTGTGCGTCTGCCCCTGCATTGTTTCAGCAATATCTGCAAACTGTTTGTGCGTCGGTCCCTACAGCAGCAAACTATCTGGACGATATTGTGATCTCCGGAAAGAGGGAAGAAAAACATTTAGCCAATCTCAGAAGATAATTTCAGGTCTTGTGACAAAATGGTCTTCGCTCGCGGAAGAACAAATGTGTGTTTTTTGCTCTTGAGTTACCCTATCTGGGACATGTAATCAATGCCCAAGGCATATATCCAAGTCCAGAGCACCTCCGTGCCATACAAGACTTGCCTTCGCCGCAGACTTTGAAGCAGCTACAGAGTGTGCTGGGAAAAATTAATTATTATCATATGCTATGTGCGCCACGCCTCTTCCATTTCAGCTCCGCTTCATCGCTTACGCCGTAATGGTGTTCAGTTCGGAATGCGAACGCGCCTTTCGCCAGTTGACATCGGCGTTGCTTTCCAATACTTGCCTTACGCCATTCGATTCCCAGAAACCCCTTTTGTTGATGGTGGATGCATCGGATTTCGGGATCGGTGCTGTGCTTGCGCACAAAGATGGTTCGTACGAACGCCCTATTGCCTTTGCGTCCAAATTGCTCTTGTCTGCACAAAGAAATTATTCACAGATCGAGAAAGAAGCATTGGCTCTCGTATTTGGTGTTACTAAGTATCATGATTTCTTGTATGGTCGTCACTTTACTATCATCACAATCCACAAAACTTTGACATCGCTTTTTCATCCGAACAAGCCTGTACCTCCACGTACAGCGCAGAAATTCATTCGCTGGTCTATTTTCCTCTCGCAGTACCGCTACGATATCTTGTACTGGTCCACTGCTAAGCACGGAAACGCCAATGCGTTGTCCCGTTTGCCTGTTGCTGAGGATAGAGCATTCGATTCTTCCGAACTTGCTTGCATGTTCATTGATTCGGAAACCGATGAAGTGGTCGACTCGTTTCCTATTGATTTTCGTCGTGTAGCTACAGCCACAGCTGCCGACCCTGTCCTTGCTACCGTTCTGCGTTTTGTTGCTACGCAATGGCCCTTGTCAAAGTCACGGATCGAGGATCCGTTGGTTCGCCGATTTTTTGCTCACCAGGAGAGACTTTTTGTACGACGTGGTGTTTTGCTGTTGCGTTCTGATAATGATCAGTAAAGGGTCGTGGTCCCACGTTCGTTACAGTCCTCTGCACAGACTATTGTTTCCAACAATGGCCCACAATTCATGTCCGCAGAATTTCAGTCATTCTGCAAGGCCAATGGTATTCAACATCTGACGTCCGCGCCGTTTTCGCCACAGTCAAACGGTGCCGCTGAACGTTTGGTCAGGACTTTCAAGTCACAGATGTTGAGGTTGAAAGAGTCGCATTCTCGGGAGGACGTGTTATTGCTCTTTTTATCCTCGTATCGCTCTCAGCCCCGTGATGGTCGCTCGCCGGCTGAGTTGCTTCACGGTCGCCCTCATAGCACCTTGATGTTTTTGCCATATCCGCCGCATCAGGTACCTGTGCAGCGGCAGACACCTGCTTTTGCCCCAGGCGACGTTGTCTACTACGGCAACTATCGAGGTTCACGGCGTTGGCTCGCAGGGCGCATTCTTCGCTGCCTCGGCCGCGCTATGTATCTGGTTTTGGGGGCCTCTGGTGTGGTGCGTCGGCATCTCAATCAGCACGGGATCTGCCGCTCCCCGTCTGCTTTCAGCGACGGTGCCGTCCGGTCAGCGCCCTGGGGACCCATCTACTCGCTCGCCTCAGCCCCAGGTGTTACCGACGCTGCCTTCCATTGTGCCCCATGGCGACGCGCCGCCGCCGCCGCCTGTTCTCCCGCCGGCGACGCCCGCAGTGGACGCGTCGCTGCAACCGCCGGGCGCCTCCCAGGGTCACGCGCCGCCGATCGCTTCCCATGACCAGTTGTCCTCCGCCATGGACCTCTTGCCCGATCCGGACCATGTGTCGTCTTCGCCCGTCGGGAGCCCCGGCCCGATGGAGGTCGACTCTTCGGCCCCTCCTGTCTCTCTACGGGCGCATACACCGCATGTTGGCGTGCACCCTGGAGCTGGTTTTCAGGCGTTTCCTAGCTCCCCTCGGTCCGAATGGCAGGGTGCGGGTGGCACAGCCTCGCCTGTTGTTAGGCTCCCCACCTCGTCGCATACGTCAACATGGGGTCCTCCCCACGGCGGGCGGAAGCCTTATGCCACAACCGTTCCGCCGATTTGCGGCGGAGGAATGTGGTGTCACGCCAGACACCACACTTGCTGGGTGGTAGCCTTTAAATCGGCCGTGGTCTGTTAGTATACGTCGGACCCGCGTGTCGCAACTATCAGTGATTGCAGACCGAGCGCCGCCACACGGCAGGTCTAGAGAGACTTCCTAGCACTCGCCCCAGTTGTACAGCCGACTTTGCTAGTGATGGTTCACTGACAAATTACGCTCTCATTTGCCGAGACGATAGTTAGCATAGCCTTCAGCTACGTCATTTGCTACGACCTAGCAAGGCGCCATTACCAGTTACTATTGATGCTGTAAAACATGTATCGTCAAGAGCGATGTTCACCAATTATGGATTAAAGTTAAGTATTCCAACAGATACGTACTATTTTTGCTAGTCTCATATCCCTGACCTGTTCCAGACCTCACGCCGGCCTGCGTGAGCTTAAACGCGTGCCTTTCGGCTTCCTGTCATAGTGGATTGGCTGTCTTGCCAGTCCACAATAGTTTATGAACCCAAAAAAGTCAAGCCGTAAGTTTAAGTAAACGCAGTCAACAATAAAACAAGAATCAGCTTAATTTTTCAAGGAATTCCTCAACGGTATAGCAGGAGTGATACAAGGGCGCATGGATTGCTACTAAGATTTTTGAATTCTTGTGGTGGCATATTGAAAATAGATGCTGCAGTATACTGCGCACCTTTCTACACAAGAGTTATGGAAGTCCGATCCAAATACTGGTCTGTTTTCTGCTGACTATTAACTGAGTGAAAGCTGCTTATTCTTGGGAATAAGCTAATATTGTTATCAAGAAATGCCCGTAAGGAATATATATATTGAGAGGCAAATGTCAAAACACGCAGCCTCGTGAGGGGTCGGCAAAAGGTTCGTGAACTTACACCATTTATTGCCCGAACCGCCTGTTTCTGAGCCAAATTATCCTTTCAGAATGGGAAGAGTTACCACAAAATATAATACCTTACGACATAAGCGAATGAAAGTAAGAAAAGTACACTAATTTTGGTGTCGAACGATCATTTGCTTCAGATACAGTTCGACTAGTGAAAAAGGCAGCATTAATTCTTTGAAGAAGCTCCTGAACGTGAGATTTCCATGACAGTTTACTATCTATCTGAACACCTAGAAATCTGAACTGTTCGGTTTCACTAATCATATGCCCATTCTGTGAAATTGAAAAGTCAGGTTTTGTTTAATTGTGGACATCGCTACCTGTATCTAGACAAGGAAACATAATGGAGGGATGCTGAGAAACGTATGAGCGGAATGGATTTAGTGACAACTGCAAAGAAAAACTAATGAATAGTATATAGCAGCTCCACAATCAAGGGGGATGGTTCGTGATTGAGAACAATCTTACTTTGGGAAAGTGAGTGAGAAAACATCGACCCGTCAATTGCAAAGAAACTAGCCATTTCGTCATTTGAGTAAAGAAATTGTTGTAAACAATGGAAAACCTAAATAGGGAAGTACATACAGTGATTTCAACCATTGTCCACCAGAATGGAATTCGCTTTGTTATTACTAACAGCAAACAGCTGAAGACTTGCAGTGAGATGCAATGAGTTGAAACACAGTTGTATTTCTCTCGATTAGTTTTAATTACAAGAAACCATGAAATTATACTGTGTTAATCCAAAGTGCACACTCTTCTGGTGCTTTATAACTATGCATTGTCTATCTCCTCAGAACTCTTACCACTCTGCACATGTTGTTCACAGTTGTAAGACAGTCGTAGAAGAATAGCTGACAGTTTGCTGATCTGTGAATTTTACTGGCTGGTATCACATCCTAGATATCACAGATGATTCCTCGGCAATTTCTGTCTCTATAAAAAAAAAGTGTTCTCATTGTCACCCGATGTACCTAGCAGAAGCAGTTTCGCCTAACCCTTGTGTGCAATGAAACGGTCGACCACCTCTCCTGTTCCACAGTTTCGGAGGGTTTCAACCGGCACGAAACAGCCAACACTACCTCCTACATTCATTACAGCGCGGTGAAGTTGGGTGTTGTTAGTATCTGAAACTGTTATTTGGCTGAAATAGTCCTACAACTGCTCCTTGTTGTGTTACCAGGATGGTGACTGTAGCACGGTGTTCCTGCTGCAGCCCAGGAGACAAGGTTAATTACGTTCCTGTGGCTTTGTGGACGGCACGGGCAGAGCCTTGAAACTTCCGCTGGCATCCCAGAGAAATTCTCTGTGGCTACCGTGACATGGCTAGCCGACTTTCAGACAAGTTTCCGCCCACTCTCTAAGCCATTACGGAAACGCTTCGCATTTCCAGGAGACCGGCTTTTGTGCTAATGCTTTCTGGAGTTAATTTCCGCCCGCAGTTTGCTCGGAGGTATCTTCAGCTCAGTTCGTTTTCCGCCCCAAGAAGCTCTATTTTCACTTTTTAGATCCTCTGACGTCGGTCATCGCCCCGCTCTTGATGTACGTTAAGCTGATGGAGCCTCTCTCGGTTGCATCCTAATCTTCGTGTTGCTTTCGTAATTTACTGCATGTTATGAATAATATTAACAGATTTTTTCGTCTTTACGTGGCAGGATAGCTAAGATGCGTAAAAAATTACCAATTTTTTACGTGATCTAGCATGATACTGAAGCACTGTTATCTTAAGGACTGGAGGACAACACCGAAAAGCCTCAATTTTTAAATGCACAAAACGAAGTGACACATTTCATTACTTTTTTGAAATAGTTTGTCTTCTACCAGCTTTGATGCCATTCGTAACGTTTCCATCTATTTCATCTCACAGAAAAACGTACACGTAATGTCCTCAGTTATTAGCTCTATATATACCAATGTCTTCCTTTACATTGTTTGCCCTCATTACTAAGTAAGTTACAAGTTGTAATACGCACGTAATTTGTAAGTTGAGAATTACGTTCATTTCAGTATGAATACGAACAAGAATCGTAATGGGAAAAATGAACACTTCTTGAACGAGACTCCCATTACTACAAACGTAAGAAGACCGTTGAAATAGGACTGTAGCATGAGCATTTTCCCACAGCAACCCGCACACCACACAGCACACAGCTACACTCTTACAGGTACAATCCCAACTAGCAGTCGTTATCACTTATATTTCAACCTCCTCGTCGTTCATTATCCCTCTCAATTCTCCTAATACCAGATAAGGCTTCAAAAGTGCTAAATTAATCAATACCATTCTTAACGCGTGTATTATTTTGTTATTATTACCTCTGTTACTATTATTACTATTACTGTAAATTATTAGGCCTACCTCCTCTCTTTCAAATTCTAAAGGTGGCAGGGATAAAATACAGGGAGCGAAAGGCTATTTACAATTTGTACATAGACCAGATGGCAGTTATAAGAGTCGAGGGGCATGAAAGGGATGCAGTGGTTGGGAAGGGAGTGAGGCAGGGTTGTAGCCTCTACCCGATGTTATTCAATCTGTATATTGAGCAAGCAGTAAAGGAAACAAAAGGAAAATTCGGAGTAGGTATTGATATCCGGGAAGAAGAAATAAAACTTTGAGGTTTGCCGATGACATTGTAATTCTGTCAGAGACAGCAAAGAACCTAAAAGAGCAGCTGAACGGAATGGGCAGTGTCTTGAAAGGAGGATATAAGCTGAACATCAACAAAAGCAAAACGAGGATAATGGAATGTAGTCGAATTAAGTCGGGTGAAGCTGAGGGAATTAGATTAGGGAATGAGACACTTAAAGTAGTAAAGGAGTTTTGCTATTTGGGGAGCAAAATAACTGATGAGGGCGAAGTAGCGAAGATATAAAATGTAGACTGGCAATGGCAAGGAATGCGTTTCTGAAGAAGAGAAATTTGTTAACATCGAGTATAGATTTAAGTGTCAGGAAGTCGTTTCTGAAAGTATTTGTATGAAGTGTAGCCATGGATGGAACTGAAACGTGGACGATAAATAGTTTGGACCAGAAGAGAATAGAAGCTTTCGAAATGTGGTGCTACAGAAGAATTCTGAAGGATGGGTAGATCACATAACTAATGAGGAGGTATTGAACAGAATTGGGGAGAAGAGGAGTTTGTGGAACAACTTGACAAGAAGAAGGGACCGGTTGGTAGGGCATATTCTGAGGCATCAAAGATCACAAATTTATCATCGGAGGGCAGCGTGGAGGGAAAAAAATCGTAGAGGGTGACCAAGAGACGAATACACTTAACAGATTGAGAAGGATGTAGGTTGCTGTAAGTACTGGGAGATGAAGAAGCTTGCACAGGATAGGGTAGCTTGGAGAACTGCATCAAACCAGTCTCAGGACAGAAGACCACAACAACAACTTCCTATTACAAATGATAATTACTGTTATTGAATTTTTATCTTATATCTAATCAATATCATTTCAACTCCTCCATAGTTTTATCTTGATTAATATTATTATTATTGCCAGTAATTATTTTTATTAATAATGCAAACTATTATTATTGTGATTGTTCTGTAATACTTGCTTAGACGTAAGGGAGGGTATTAAGGCCCTAATCCGGTCAGGCTAAATAAGCAATAAATACAGCCGCACCGGGTAGCCGCGCGGTCTTGGGTGTCGCTTGGGTGTCTTGCGTGGTTCGCGCGGCTCGGCCCGTCGGAGGTTCGAGTGCACCCTCAGGCATGGGTCTGTGTGTGTGTGTGTGTGTGTGTGTGTGTGTGTGTGTGTGTGTGTGTGTGTGTGTGTGTCTGTGTGTGTGAGTATGTCGTCCTTACCGTAAGTTACTTTAAGTTAGCTTAAGTAGTGTGTAAGCTTAGGGACAGCTGACCTCAGCAGTTTTGTCCAATAAGCCCTTGCCACCAATTAAGCAATAAATAAATAAATAAAACGACTGACAATGTGAGATATGCGTAAAGCCTTGGATTATCAGTGCACAATGTTGTATTTCTGTTCTATTTGTCACATCTCCGAAATCTCAAATCGTGCTATATAACTTGTAGAAACATTCAAATAGCAGCTCGCGAGGCTCTAACAACTGTCTGCCGAGAAGGACAAAGGCATCAGATAATCATAATGCCAGATAATATAGCGTTTCTGTAAGACAGTTGCATACAAAAGAATGTCTCATCGATTTAGCAGAGAACTCATTTCACTTCAAACCACTTAGACCATATAACACTACAATAGGGCCACATTTCAGACCTTTCGATTACCTTCTTTTCCTTTTTTCTGACAGTCTGTGAATAATACCGTGATCCAGGAGCAGATTCCCCCACATTTCTTTCTCAAAATAAAGTATGAAGGGCGAAGAAAAAAAAGCAACATGTAGGTCGGCATGCGATTCCTCATCCATATTCAAGAGAAAAGTTTATGTGGCAATATCCGGTGGGATGCATTTTCAAAACGCATGTACGAAAACGAGGTGTTGGCAACACTGTCACATCGTGCGGATCATCGGAATGTAAAGAGGAAAACGGATCAGCCCACACCAAAGTACCAGCCGTCATAGCCCTATGAGTCACAGATTGCCTTCGGCAGTGATGAAGCGTGCACAACTTGTTTGCGTCTCGCATGACCTACGAGCAAGCGCGCTGTTCTTTACTTCCGCTTACGGCTTGTCATGGTTCCCGAATTCATCGACCATCGTGGCGTTTTCCTACCGCCATGCCACGATTACATTAATGTTTCCTTTGGATCACGAACAATGAAAAGCGTCGGAAGTGGAACGGTTTATAGAAGGTGAAGGGCGTCTCCCACCGCAAGATGTTCTCGGAATTCATTTTTCATTCTTTACTGCCTTTGTGTACATAAAGATGACGAATGAAGAGATATGCGCAGATTTTGTGCGGCGCCATGACACTGGTTCAAATGTTCAAATGTGTGTCAGATCTTATGGGACTTAACTGCTAAGGTCATCAGTCGCTAAGCTTACACACTACTTGACTTAATTTTCCTAAGGACAAACGCACACACCCGTGCCCGAAGGAGGACTCGAACCTCCGCTGGGACCAGCCGCACAGTCCATGACTGCAGCGCCCGAGACCGCTCGGCTAATCCCGCGCGGCCACGACACTGGTCTCAAGTTCAGATACTCGGATGGTCATGGAGGATGTGTCGTGGTTCATTAGGCTGTTTTGGTCTCCGAACACTGAGGGGTTTCGACTTGCCGTTTGAGGCGCCGCGGCGTTTTGTGGTGATGGATTTTATGTCTTGTGACAACGTCGTCAGACTCTTTCCTGAAACGTGGAAAACGTTAGAAACCTACCGTGTTCTCAGTAGTGTCCGTCACTTACTTAGTTACAGAAACACATGCCTTCTTATTTGGTTATTGCCGATGACCAGCGGCACGCTTGTTCCGATTGCGGCAAGGAAGGTCACGTCAGTTCTGATTCTACGACGTAGACTGGTTCAGCGACTTCGCTCTTCCTTCGATGCCCGCAGTGTTACGTCTATCTTAGTCCTCCCCGGCGAGGCTGCCTGCTGTGTCCACTGTGAATCAGTCGGCGCCAGCGTCGACTCCTCTCGACTTCACGACTGTCGTTCCACCGGCGGAAGTACCAACTGACGATGGCTGTTAGTAGTCGCAAGATACTGGTCCCGACCCCATTGTTGTTCATCATGGAGTTCACCCGACCTTCAGTTTTCTGTCGTCTGGTTCGGTAGACAGCCATCCGATACAGAACAACATTTAGGAAGCAACGGTCGCGGACAAAACGGATGAGACAACCTCATTCCCCATCTGATCGCGATCACTGCCTCCATCGGATGTGTCCTACTTACGGGCTGTCCTTTGACACACCAGCACCAGCCAACGTGACGTCTCGCAATCACGATCCCTGATCAGCATCCACTGCACTGGCCCAGCGAAACGTCTGACTCCTGGACAGAAAACGTCGACGTTCTGGAAGTGAACAGGAACAGAATGAAGGTGCCCCCCCCCCCCCTACTCTTGGTGAGGTTGGCTTCCTACCCTCCACAATATGTCGTTCCCCATTCCATGGGGACCTAATGTGGATCTCCCTGTGCTTTGTTCATGTTTACATCACCTACCCTCCTGGCAGTGCAGCTTTTCAAACTTATCACACAGTTACGATCAGTATTAATACCATTTGCACTTGTCAAAATTGGGCCTTACTCCATGAAATGCTGCATGCTGCGGACACTAACCTTTTGTGCTCTTCATGGCTTACGGCACGCATCTCCAAGCTTCCCCTACGGGTAGTGGGGTGGCAATCCTCTTACGTGATGGTGTTCTCGATGATGCACTTGAGTACCTCACTGACACCAGAGATATGGTCCTAATGTTTGGTGGTATCAAGATCATCAACATCATGCGTTATCTAGTTTGAGTCACCACCATGAACGTTCCACTTCCTTTTCAGTGGAAGTCTTGTCTCGGCACGATGACTTAACCATAGGAGACTTTAAATTCACCCGGGCGCCCAAAGCCAACTGCATTGTCCTCACTCGGGTCTAGCAGCAGTAGACCAGCACATCAACCTTCTGGGATCTTGGGAATACGTTCATGGTATTCATTCAGGATTTACAAACTCTACCAGTTATGTTGATTGTGTTTATACCCCCAGCGATATTGTCAGTAGTCTACAGGATGCTGAAGTGTGGCCCGTTTTGGTCTCTAACTGTGATGCATATATCTGTGCCATCATTCTTTGCCGCCGAGTCGTGTGTTTTGTTCGGGGACCATGAAAACTCAACATTATCCATCTCACTTAACCCGACTGCTCTCATCTCATCGAGACCACACAGACAGCCTGTCATCAATGTTGTGATGCTTGTCAGTCAGTGTGCGATTTGCAGGGGGGCATAGGGGGGACTTCCCTCCTCTTCATCAGACCATCCCCTCCTCTGGTTTTAGTTTATCCGTACCAACCTGGGATGTTTGTTTCCCACGCACTGGAGTAAAACTTTACATATAATTTAAATTTGTGGAGCCGAACACTGGAAGTTTTTAATAAGTCTTACTATTAATACTATTAATAAGTCTCAGTTTTCTATCATCAGAATAAGTACAGCTTTTCACAAATGCGCCTCTACTTTTTGTATTCCCCTCGTATACCTCTATGTAGATGATTATGTAAATAAGCTTTACCTATAACGTACTTTTAGAGATATAACAAGGGATGGCTTTTCTGATAGTGCATACGTGTGAATAGTGAGATTCGGCATTAACATCTATTTATAAATAGCTGTTTAACCATGCATAACGCCACGGTCCAAGCTAGTAACGTATATTATTCTATTAACCCCCTAAGACATCCCCCCCACTGGTAAAAGCTCAAATCGCACCCTGTTATCAGTATGCACTGTCTTGGTGGTCCTGCATGCGAAGCCTGCCTCCCATAAGGCCTTAATTGGTTATGAGAAGAAGGTCGCGGCATGGCGGCAACGAACCCAGGATTTGTACTTCACCATGCTCTGGTAATACACTACAAAGCCATATTTGGCAAGGTATCAGGCAATGGTGACTCTTGCAAAGGCACAGCTCACTGCCCTCTCTCGATGTCAACTAGAAGGGGCTATGATCAGAGCATGTACACGTTACAAGTTATCCGAGGAGCGTCCACCTCTGTACCAGGTGATAGCAGAACGGCGCCGCCTTCGGAGGACGTTGACAAATGTTCTTATTGCTGATAATGGTTGACGCTTAGATACCCAACAGGATAGTCTGGAAAACACCACAACTCTGCCAACATTATGGTGATCTCTGGGGATGCAACGTTGAATCTGCTTGCCGCCGTCACGGACGACAGAGTCCTTGATGCTATCTAGTCGGGTTCTACGAAGAAGTCGTGTGGTGCTGATGGCCTCCCACTAGAGTGTTGTTGGACATTTAACCGCTACTGGTGCCAGTGTGGACCGAAATTTCTCAGGACCGTTTGTCACCTATCGTGCAGATTGCAGGTGGTTTCCTCAATGGTCTGATTCCCATCCACAGGACTTGGGGTACCTCATGCAAATAGCGCCTCGTCTCTGTCGCTGTCGAGACATAATTGCTTTGTTCACACTCCTCATATACTTGGATTTCTGGCCATTCTTGACTTCATTCACGCAATCAGTAGGGTTGATGACGACTAACTGGAATGGGTTCTCCATAATATGGGATACTCTGACACCACTGTCGACATCCTAATGCACTTCATTCGCGGAGCGATTTCCCTTGTACTCTACAATAGCCGTCTCACTCCTCCCATCTTCGTCCGTCATTCAGTTCTCCAAAGCTGCCCGCTCTTCGCACTGTTTTATGCTTTCCCCATTGAACCGTTGCTCTGTGGCCTTCTTCAACGCCTGTTTGGGATATCTCTTGGTGGCCATGTATTCAGCTGCACTACGATGCCGGGGTCAGAGATTTATTAGCATAGGTTACCACCTATTACGATGCTTCTGGTAGCTCCCTTTAAGTCCGCAAACCGAGCGCTATGGCTACAGGTGCGGGGCTTCCTATGGACACTGCTGCTCCATCACGCGTAGCTGCTACTATCCGATGCTTAGGACTCGATTTTGCAAGTTGTCTACGGCGCACGATTTCCTTCAAACGTTGGTGCCTGGCGCCTCCTGTCCCAAGTACTAGCTCAGTTCCCAGGCAAACATTTACGTGCCTCAGTCTTCTGCAACGGACAAAACAATGAGTATTTGGCGTCACGTTCCCCCACGTGGCAGAGACATTCCCATTTTTCCATCCATGGCCCGTCGCATGCTGCTGGCATTGGGTTCATATGTTTGCCACAGCTTGATGTTCAAGATACGGACCGAGACTGTTATCGTCCCATGGTGCAGGGCCGGTTTATGTCTGTATCATGTCCCCGACAGAGCAACAGCCCATTTCGTCAGCTCTCAAATGGTGCTGTTGCACCGTTGTCCAACGTGCCTTACAAGCTTGTAGCTCGAGGTCTCTGCGCCAAGCTCTCTATCATCTTCTACCCAGCTTTCCAGCTTCGCCCCGTTCTTCTTCTATTTCCGCCATTTTTCCCTCGAAATGAGCTAGGCCAGAACTGCTTGACATCCAAGAGCGCGATCTACTCCTATGGCTTTCTTAACTGAAACTCGTCATCAAATGTGATCGACAAGACGCATCCCCACGCCGATTGGCGCGCCGACTGGCGATTGGTCTGTGCTTCTTACCTCGACTATGACGTCTGGTGTGCATGATACCTTATGATAAATGGAAAACAAGTATGGTTCAAATGGCTCTGAGCACTATAGGACTCAACTGCTGTGGTCATCAGTCCCCTAGAACTTAGAACTACTCAAACCTAACTAACCTAAGGATATCACACACATCCATGCCCGAGGCAGGATTCGAACCTGCGACCGTAGCAGTCGCACGGTTCCGGACTGCGCGCCTAGAACCGCGAGACCACCGCGGCTGGCGAAAACAATGTAAGTAGGCTGTTTAGGTTTTTTTATTGGTAACGCCACCTCCTAATGAAAATCACTGGCTGTGCTGTGGGCAGTCTGTGTCTGCTTTGCATTGTTGTAATACTCGCCATTGTAGTGTTGGGCAGCGGCAACTGGATGTGAACAGCGCGTAGCGTTGCACAGTTGGAGGTGAGCCGCCAGCAGTGGTGGATGTGGGGAGAGAGATGGCGCAGGTTTGTAATTTGTCATGAACTGATATATATATTATGACTTGTGATGATATTAAGGTAAATACATTGTTTGTTCTCTATTAATATCTTTCATTTGCTAGCTATCCCTATCAGTAGTTAGTGCCTTCAGTAGTTTGAATCTTTTATTTAGCTGGCAGTAGTGGCGCTCGCTGTATTGCAGTAGCTTGAGCAGCGAAGATTTTTGTGAGGTAAGTGATTTGTGAAAGGTATAGTTTAATGTTAGTCAGGGCCATTCTTTTGTAGGGAATTTTGAAAGTCAGATTGCGTTGCGCTAACAAAATATTGTGTGTCAGTTTAAGCACAGTCATGTATAACTGTTGAAAGGGGACGTTTCAACAAGTATGCCGGGAAATCCATCAAAAGACTGACCTCGCAGACACCCCGTTGTGTTTTGCCTGTGATCTTCTGGACACTGACGAGCATCGCCTGATGTGCGGGTCGGCAATACATGTCTAGTTCTTGGTGTGACAGATGCTGGCCTTAATTACCTTCATGACTCCGCATCAGATAACTCCTCAAATGCTGCTCTTTCAGGACCCCGGATACTTCCCACAAACGAAAACGAATTCTGTGAAGTGGATTTGTGGACACACAGTTCACTGCTAGTTTTCTGATGGCGAGAAGGGTATCCTTGTCTTTGCCACTTTCTTAGTGGACGACATTGTACAATTGTCTGCAATCCCAAATACAATTTTCTCTAATTTTATTTGTAGTGTCTTTCTTAAACCACCATGGAGTTGGGGTGTTACAGCTAGGAGTGTTCTTCTCAAAATAACTAAGTGATGTAACCCCAGTAAGTGTGGCAAATTGCCTTTCCCTCGTTTTCGTAATGTCGGCTTCCTGCCACATTTGATGGTATATTTCAAAAAATAAATAAACTAAAATTAAAATAAAATCTTGCCTCGTTTATGTGCTTTGTGGCTCTACTCCAAGTCCACTACACTTCCCTTGGTTCCTAGGGAGAGAACAGGACATTGTAGCCAGTCCTCGTGTACCGACCTCTGCCCACTTTATCCCCAACCCTCCCTTCTGGCGCCAGGAATAATCCTTCAGAAAATTAAGATCGCCTTCTTTTATTCGTAGCTGCGTAAAAAGTCATTTTCGCAATTGACAGTAGCCTATCAAATGACATTGGGATCATTAGACTGCGTGCGTGCGTCTACTAATCATGCAGTGTTCAACCGTAATTGGCCTTGTAAAGTTCATGTAGGGTGGCTTCCTGATGGAATACTCAACGATGGTTACGTCGATGTGCTTTTTGCTGGGTTTATCCGATAAAAAAGCCGCTGCTGCTGGTGGTGGTGCTTGTGCGTACCCTCTAAGGCGATAAGAATATTTTTAAATGTCTGGAGCAAAGCCTTCGGGATATCGCTAAACTTCATTCCACAGGTAATGGACAGAGGTCGTCCAAGAACTGGATTATTCTTGAACCCGTTCACCAATCACCTGGGCGAAGTACCCATGATATTCCGAGGTGGTTCCAGGTGTCTGAAATACTGGATGTCGAAGTGTTGTCCGATGAAGAACTGCATCAGAATCGTTATACGTTAACTCACTAGCAGCGGCCATTCGACCGCATTCGACGAGTACAGTTTTGTGAATGGTTTTTGCACCATATGGAAGATAATGAACAGTTTACAAATCATGTGGTGTGGAGTGAAGATTGTAGCTTCACTAGTGGAGGTATTTTGAACCTCCACATCAACCATTATTGGTCGGAACGGAACCCATATGTAACCCGTGTACATGGCTTTCAGGCACTCTTTGGCATAAACCTATGGGCTGGAATCGTGGAGGTGAGGGGGGGGGGGTCCTTTCCTATTTCCAGACTAGTTGAATGGGCCCTTTCATCGTAGGGTTCTTTCAAATACTTTTCCCGTCGCATTAGGAAACGTGCCCCCTGGTGATCGGCGTCAGCTATGGTTTCTGCGTGATGGTGCACCGGCACACTTTTAAATGTATGTGAATAACTATTTCAATGAAGCATTCCCAGGGAAATGGTTTGGTGGTGGAGCTCCAACATTCGCGTCTCCACGTTTCCTGGACCATAATCAACAACATTATTTATTTGTGGTGGCGCTTAACGTAACAAATTTATGGTACTTCACCCTTGGATGTACACGACCTAATAGCTCGCATGCATCCCACGTCGGCAATGGCGGATACAGTAAAATATGATCCAGCGAGAAGCGAAGTATTTGGAAACGCCAGATGGTCGATGATACGTCGCGCGGCTGGCACCAGTACCCCTTTCTTGTAGTGTTATCTTTTCCATCGATTTCGATTTCGCCGGCCGCAAGTCAGTTGTTCATCTAGGGTCCTGCTATTTAAACCTGCATCGTCGAGGCAGCCACTCTCACTGTGTGGTCTGCCGTTAGCTGTTAGAAAGGGGTCAGGAGGTTGGCCCTTTACTTGGTGCGCATGCCCATTGCAAGTGGTATTACTGAAGTATTGCGGGCGGCGACGGCGGAAAGGTTTGGGTTCCGACACGAGGCGTGGTGTTTGTCTTTTCTCGCCACGCAGTGCATCTTGAGAGAAAGAGCTTCCCGGAGCGTCGCCTAGCATTAACCGTTCGCTTGGGTATTTGATGTGTGTTTGATTTAAACAGATGTAACTGTGTGCTTATCTATATTTGTTACTGGTTAACTAATGTTGTCTTCATTGTGAGTCTTGTTGAAGAGTCTGATATGTCAAAGTTATGTCACACGTATCATAACAACGGCGCTTGTGGTTTCCATCTTAGTTTCCTACCACTTGATGGAGAATCTGCAGCTATATGTAAGGAAGCCCGGCGAGATTCCACATTATTGAGTGATTGTACATGTAGAGTTGTTGTAACCTTGGTGATTAAGTACCAAAATTGCACCTTAGTTTACGAGTAACGTAATACTATGGTGTCTCGTAAAACTACATCAGATTCCATGAAAGTTCGGGGGGGCTTGAACGTTTAAAATAATACTCAGTTGTTACTATCACCTTTCAAGGAACAATATTATCTACACTTGTATTGTAATGTTTAAATGCATTCTTAAGTGTTGAGTAAAAGAAATTAGCGAGCTTTCCTATTTTATTGTTATGTTTTATTCTTTTATGTAACATGAATGTGGAATTGGAAGTGTGCTGCTGCAGTTGATCTACGTTTCAGTTGTGCGGACCGCAGTGCATTTCGTCCGGTACGGTGGGGCGTAGCACCAGGCATTGCCAACTTGGCCTTTGCCAGTGGAACTGTGATTCGTAAGATCGGACTCCATGTTACTGGCCTTCTATCTTTCTCTCGTCCTTGGGTATTGCTGTTCTCTTTGTTCGTGGCTCTGTCAGGTCGTTAAGCTTTGTTCGTTCCTCCACCGTTTTGGCGAATGCACAATTCGCTCGAAATATGAATTTAAAACTGTAAAACTGGGTTTCACTTTGTAATTAGCTCCCGGTCAGATTGCTGAAGGCTCCGCCTCATTTATTCTTTGTTCCCTTATCAGTCATTTGTTTATTATATTTGTACCTTGTGTGTTCGCTGTGAAGTCCAATTTTTATAAAGGAAGGTTTCACGTCCGTATGTTCTTAGGGAATGATTAGATACTGAGGTGCTGTTTTTTATTTAATTAGTGGCTCCCTGTAATGGCATCAACTGGACTATTCCTTAGTCAGAATTTAGTATCCCCAGTGTCTTCACTGCCGAGCGTTGAAGTTTTAGAAGTTGCTTTTATTATTACTTGTGTGTCTTATGTTACGCCTTAATATTACACCTTGGTATGAATTGACGCTGCAAAAGAGAAGTCATTGTACAGCATGGTCTTGCGGGTTCAGAGTTTGGCAAGTTCTGATTTTATTACTTATTTACAGTAAAAGAAATTTTGTCAATGTTTTATGCATTTGTTATCCAGATTTTAACAGGGGTTAAAGAAAAATTTTTATTGTGCTCCTTTGAGGTTGTTAAATGAAAACGTGTTTCACTGTATTGAATTGTGCAAGGTAATAAACATTGTTTGACACAATCTGTGTATGTTTGATAATTATGGCCCTCCGGCTTCCTGTATTGTTATTGGACGCAAATAGCACGTTCCAGTCGCTATGAATATGTTCTCTAAAATTAACTTTTCTTGTACGTTTACGAACCGGCTCTGTAAAAATAAGCTCAAAAAATTCAGATGGCTCTGAGAACTATGGGACTTAACAATTCAGGTCATCAGTCCCCTAGAACTTAGAACTACTTGAACCTAACTTACCTAAGGACATCACACACATCGATGCCCGAGGCAGGAGTCGAACCTGCGACCGTAGCAGTCGCGCGGTTGCTGACTAAGGCGCCTAGAACCGCTCGGCAACCACGGCTGGCTGTCAAGAAATGGAATTATTATGCGTATAATAATGTGCAATGTAGTGTAGACTACCTACTGTGTTTTATGTATGTCATTGGATACAGACGGTGATACTGTATCCACAATTATTTTCTGTTGGCGTTATTTATGTCATTGGAAGCGAGGAAGTGGTTCGTCTACATCTATATGGAGTTCCTGTTACGTCTTAATGTTTAACTAAAGCTAACAATAACACAAAGAGAAAACGCAAGATATCGTGGTGTGGCCCCATCACCATTGCTCGTCTTACTGAGTTATTAGGACAGCACCCCCGACGTCCAGAGTTCATGCTATCTGTTCGTGACCACAATCCATGATGCGCGCAGTAACAGCGTCCCTAGAGTCTTTTCTTTTTCTTCTAAATTTCGGTAAACACACTTTTGTCTTGAACTGGGATGGTAAATTGAATGCTGATCTCCAAGTGCGGCATTTTTTCTTCACCCTGTATGTCAGATTCTACCAGACTTCTTTGGGTGAAGATCGTTCCTTTCGTGTACTTCACATGTGCTCCAAACTCGCGTTATTTTAGAAGCTATTTTATGCTGTCAAAGTTTATGGCAACCGTATTTAAACTCTAAACAATCTGTTTGTGTTTGTGTGATTGAAACAAATGTATCCCAGTTTTCTGTCCACTTCGGGTGCGCGGCATGTCTTACCTTTGTTTAAGTCGCGAGAACATATTTACTTTCCACGTTCATAGGAGGAAGCCGGTGTTTCGCCTCCTTAACCCATCTACTTAATAATATTTTTCCATATAGTCGACTCTGTATTTACTATTTATACTTACGAAAATCAGCATAATTTATCTTGGATACTTTTCTCAAAATTATATAATTTATTGGTGGGAAGTCTTTATAAATCTATCCTTACTGTTTGTAAGGATGAAGAGTGAAAATAATACTGCTTTGGAGTGGTATATCTAATTAATTACACGCATCTGCAACGCCACTAGACATATCTCACCCTCATACCGCGTGCCACTTTCTTCTTCCTCGCTTCGCACACTATAAAATATCTGGAGTGTGTTTTCTCGTTGGAATTGGGGCGGGAGGGGGGGGGGGGGGGGGAAGAAGTAAACCTAACAAAACCAAAAAACGAAACTCGAAAGAAACCGAGTGTGTTTAACACCTCTGTAGAGATCGACATCTCAGCTTTCCAGTTCTAGATAACATGTCATGCCATCTATTGACAGATAAGAAGAAACACTAAGAAGCAACCGCAGCTACTCCGCCCATCCCACAGATGCCAAAGTAATAACGCACTTGGAACAAGCAGCTGGTTGTGAGTCACCCGTAGTTACCGATGGGTACAGGTAAGATCTCGCCTGGTTAGCCGTGCGGTCTAACACACTGCTTTCCGGATTGGTGGGTGTGCCGGTCCCTGGCCCGAATCCTCCCGGCGGAATAGTGTCGAGGTCCGGTGTACCGGCCAGTCTGTGGATGGTTTTTAAGGCGGTTTTCCATCAGCCTCGGCGAATGTAGGCTGGTTCCCCCTATTCCGCCTCAGTTACACTATGTCGGCGGTTGCTGCGCAAACACTTTCTCCACATATGCGTACACCATCATTACTGCACCACGCAAACATTGGGCTTACGCTCGTCTGGTGCGAGACGTTTCCGGGGAGGGTCGGAGGGGTGTCCACTGGGGGCCAAACCGCACAATAACCCTGGGTTCGGTGTGGGGCGGTGGTGGGGTGAAAGGATAGCTGTACCCGGTTGTGGGGTAGTGAATCACTGAGGGCTATGGCGGGGACGAAGCCTCTCCGTCGTTTCTAGGTGCCCAGTTCAATGCAATACAATACAAAGGTAAGATCGCACTGAGTCGAACTTCATTGCGGAAGAGCGAAGCTTCACGACGCGACCAAGATATTGGTTGTGTGAAATCGTATGCCACAGAACGCATTACGCGGCAGTGGACTGGCGCAATACAGCATTACGTCGCAAAGTTGACCAACTGGCCAACTATGATGGCCGTATGGCGTCGCGTAGTTCCGTTGTAAGAAGTGAGGTACTCGTATAGCAAGTGTCGCAATACTGCACGTCATTTAAATCGTACGTCTTTAGATGTGAGAAACGACAGTCCATTCCGCAAAGTGGTGTTATTCGTGGAAAAGCTAACTGTACGTATAAGTGAATACCCAGAGTTATATGACGTTCAAAGTGAACGTTATATGAACGGTAACACGAAAAACAATATTTGGAAAGACATTGCCAAGGAAATTGGAGTATACGTAACGTACGAGTACCCACAAATTCCTCTTTTTTAACGTGTTAAACGTACAATTTGTTCATCATTTCACGACTGCATGCTCATTATTACTTTTTGTAACAGCGGATTTCCTCCTGGACAACATCCCTTTTTTACCATGTCGTTCTGAAAGATTCAACTATCTGTCAGGGAACTGACATACTCTTTAAATTAATATCCTGTCCGAGTAGCATACTCTACGAAATTGCTTTCTAAGTGAAGTAAGTCTCGTAATTGTATATCTTCAGTCTCTTCATCGTCAAACAACACTGTGTTGTTTGTGAGAAACGTATGAGTGTCACAAGTGACAAGAATCACTTATTTACATCTTCCAGAACTGAGACAGACCTTATTATAGTAAATAGTAAGTTTTTGGTGCAATATTTCAAAAGCGTTTCTGAAAATCTCCGGGTTGTGTTAACTCTGTAGTGGCATACATTTCTCGATTGGTCAGCTAATTGTGTACCAGGACAAGGTCTCATTGTTGTTATGGTTTTCAGTCCAAACACTGGTTTCATGTAGCTCTCCGAGCTACTCTATCCTGTGCGAGCCTCCTCATCTCTGAATACCTACTGCGACCTACATCCTTCTGAATCTATTTAGTGTATTCATCTTTTGGTTTCCCTCCAATACTAAACTTGTGATACCTTGATGTCTCAGAATGTGTCCTACCCCTCTTTTCTGTAACGTTGTGGCACAAATTTATTGCCGCCCAATTCTATTCAGTATCTCGCCAATAATTAAGTGCTCTACCCATCTAATGTTCAGCATTCTTCCATAGCAATACATTTCAAAAGCATCACTTCTCTTCTAGTCTAAACGGTTTGTCGTCCATTTCTCATTTCCATATATAGTTATACTCAAAACAAATGCCTTCAGAAAAGTCATCCTAACACTTAAATTTACGTTCGGTATTAATAAATTTCTCTTCTTCAGAAACGATGTATTTGCAGTTGCCACTCTACACTTTATACACTCTGTACTTCGCCCATCATAAGTTATTTTGCAGTCCTGATATATTATTTCCTCTACTGCTTTAAGTGTCTCGTTCCCTAATCTAATTCCTTCTGTATTACCTTATTTAATTCGACTACATTCCATTTACTTCTTTAATACTTATTTTCCTTTTGTACATGTTTATCTTATGTCCTTCTTTCGAGACACTGTCCATTCCGTTCAATTGCTCTTCCAAGACCTTTGTTGCCTATGACAGAATTACAGTGTCATCAGACAACCTCAAAGTCTTTATTCCTTCGTTGCTAAATCTGACAGTGAAGAGGCACTCGCATTGCAGTTCCTACCATTTTTACCAACGTTCACATCTCGTCGTTTTCCGCACATAACAAATAAATTATCACATAGGCGTCACTATCATCTACTTTGCACTTAGATTCCCGAGCAATGTACGTTCAAAATTATGCCACGAATTGTTGCGCCGCTACAGTTCTAATTCAGCACACTAAACAGAACGGCGCCGTGTCCTCCGCTACGCTGCTACGCAGTTCCGTTCAGTATGGTCTTGCCTTTAAGCGGATCTGCCTCGTTCGCAGATTCAGTTGTGTGCTGGAGTATGTTGAGTTAGTTGGGACAATTTAATAAGGACGAGATGGATGCGCTACATTGCCCTATGGTTCCATGGTGTGGCCGAGAGTGCGAAAGTTCTTCTTTGTGCCTTCGACTTCCGGTGCGGTTTCTGCAGTCCAGGCCTGGCTTTTAACTTATAGAAGCACCTTATGATAGAAGTTAGCGTAATTGGATGACGTGGAAGCGCTCTGGGCCCATAAGTTTAGCGCACGATGTAGGGCACCACGAATCCGTTACTCCTGGACGATCACAGAGGAAAGCTTTACGCAGAAATAGTCTCACGAATTTCAGTGAGAAACTGGCACTGAACATTCGCCTATCGCTGCTTGCTTTGGTTAATATTTCATGTGCGCGTTTATCAACATTTTTATTGCCAATGTCTGGGTCGAATAATAACGGTTTATTAACGTATTACATTTATAATTTATCATCACAGCTAGGGAGTGCCAAACCTGAACATAGTTCCTGCATCGCCTAACCACATTTACTGTTTTTACTGGCTCATGTAATTGGCAACCACGTTTTTTGGAACCCAGATATTTTTACTCGATTAAACTGCTCACTTTTTCCACAGTAATGGTGACTTATGAGCTACGGAAGTAGCTTTAATTTGTAAAATGTATCAAGTAGTTTTACAGCAAGTAAAAGTATACAGTAACAATTACTTACCAAATGCTTTACGCCAAACTTTTATGAAAATGTTATGCAGATGTTTTTTGTAACATTTATCGTCTGTTTAGATGTAGAGCCCCGTTTTTGTACCTCGCGGTTGGACTACGTGCTGCAGTCGGCCCGTTCCCATTGTGGACTCCATCAATTCTCACAGTTACGTACTTGCTAAATACCTAGCGACACTGCTCAAACCCCTTGTGGGACACTGCAGCCACCATATGAGAAACTCAGTTAAATTTGTAGAAATGCGACTACACAAGGAGGACCTACTCGAGAGCTTCGACGTGACGTCGCTTTTCACCAAAGTGCCCCTTCAAGACTCATTGGCACTTTTAGCCCAGCACTTTGAGCCACAAATAGTCAGCCTCTTCGAACACCCACTAACAACCACCTACTTTCAGTACAATGGGGAATTCTTCAAGCAGATCGACGGTGTGGCCATGGGCTCCCCACTGGCTCCAGCGATTGCAGACCTGTATATGGAACATTTTGAGGAGGTGGCCCTTCAAACTGCCAGACAGAAACCAAGGCACTTCTTCCGCTATGTCAACGACACTTTGGTAGTGTGGGGACAGGCAGTAGATGAGTTTCTTGAACACCTCAACAGCACCAATCCGAACATCAAATTTACAATGGAAATGGAGGAAAATGGATGCCTCCCCTTCCTTGATATTTTAATTAAGAGGAAGGCAGATGGTTCACTAGGCCATGCAGTACGTAGGAAAAAGACACACACAGCCCCATACCTTCATGCAACAAGCTGCCACCATCCAGCACAAACAGTCCTGACCACCCTGGTACATAGGGCGCGCGCCGTCTGTGACAAAGACAGCCTACCATCCGAGTTGCAACACCTGAGGGAAGACTTTCACCAAAATGGCTACAGTGAAAGGCAGATCAACTCGGCGCTTAAAAGGAAGATGGAAGCAGTGAGAACCCCAGAAGAAGATGATGATGAGGAAGAAGAAGACAAACGACTCACGTTCCTTCCGTCGTGGGCCCGCTCTCGGCCAAAATTGCACGACTTCTGCGCAAATACAATATCAAAACCATTCTCCGACCACCACCGAAGACGAGGGAGCTCCTAAGTTCTGCACAAAGATGCGCTGAACCTTAACACACTAGGAGTATACAGCATACCATGCGAATGTGGAAAACAATACATTAGGCAAACACAGTGCTGCATATCCAAATGCTGCGAAGAACATATTAGATGTGTGCGACTAGGTCACACAGAAAAATCAGCCATAGCAGAACACAGCACACTTTCAACTTCGAAAACACGAAGGTACTGTGCCGAGCATCTGGCTTTTGGGAAAGCGTTATCAAAGAATCCATAGAAATAAGGATTCACGACAATACGGTGAACAGAGACGAGGGATACCAACTCAGCGCAGCATGGAACCCTGCGATAGCGGCAATCCGTCGGGAGCGCGCCCATCAACGTCCTCCGCCGCGGACGCAGACAGAAGGCTTACACCGAGAACCGAACGCGGCCGCCGGGGGCGACCGCCATCCCCACCGCAGCCACCGGAGGTCCAGTGGCGGGGGGTGACCGCTCATATAAATAGCCCGCTCTTCGCGAATCTCGACACTTCGCCAGAAGATGGGACATATGAGACTTCCAGAAACGTCGCGAGATATCAACGCTATCACCCGGCTGGAGACCCGAGAGACCTTCATTAAAGGTTTTAAACAGTTTATCTCTACAAAATAGGCAGCCTCTCATGAATATCTGATGCCTCAGGCAATCAGAAAAACTGAAAAACTACGACCAAAAGCCGAATAATCGCAGGTTTCATGTTGATTGAGAGGACTGGTGGATTTCCTATAGGGGAGGAAGCGTTTTCCTGTAGTAAATGCACTAGCAAACTGAGAGACACCTCTATCTGTCGCTGCTATTGAAAACCACAGTCTCAATGTTGGAGCGAATTATTTTTCTACTTTTGTTTCTAAGCTGTCAGTCTTCTGACTGATTTGATGCGGCCCTCCAGAAATTTCTCATCTGCGCCAACCTCTTCATCTCAGAGAAGCACATGAAGACTACGTCCGCCATTATATCTGCTGGATGTATTCCAATCTCTATCTCCACCTACAGGTTTTCCCTTCTAAATTTCCTTCTTGTAACCCCGACATTATTCCCTGATTTCTTAATACGTGCCGTCTCATCCGGTCACTTTTTCCGTATGTTCTTCTCTTGACCGACTCTCCTGAGAACCTCCTCGTTCCTCGTTCTTACCGGACCACCAAGTTTTCAACATTCTTCAATAATTCCACGTCCCAAATTGTTCGAGTTTCTTCTGTTCCGGTTTGCCCACTGCCCATATTTCACTATTTAATTTACGAAATACTTAATACATGTATGCGTCCCAAGCAATAGTAAATTATCAATTAGTTGCGAAATAATTGTAAGAAACAGCCGAACGTCACTGATTCAGTGGCACATACTACAAAATATTTATAAGAGAATTGCTTTAGAAGTTGCCTGTATTGCAGCTTACGCTTCCGAGAGCAAGAAAATATAAACTAAGTAGTTTGTTCATGAGAATTACAAATTTCGCTAGTTCGTCGTGCCCATTACGATACGCACATTCTTTGAAACCTAACAGCTTTTCGTGGAATCTAATGATTCACGCACTCTTCCACATTACTAGACGGACATGCTTGTAATTGAGCTATTCTTTGACATTGTCAATGGAGAGACATTTAAAACATATATGGATAAATGTCACGCGTCAAGAGCACAAATTCTCTTTACGTGTTACCGGTTTCGGCTCATTACTGAACCATCTTCAGATCAATCTAAAATGTTGCTCAGTGTGTGACTCTTATTGCACATCGTCGTAGTTTTTAAAGTTAAACCGCCTTCGTTAAATAAAATATCCTAAAGTGAAAATCGTACTTGGTTGTCAATTTACGTAACGAACCACAGTTTCCACTGTAGAATATTTTATCTAACTAGGGAGACTGCTTTAAAAAATACGGCGATTTGTAATGAGTGCCACACACTGAACAACATCTCAGATTGATCTGAAGGTGTCACAGTAATGAGCCGAAACCGGTGATCAGTAAAGAAAATTTGTGACCTTCGCATCGGATTTTTATCCACACGTGTTTGTAATTGTAATTTGTTTTATTAAAAAGGCCATTGCGTCCAAGATTCCGTCGTTTGTGGTTCATTTGTGGGTTTGATACAGCAAAAACTGCGTAACTGGTTTCTTTTCTGATAGAAATAGTTTAATTACTTTTGACCTTTGTTATCCAGTCTGTGTGGTATCTTGCCTTCAGCTAAACATCTGGGCAGTTATTCGGCACATTAAATAATCTGCTCGTAAGGACACCATTCAGTACCAGTTTCCTGTTACCACGTTCATCAGCTGATTTGGCTGGCAATAAAAATGTGATCTCATCTTTTCTAATGTGCTGCTATTTTTTGCCCTACGTAAAATCCTTTTCTAAGGACTGCCAAGTCCCGGCGGAGGTTCGAGTCCCCCCTCGGGCATGGGTGTGTGTGTCTGTCCTTAGGATAATTTAGGTTAAGTAGTGTGTAAGCGTAGGGACTGATGACCTTAGTAGTTAAGTCCCATAAGATTTCACACACATTTTAACATTTTTAAGGACTGCTACAAATTAAAGTAAACGACACTATTTAAGCCGGCCGCTGTGGTCGAGCGGTTCTAGACGCTTCAGTCCGGAACCACGCGGCTGCTACGGTCGCAGGTTCGAATCCTGTCTCGGGCATGGATGTGTGTGATGTCCTTAGGTTAGTTAGGTTTAAGTAGTTCTAAGATATAGGGGACTAATGACCTCAGATGTTAAGTCCCATAGCGCTTAGAGCCATTTGATACAATTTACAAGCATTTGATCTCATATTCAAATGTATAGTCCACTGTCCACTTGGATCGCTGCTTTTGCTTTATATAAGAAATAAGAGTAGGAATGTCGCGAGTGTATGGTTAAACCCTCTGCACTTAAGAAAAGCAGTCGACTCTACAGAGAGTAATTAATTTTACACTGAGGAGACAATAGTCACTGGGTACCTTCTAATATCTTGTTGGACCTCATTTATCCAGGCGTAGGGCAGAATCTCGACTTGGTATGGACTCCACATGTCGTTAGAAGTCCCCTACAGAAATAGTGAGTCATGCTGCCTTCATACCAGTCCACCATTGCGATAGTGCTGCCGTTGCTAAATCTTGTGCATGATCTGACCTTTCGATTATGTCCCATGTCGGGCGATCGGCCTGGCCAAATCATTCACCAGAATCGCCCAGAATGTTTTTCAAACCAATAGCGAACAACAATGACCCGGTGACATGGCGCATCATTATCAATAAAAATTCCATAGTTCTTTGGAAACTTCGAGTCCATGAATGGTTTCCATGTAGCCGAACTTAGTCACTTCCAGTCAATCATCGATTCAGTTGGATCAGACGATCCAGTTCATTCCATGTAAACACAGGCGACACATTTATGGAACCATTTCTAACTTGCACAGTGCCCTATTGGTAACTTGGACCCTTGGCTTCGTGTTGTCTGCTCCACACTCGAATCTTACAAGCAGCTCTTACCAACTAAAAGTGGGACTCATTTGACCCGGACATGGTTTTTAGTCGTATGGGTTCCAAACGATATGGTCACGAGCCCGAGAGAGGCGCTGCACACGATGTCATGTGCTTAGCAAAGACCTTCGCGTCGGTCGTCCGTTGCCACAGCCCGTTAACGCCGGTCCGCTGCACCGTCGTAAAGCATACGTTCGTCGTTCGTCCCACGTTTGCTTCTTCTGTTATTTCACGTAGTATTGCTTGTCTATTAGTGCTGACTACTCTACGCAAACGCCGCTGCTCCCGGTCGTTAAGCAAGAGTAGTCGGCCACTGCGTTGGCCCTGGCGGGAGGTAATGCCTGAAATTTGGTATTTTCAGTACATTCTTGACACCGTGGATTTCGAAATACTGATTCCCATAACGATTTCCGAAATGAAATGTCCAGTGCGTATAGCTTCAACTACCATTCCGCATGCAGAGACTGTTAATTCCCATCGTACGACCATAATCACGTCGACCATAATCACGTCGTAAACGTTTTTACATGAATCACCTGAGTCCAAACGACAGCTTCAGCAAGTCACCGCCCTTTTATACCTCGTGTACACAGTACCTGGAAAAAGCGTTCGACAATATAAAATGGTGCAAGCTGTTCGAGATTCTGAAAAAAGTAGGGGTAAGCTATAGGGAGAGACGGGTCATATACAATACGTACAACAACCAAGAGGGAATAATAAGAGTGGACGATCATGAACGAAGTGCTCGTATTAAGAAGGGTGTAAGACAAGGCTGTAGCCTTTCGCCCCTACTCTTCAATCTGTACATCGAGGAAGCAATGATGGAAATAAAAGAAAGGTTCAGGAGTGGAATTAAAATACAAGGTGAAAGGATATCAATGATACGATTCGCTGATGACGTTGCTATCCTGAGTGAAAGTGAAGAAGAATTAAATGATCTGCTGAACGGAATGAACAGTCTAATGAATACACAGTATGGTTTGAGAGTAAATCGGAGAAAGACGAAGGTAATGACAAGTAGTAGAAATGAGAACAGCGAATAACTTAACATCAGGATTGATGGTCATGAAGTCAATGAAATTAAGGAATTCTGCTGCCTAGGCAGTAAAATAACCAATGACGGACGGAGCAAGGAGGACATCAAAAGCAGACTCGCTATGGCGAAAAAGGCATTTCTGACCAAGAGAAGTCTACTAATATCAAATACCGGCCTTAATTTGAGGAAGAAATTTCTGAAGATGTACGTCTGGAGTACAGCATTGTATGGTAGTGAAACATGGACTGTGGGAAAACCGGAACAGAAGAGAATAGAAGCATTTGAGATGTGGTGCTATAGACGAATGTTGAAAATTAGGTGGACTGATAAGGTAAGGAATGAGGAGGTTCTACGCAGAATCGGAGAGGAAAGGAATATGTGGAAAACACTGATAAGGAGAAGGGACTGGATAATAGGACATCTGCTAAGACGTGAGGGAATGACTTCCATGGTACTAGAGGGAACTGTAGAGGGCAAAAACTGTAAAGGAAGACAGAGATTGGAATACGTCAAGCAAATAATTGAGGACGTAGGTTGCAAGTGCTACTCTGAGATGAAGAGGTTAGCACAGGAAAGGAATTCGTGGCGGGCCGCATCAAATCAGTCAGTAGAAGAAACACAGTACCAGCGCCATGTGTTTAACGCATATCTGTATCCCATGACGTATGTCATCTCAGTGTATAGCGAACCTGAGGTCAGTCTGCGGAGGCTATTCAGACCCGTTAGTTCGCCAGACAACAACACATTCTAACTCCACTTTTCTGGTTTAGTCAAGGACGAGATATGGTCAAGTACACACAAGGTTTCAATTTGAATTGAAAATACTATCTTGGAACAAATTACTAGTTTCTAACGAGATGGAACAATGATACACTTAATTATACAAAATTACCTCCATACATATGTATTATGAATAGGTAGTGCATTCCCTCTGCCCTCTCATCAGCTACTTGCTCTGCTGGCCACATAAACCGAAGACGTTTTGGCCTCATCACTTAATCTTCTCCATAGCGCTGTCTCCCTGGCTTTTTCTTCCCATTCTTCGGCACCTTGTCTCCCTGTCGAAGTTTCGGTCTACCTATATGTCTGGGTTTCTTGTCTGACACAGATCTAAATCTTGATGCTCAGCTATTCTGTGGACGTACCGGGTCCTTCTCTGGTTTCCTGTATTGGCTTCCGCCGGCCGAAGTGGCCGAGCGGTTCTAGGCGCTACAGGCTGGAACCGAGAGACCGCTACAGTCGCAGGCTTAAGTAGTTCTAAGTTCTAGGGGGCTGATAACCTCAGATGTTAAGTCCCAAAGTGCTAAGAGCCATTTGAACCATTTTTTTGACACGGCCGACTTCCTTCCCCATCCTTCCCTAATCCCATGAGACCGATGACTTCACTACCTGGTCTCGTTCCCCATACAACCCAACCCAACATACAAATTCTAGAAATTTGACATATGCTATTACAAATGCTCTGTGTGTCCACCTACAGCAACACGAACAATATCTCGATCAATATATCTGCTTTTACAGAGGTTGTGGCAGCTGTTATTCTGTTCTTGACCTCTCCTACTTCACGAGGTAAAGGGGAGATGAACCAACTTTCCTTCAAATATCCCTACAAGAAAAAATCGGACGGGGTCTGTCCGGCAATCTTTTAGGCCAAGAATGGAGGCAGTCTCTCGAGGTGCAGCACGCACTGCTCTGCGCAGAGGTAGAGCGCTGTTGAGAAACTGACAGCGCTGTTGTGCTACTGTGGCGCAACTCCATCCTGTTGGAAAATAAAGTCGTCGGAGTGTATCTGAAGTTTTGGAACAAGCCAGGTCTGCAGCATTCCAAGGTAGTTCAAAGCTGGATAGGACGCAAGGGACCCCGAGACACTACCCCGTATTCTTGGCTTCTAAGATCGCCAGCCCTGACCTCTTCCAGAATTTTCTTGTGGAGATGTGTGAAGGAACGTGTTTTCAGCTCCCCTTGACGTCGCGAAATAGAACAACAGAGTAACAGCCGCCATAACTTCTGTAAAAACAGATACATTGTTTAAATGGTTCAAATGGCTCTGAGCACTATGCGACTTAACTTCTGAGGTCATCAGTCCCCTAGAACTTAGAACTAACTAAACCTAACTAACCTAAGGACATCACATACATCCATGCCCGAGGTAGAATTCGAAGCTGGGACCGTAGCGGTCGCTCGGCTCCAGACTGTAGCGCCTAGAACCGCACGGCCACTACATTGTTTAAAGTTAATGACGTATTTAGCTATCATCTAAATGTTGTTCGTGCTGCTGCTGGTGGCTACATAGAACATTTATAATAGCACAGGTAAAGCTTTAAGGTTTCTGTGAGTATGATGCAACAGATCCCATGTTTGTAGTACATTTTTAACAATAAATATAGAGTTTTGAAATCATACCATTCTTTTCAAAATACCACAGAGTTTCCTGTTCTTCGCCATTATTCTCCTTCACAATTCGTTTCAAATTTCTTCGGCGGGACTTTATTTTCCAAAACTCTTATACTTCGCATCTTAGGCTCATCTGTTCTACCCCACATAATAAAACTAGTGTGACTGCAGATTATTTATCCTTGTTTTAGTTCCTCTTGGAAATTCTGAATGGCAGAAAATTGTCCATGTCGCATATATCTTCGGCGATTAGTGCTGCATCAGCAAACTACAGTAGATTTATTATTATTCGCATACTAATTCACTCTTCTGATTCGCTTGCTGCATCTTATGCTTCCTCTTTTATAAAGTTGAATAACAGTGGTGATATTGTATCTCCTCGTCTGCTTCCTGTTTTCATGTCTAAAGCCATGAAATGTTGTCAGTTCATCGTTATTATCACTTTCGTGACAAGCAGTGTTAGTTTTACGAGATCTGTAATCGCCTTTGGTATTCCAGAGGTCTGAATTTTCCCTCACAACAATTCTCTGTTTATGATGTCGAGGCTTTATTAAAACCAAAAATCAATATTGTCATATATTTGTTGGATTCCCACATACAGACATGAAACTAAAAATTAAGCATTAATTAATACCAGGTGGCTATAATTAACGTGCAGCTACTCACGGAGTTCTAGTGTCAGCTGTAATTATCGTACTGCGGCAATACGTGACAGATATCATAATGCAACCGATTTACGCTGGAAATAATTTAGTAACAATTCTGATCACCAATTGCAAATCTGGCGCTGTTCACTGACTGTATGACATGAAAGCCGTCAATTGACAAGTCGTAACGTGCGTGAACAGTACTGTTATCGAGAAGAGAGACCGTCGCCATTAGTGAAACTGTTTTATGTAAACAGGAGCAGTTACGGTGCTGTACTGAGATATTATCGCCGACTGAAAGGTCTGAGGTGAGGCCTGAAGTCATTAAATGGTTTATAGAAGGTTGTAATGAAAATCGAAGACACGAGTAAGGTTGGCGTGGCACCTGGGAGAAGAAGGCGTTCTATCTCGGTGGAAGCTACTGACGAAGGTGTCGTTGCTAGCACTGACCATACAACACGTGTCCCTAGAAGTAGTAGTGCTTGTACAGTTCACGAGAATTTTCCTTCCCATGGCCAATGGCAGGGAATGTTTCTCGGTCTATTTTACGCTGGGTCCCGTACAAGATCCAGATGGTGTAGCAACTGAAACGTTATGGTCCGCAGCAACATTTTGAATTTGATCTTCGGCATCTGGCACGGATCTGACATGCGACTGGGCAATATTTTAAGGAGTGACAAGACACATTTTACCTACAGGGTGCAGTGAATATAGAGAATTTGGGGCACTGTAAATCTGCGTGTTGTGCACATGGAGCCATCGCACTGGCCTTATGTGATCCTGTGTTATTGTTTCACAAGAATCTCTATTCTCGTCCCGCTCTTCTTCGAAGAGAGTACACCCAGAGAGACTGCAATTACTACCGTGACGTCTGGACATTATCGAGATCTCGTGGTACAGAATGTGATTCATGGTTTGGGAGAGTGCAACCGTGGGCGAACCGCTGTTTCCATGCAATTTGGGCTAACTTCTCATGCCACTCGCCCGGTGAAAGATCGGTTAATGCAGCCTTCCACGAATGTATTATCTCCATACGTTTTCCAGATGCGTGGCCTGCAAGATCACGTGATCTGAATACATATGACATTTGGCTCTGGGGGTATTTGAAAGAACGTGTATACTGGGGACATGTTCGGCCTCTATCTGATCTGAAGGCCAGTATACAGGAAGACCTTGCTCATATTCCATCGGAACTGCTGTGAACTACTGTCACTCAGTCTTCTGAGTGGTTTTAAGCGACCCGCCACGAATTTCTCTCCTGTGCCAAACACTTTATCTCACAGAAGAACTTGCAGCTTACGTCCTCAGTTATTTCCTGGATTTATTCCAATCTCATCTCAGCTCCCTCTAGTACCATGGAAGTTATTCCGTTTTTTCATTTAGACGCCCTACCATCGTGCCTCATCTTCTGTCAGTGTTTCCCGCATATTTCTTTCCTTGTCGATACTCCGAAGAACCTTCTCTTTCATTATTTTACCAGTCCACCTGATTTTTCAAAATTTTTGTGTAGCACCACTTCTCAAATGCTACGATTCTCTTCTTTTCTAGTATTCCTACAGTCCATGTTTCACTACCACACAATGCTGTCTTCCGAACGCACATTTTCAGAAATTCTCTTATCCTGGAATGCCGTTTTTGCCATTGATAGTCTCTTTCTTATGTCCTCCATGCTCTGACCGTTATGTGTCATTTTGCTGCCTTGGTAGCAGAATTCCTTAACTTCGTCTACATCGTGATGAAAAATCCTGATGTTAAGTTTCTCGCTGTTCTCATTTCTGCTACAACTCATTATTTTCGTCAGTCTTCACTTTACTCTCAATCAATATTCCGTACTCATTAGACTGCTCATTCCATTCAGCAGGTCCTGCAACTCTTTTCTCTTTCATTGAGGACACCAATGTCATCAGCGAATCTTATCGTTGAAATCCTTTCACCATGAATTTTAATTCCTCTGTGTTGAACAGTTCTTTTGTTCCCGTAATTGCTTGTGTAAATAGAACAGTAATCCGAGCACTTCATTCTTCGATTTCCACTCTTACTGATCCCTCTTGTTTCTTGTACGTATTGTATATTTCCCGTCTTTCCCTACAAAAATTTTCTCAGAATTTCCAACATCTTTTTCCATTTCACATTGTCGAATACATTTTCCAGGTAGACAAATCCCATGTACGTCTCTTGATTTTTGTTCTGAACATTTCCCATTATTAACTGAAAAATCATAATTGCCTCGCAGATGGCTTTACCTTTCCTAATGCCAAACAGATCTTCATCTGACATATCCTCAATTTTCTTTTCCATTCTTCTGTACATTATTCTTCCCGTTTGGATGCATGAGAGTGTTAAGCTCATTATGCCGTAATTCCCCCTCGTATGAGTCTTAAAAATTGCGTCAGTGATGGTTTTCCGAAACTCAGATCGTATATTGCCGGACTCGTACATTCTACACAAACACCTGAATAGTTATTGTGTTGCCAATCGGCCCAATGATTTTAGAAATCTTGATGGAATTATCTACTCCTTCTGCCTTATTCGATCGTAAGCCTGCCAAACTCGTTTAAATTCTGTTTCTAATACTGTATCCCCTATCGCTTCTTCGCCTGTCACATTGCCAGACAAGCCCTTCATAGGGGCCATCAGTGTTCACTTTCCACCTATCCCCTCTCTCTTCTGCATTTCAGACTGGAATTCCTGTTGAACTCTTAATGTCAACACTCTTGCTTTTTAATTTCACCAAAGGCTGTTTAGACTTTTCAGTATACTGACCCAGACCTAACAACAAACTATTCTTTTTCGATTTTTTTACATTTTGCTGCATTCATTTCGCCTCAGCATGCCGGCACTTCCTGTTTATTTCTCTGAACATTGCTCTTCCTTCTTTTTTCGGTCAACTACAGCATACCCATGGATACTTCGCAGTTACGTTCATTGCACCTTTGTTTTTCTTTCCAGCGTCTGTGATTGCCCTACTAGAGATGTCCATTTTTGATCGGCTTACTGAGGTTTTGCATTTTTCTTTTCCGATTTTGTAGCTTCCCTACCTCGTTCAAGCTTCTCACATTCCACTCCCCGACTCGTAGAACGTTATCCCTTTGTTGGTTTTTCAAACATTTTCTCATCGTCATCTCTCCCTTGGCATTCCCCTTCCGGAGGTCTGAATGGGTGGTGGGGGCGTGGGGGGGGGGGGGGCGGTGGAGGGGAAGGCTCGCCCGCAATCTTTAGCCAGTGGAGAGATCATTATGACAATTTTTCAAATTACAGGCCGCACGTCTTTTGGATTCATATCATGTGTCTTTAATATAGTGCCTTCTGCATCCTCAGCGGATGTCTTCGGCTGGTTTTGCTGATAAGATTTGTTCAAAATAAGTGTTGTCGGGGGATCGAGGACATTTTGATTACTAATGAAAGATGCTACCTCTATTTTTTTAATAACATCCGAAGGTTTCACCAAGAGTCAACTCAGATCGATGGATTATAAGTCCAAAGTGCTAACCATTTTTTATGATTGGAAAATAGTAATTCAATATTTGTTTGTTATAATTTCCTTTGACAAAAACACACACAAATTAAATGAAACTAAAACAAGGAAAAATTTTATGTTAAGAATATTTGAGCCAGAAACTCTTCTGTTACCGAACTATGGTGTTATGCATCTGTTTGATCAGCAGAGTACAGTCAGACGTGCTACCCTTCCTGTAGTACGTTAGAAGAATGATAACCACTCGAGAACATCAGAAAATGAACGCTGTCTGGCCCCAAATTCCCCACAGTGGGAACTCGGGTATGGCTTCTCGGAATACAGCTTTTTCCAGTTATCCATTTCGGGAGTCAGATCAATGACTTTCAGAATCAAATTCTCATACTTCTTAAGTAATTTGCAAATATCTGACGATATCTGTAAGTGTATTTGACTTGATCGAGTCGTTCCTGTAGGAAAATCCGAAAGCGAAGCCAGTTTTTCAGAGTATCCTGAAAATGGTAACACACAGAAACTTTGATCCAGATAATCGCATGGGTCATTGGTTGGGGAAAGCAGGTCTTAAACATGCGAAGGAGCACTCTGGACTCCATCGAGTGGGTCGGCACTCGGAAATAGAAGGCAAGCATCGTCTCAATTAAAAGCCACACATCCGCAGAAGTTTCACATTCCAGGTAATGTTCATGTCTGCCTATCTCACGGCACCGCGTGCACATTGGGAAGTCAGATAGAGCAATATTGTGTAGTCTTCGTCTTGTCGGAAACTTTTCGTTGACGGAGAGGTGCCAGGTGGCTTGGATCTTCGCCGGAAACTATCTATGTCAGGCCACGCCACTCGTATGTGGCGTCGTTCAACCACATTGTGGGTATGATTAGTCATGAGATGGCAATACACATCACGCACCGAAAAGGAGCCTTGGTACATCGTCGATTCCTGTGCACATATTTATATTGGAGGAAGAACGTTTTCATGTGCAAGAGTGCTGGCGCGATGTGTGTGACTGCAATAGGGACACGCAAGATGGAGGGAACTTTTCATCAATGAGGAGACTCGTGAACCTGTGTCGACGATGGGTCCGCATGTTGATGATGGTGTTGATGTAAATGGCCGTTGCACGTGCTCGATCGTTGTAAGTCAAATTCCCCCGTGGCAAGGCGATAGGGTGAGTGCGTCGTATCGTATCTTGAAGAGAAGTCCATTACTAACAAAGTAGCCAAACGCCACCTGGATCCAATGTGCCATCACTGGAATCAGCGACAGGATCTACGCAAATGAGGTGTTAATGAAGGCAACCCTACATACTATATCTAAGGTCTGGGATGGCTGTGCAGAGAGCTTGTAAAAGGCGTTTCTAGTTTATTTCCGTCGTATGGCGGGCATATTTCGTAGATATTATCCAGAGACAACGAAGTACGTCCATCGTGCGCAGAGGGACCACACCCCACGTTCATGCTGCTGCCTGTCGCATTCCCATACCGCTCGATTCATCCTAGCGCCACATAACTTCCTCGACTGGATGGAAAAGGTTAGACCATCTGCATAAGCACAGCATTGGAATGTGTGTCCTCTCAGCGTGATCCCAAAATTCTGTTCTGTTAGCCCGCATAAAAGCAGCTCTGTCATTGTTAGGTAGAAGATCACTGAGAAAAGAAAGCCATATCGAACCTAATATAATGTGGGGTTGTGTCCTTCCTCCCTACCATAGACCAAAGCCCTCCATGAAGCACCATGCAGAGTGCACGTAGTCATGTGGACAAACGCAGCTGGGAAGGCCATCTGATCCATCACAGCAGCCATGAATGAATGCCTCACTCTATCTAACCTGTGATAAATGTCCATAGAGACCAGGGTATCATGCAACCTACAGGACGATGCAAGGGTGATCACATCTCGATAGTCGCTAAGGGCTGTCTGCGTATTACTGTTTACTCCCCCGTCCCAGCCATATGAAATAACTGGGTGTAATACTCGCTTAACACACACACCCCAAAATTCTGGTGAAGGTCTTGAAATCACCTTTGATGGTTATCGAGCAGTAATGTTCAATCCGTGTGCCTCCAGCTGGTTTGGACACCAGAATAACGAGATCTTCCATGAAAGCCAGCAGAATGGAGACTGAAACTCCCTGCTAAATCCGCAGGACAGGACAGCTAGTTTAAGTTGTGGAAAGGGGCCAAAATAAGCGGCTGTCCGTTACACTCGAACATACAACCTTTTACTTGATCAAACATTACAAGAGCCAAAAAAATTAAGAAAAGCACGCAGACAGCTTGCCATAAGGGAAGGACCACTTTAATTTAAAAACGGCTGAAAGCCAATCGCCGGCCGCGGTGGTCTCGCGGTTCTAGGCGCGCAGTCCGGAACCGTGCGACTGCTGCGGCCGCAGGTTCGAATTCTGCCTCGGGCATGGATGCGTGTGATGTCCTTAGGTTAGTTAGGTTTAAGTAGTTCTAAGTTCTAGGGGACTGATGACCACAGCAGTTGAGTCCCATAGTGCTCAGAGCCATTTGAACCATTTTTTTTAAAGCCAATCACTTAAAGCTCAACCAAAATGATATATTTAAAAGGCAAGGCCTTATCTTAAGATAGCCCCTTAATTAAGCTAAAGGCCTAAAGAATCTGACACTTTTAGACCGAATAACTTAAATTCAAAATCGGCTGAAGGCCCAGCACTTAAAACTCAATAACATTAAATTTAAAAATGCCAAAGGCTTTACATAAAACAGTACTTAATATAAGCTGAAGGCCCAAACCATCTGACGGCTTAAGAGCAGAACAATTGGCTGAAGGCCCAAAGAATCTGACACTTTAAGAGCAAGACAACATAATTCAAAATCGGCTGAAAGCCCAACACTTAATAATATTAATTTAAAAAAATAATGCCAAAAGCTTAAAATTACACAGTTCTTAAATTAGGCTGAAGGCCCAAACCATCTGATTTCTTAAGGGAAAAATAAACCTTAATCTAAAAATTGGCTAGAAACCATACAAGTACAAGCAACAAGAACAAACAAGAAAAAGCTACACACCCAAGGGCGCTCAGAAGTTCCGAGGGTCGGCCTGGAATTCAAACAGTAACGCGCGCTTAGGTGAGACAGGCAGTCGGCGCAACCATTGTCGATCCGACGACAACCCAACAGACAAACAGTCAACGGAGCCACCAACAAGATAACCTCCGCTTCATCCGACCAACACAAAGCTGTGAGTTCAATGGAACAACGTAGAAGGTATTGGCGCCCACAACCAATTATACAATGAGCTGTCAAACTACACACCATGCTGGACAGCGACAACATGATGAGGAAAATACGCTGCCTGAATTTACATCAATGGCCAGGGCAGGTAACCGGAACGTTAATGGCCACAAGGGATAAGATTCTGCTGGTGCACTTCAATTCATATAACCAAGTACAGTTAAACTCCACTGAAGGGTGGCTAAAATTTGCCAACTTCAAAACACATGTTGTTGCTCGCAGGGATATCCCAACAGCCGACAACGAACTCCAAACGACACAGTGTGAACAGTCGTGAGTTGCTGGTAGATTAAGTCAAAACTCAACTTTCATGTCCAGGATCAGTGAGCCACGAACCTCGTAACAATGGGAACACCACCACACACTCCGACACCGCATAGAGGCCACCAGCGGGCCCAGTCAAGCTATGCTCTGGTGAGATTTCCTCGCTGCTCCACGCCAACCGACAAACTGCCCAGGCCCAGACAAAGTGAAAGGACCAAATATACGTCGGTCGATGAGACGACCAACGAAACGACCAACCAATGGTCGTCCTGCTCCAATTTCCCTCCATCGGACAGTTCATGTGTGTCGCCAGCGGTCGGCGAGCACTGGCTGTCGGCGCCTCACCAGTGCTCCGTCCCCGACTTCACTGCTGCTGCATCGCGACTGCACTGCTGGTCCGTCTCCAACGGACTGCCAGACACACGACGACCCGGAAATACAATCGGTCGCTCCAGAGATGGTATGACAGTGCACTTATCGATACGAGCTGCTGGTGCTACTCACGGGGAAGTAAGGCAGGAAGTTAGTGACGCCAGTAAATGGAATAAGAAAACGAGGCGGCAGTACTGTAATAGAAGATGACAAACAATAAATGGGAAAAACGCGATCCATGCACGGCTCCACTAATGAAATTAATGCTTTTACTGTGGTACCATAAGGTACTAAATGGTCGAAGAATTTCAGTGGAAAACCGTGTGGTCCTGGTGATTTATTAACTGTCATCTCTGTCCGTGATCTCCTCCAAAACGGATGCCAATGCCGTATTACGAAGTGTACCAGTGAGGTGCTGGGGGACCGCTGCCGAAACTGCATCATGGTGGTGGCCATCCACATACAGTCAGTGTGGTTGATTGATGAACGCACAGGTGACACTCACATAGGCTGTCACCCTGTATCAATTTTCGTCGCCTTTATCATAACTCGGAGAAAATGTGGTGTGTGGATGGAGGTTTTTTGCCAGTCTTGTCCTGGCATGTCGTTCTAACCACAACACCTTCAAGCCTGTGGCGGGTAAGGGTAAGAATCTTTGCTTTGGCGTGAGCGATCTCCATCTGGCAATTGGGGGACGGTGGGAGCGCCCTAAGATCTCAGGGATATGGAGCGCGTCGTTTGTCGGTGCCAGGGAGATCCTACTCCACTGTAACCAACCAGCGCACGTTGTAAAGCCAGTTTGACACATTTGAGCCACCACTGAAGCCGTAATGGATACCGCAGCAATCTACATTCACTTGAGGCCCACGTACCCGCATCAGAGGAGATGTAGATGCGACTGGGTCTGCTGGTGGAGTGATTGGTCACGTAAGTAAGGCAACAGCACTCACTGTGTAATACGCCACAAGTATCAACAAAGTGCAGGTACTGTAGCTTGGGACACAGTTCGGGGCATGGAGTGTAGTTCGGTTGTTGGTCTTTCTGAGACAATGTGCTATTAAAGTCTCCACGAATAATAATTGTTAGAGTGGCCTTATGAGAGAGATGCAACATAACCGGTCTCGCCTGTTATCTGTCCCAGAAGGTACTTAGATATTCAGAAGTCGAGTCTCTTGCATATCGAACGAAAATCCCCATGCTGATGGTCAGTACATCACATGGATACTTCCATTCCATCTACCTCAAGGGAAGCTCTCCCACCGTCTCCCATAGCAACAGAAGTGACGTAAGCAGTAATCCTGCAGAAGTATGAAAAGGTCCGCAGCCGAACGTCCTGCAGTAGAGCAACATCTACACCTGCTGCTCTGAGCATATCTCGCAGCAGTTGAAGTTCGATACGTGTACTGATCATGCTGAGATAGATAAAGGCAACCTTGTAAGTTTGCAGCTGGTGTGCAGGCAGTGGGGCGTTCTTAACAACATGGAGACGAAGTGTAACAGCAACAACAGATCAACCACGCCGAGTCGCCGCTTCCTTGCACAACACACTATCGTTCCCACGCTGCCGTGGCAATAATCACGTCTGTATCCTCAGCCGAAGACGCTGGGGCGATATCGTCCGTCCATGCTATCAGGTGAGTGGTACGCTCGTCAGAGGCCTCCCCAATGGGACGTGATGGCTTCCAGGAAACCTCAAATGTGACAAGGCGTCGTTCATCATGTTGGCCTGTAATCAACGGCTGCGAATTGGCGGCCAGTCCGGTGGAAGGACACGCGTCGCAATTCGGCATGGAGGCATCCATTAGAAGTTCCTCGCGGTACTGAGAGATCGCATCGGCTCGCGACTATGTCGCGAGCACTTTGTCTAAGGTCATCTTCCGCTTCGTAAGCTTCTTCGGGGACTGCTGTTTCCGAGACTCGCCTCAGTGTCAGATAATGGGAGTGAGGCACGAGGCCCAGGCACAACAGTGAGAGATACCTGAGAGGTATAGATGTCAGGGTGGTGGAAGGCATTAGATCCGTTGGTCGTAGATGAGAAGTCCATTGGCGACTCTCTGAGCGAACGTGATCCTCTTTTCCGCAACTCGAGCAGGTCTTTGGCCGGCTGTCATATATGATAATCACTCTCTATCCCCCAGTGTAGAGTTCAATGTGTACACATCACATTCTATTCCATATAGGTCATGTGGTAAACCGTACGCACTTCCCCATGACATAGGGCCTGAGGGCAGGCACCATATCATCCGTTGGCAGTTCAGATAGGATTTCAAACATGTGGATCGCCCTGAGTCTGAGACACACTTGATCCATAGTCAGTGGACCAATGTTACTGTCCATATGTTGGAAGTTGATCCCGTTTTCCATTTTCTCTAAAATCGTGTCGCATGCAGCATCAGTTACTAATTTAACGTAATCCATGTTGCTCACAATTGAGAGATGGATTCCAATAAGATCGGTAATATGGATCTTCACATCGTCTCGAAGAAATCGTTCAAGTGCTTTTCGACGTGCATATTCATTCGAGAAACTGAATTTCAGCTTCTATTTCCGACATCAATTGGCCATTTGCTTGGAAAGACACGCATTTGCGCGAAAGTCACTGTAGCATTTAAACACCTCTAAAGCACGCGGCAGCGAGGGTGTAAACATCAGTCTGCCGACGAAGGCAGACAGTGCCCCCAGACCGTGGGTTTTTAAGTTGGATATCTATTTTTATAAGTGCAGTTCGACTCCGTATCTTAATAATCTCACTCTACTCTCAGGGCGTCTCCTCTAGCAGATTGCTGTCGAAGGTGTATATGGGTCCATACTGATGTATATATGTGTCAGTTAGTACCGTGTTAACCGCTTACAATTTGAGTCCACTCACCGCTAATGTGATACAATATATTTCCATTAATGTTTTAGTACTAGGAAAAAAGTTACTGTAACGAGAACGCGTTCATCTAAGAATCTAGGTGAGGCTGCCACACACTGCCACAGTTGTTGATACTGTGGGAATTCTGTTTTACTGCAAGCCCATAAACAATTGTAATGTTTTATTTTTACTTTTCGGTACTTAAGAATAATTTGTATAGCATTTCCAAGGGCTCTTATGTTAACATTTAAAAGCGTCACCTCTGGATTCCATGCTCTTAATACTATAGACAGAATTACTGGCAAAAAAGGCAGTATCTCGTTTGAAACTGGAAAGCAGGAGAGCAAAATATCATCTGAAGTGAGTAATAGATCTTTACAAAGTCGAGTGGCGGCGATTATTGCATTTATTCCTGATGTGATTCGTAATCTTTACGTAGGAATGGGACAATTTATGCGATCCTGCTGAAAAAATTACGTGTTGAGAAAAGTCTAACAGTCTAATGAACCAGTTTTCATAAAAATTTAAAATACTGTCACAATGTGTTCTGATTGTGAAGTATAGGTCTAATCTTTTGTTAAACGTTTGAGATAATATGTCAGGTATTACACTTGGAAAATGTGTGTGTATCGTGAGACAGTGTAGCACATGCCGCGCAAATTATCGATACACCACTCGTAAAGTATTTGAGAATGGGTACTCTTATCGACTTAGAACCTATTTTACTCATAATTTCAAATCTTGACGAAACATTGTTTCCCTTACTGCCCCAGCCGGCCAGGGTGGCCGAGCGCGTCGAGGCGCTACAGTCTGTAACCGTGCGACCGCTACGGTCGCAGGTTCGAACCCTGCCTCGGGCATGGATGTGTGTGATGTCCTTAGGTTAGTTAGGTTTAAGCAGTTCTAAGTTCTAGGGGACTGATGACCTTAGAAGTTAAATCCCATAGTGCTCAGAGCCATTTGAACCATTTTGAACCATGCTGCCCCACAAAATCATGCAAGAAAAAAGTTTATTTTCATTCTCGCTGTAAAACCTCAACATCAGGCAAGACATTTTAATTCATCACTTCTTTGCTACTAGCTCTATTCGCAACACATTTTTTCAGGTAGTATCCTTACCTACCACTGAATGCAACTGAAAAAATTACGTCATTGCTTGATACATAATTCAGAATTCATGATGTCATAGACACAGATATGCGTAAAAAATCAGCTTTGGTTGAAACAGAGCGCTAATTATACGGACTTTATTCATCCTGTGTCTCATAAAGAGAGAACTTACCGACTTCCATCAAACTGTAAATACAGTTTGAAGCGTTTTCTAAACCTTCTTTCTCTTCCATGCTTAAAAGTAAGCACTTGACACATCGACTCATTTATAAACTAATCAGACGTTTGAAACTGTTTAAGATGTTACATACACGAGACATTGATTCTTTAAGTAATCACGGGTGAAGGATTCATTCACTAACAATAACATGTATCTCCATTCAGTTTGAGTCATGCTGATAACTTCTCCAATTTCATTTACCAGTAGGTGAATCGCATCATGAGCTGTTATTCATATGACTTCCGCTGGGAGCTAAAACTATACAGCTTCTTAAATTGGATCGCTAATAGATATTGCACTCAAAGGCAGAATTTTGGCTCCACGTTTTGTGCTTTCGTCACTGGAGAGATTTGTGCGTTCTCTGAAACCTTTAGTAAAATTCAGCCCTACCCATCCAACAGACTTGAAAGAGGGAAATAGGCTCCAAGGTCATTCAAAAAAATATAAAGCGAAAGCTGCTTACTCTGGAAACGTGTTTGTGTAATTCCTCAGCTTTATACCAGTCCGACAAGCGGAATATTCCGGCTCTTTTTTATTTTTTCTTCACGCCAAGCAAGACGGAAATAAAATTTATCTCTCAGGGCAGCCTGATGGGCGAGGCTGTAACTTATGTGGGAAGTGTGATAAGCGGAGCCGTTTTGATGCATCTGGGGTTGGGGGAAGGCGGCGGTGGTTATTCTACTGCATCTCCCTTCCTGCCCGAATCACAGGCAGTCGGCCATCTTGCTGGCACCAAGCCAGATGTTCCTCTTCTCCGTCTCTGGCCAGAGATAAGGATACAATAGAGAACCAATATGTCCTGCGAGTTGCCGGTGCGTTTACTCCGTCTGCCGTCTTCTGTATCTAGCATGCTGACAAACGGGACAATGCGAATTAAGGCTCATTCTCCACAGACGTGAAAGGGGACAGTCAGTATGCTTTAACAGTGTGAACGACAAGAATATAATTTTTTTACTCACAGTATTCTTATAGGTGCCACTTCATTGATTTATACCTTGTACCTTCACCTTCACAAACGAAGAATATAAACGAAAGAAATACAGCACAGATAATTCATTGAGATGAATAGCGTCCCTACAGCTACAACACGAGAAGAAGGATTAACCATTGTTACTCATTGATAGAGCCCTCAGTGACTGATAAAATTATATGAATACCTTGGTACAAATCTATTTAATGTTTTTCCTGTCTAATAAAGAGAAATTACTAACAGCATGACAGCTATTAAATCTCATCTGAAATAATTAGTTCTTGACTAATCCTTCTGTTTCATGTATGAACATTTTATCACATGCTCATAACACATGATATTTAATACAAAACCGTACTTTCTTATTGAACCTACCTATCGTTTTCAACATGACATATTATTTCAATTTCTTTTAAGAGTGAAGGCTTTCGTAGTCGCAGCACATTTCAGTAAAACTAAAAGAGGATGTTTTAACATGGTGAAACGTGCCTTCAGTAGCCTAAATGCCGGTGGACACATTACATCATAACTCGGCCTCAGCCAGAGGAATTTTATCGAAGTGTTACTTTTTATTTTATTATTTAATAGTCTGAAAATGGGGGCACTGCACCACTGTTAATGAGCAAAATATTACTACAGTACTGAACTGTCTTGTTCATTTTGTCTCGACCTAAAACGTGAAAACGGTGCTTGAAATCTATATTTCTAAACAGGTAATACGATTACCTAATATAGGTTCCAGGAGGAAGATCTAGCTATTTTCTGGGGTCACAAAAATTGTATTTTCAGTTCTTGACACAGCTACTCACCGATTTTAAAAATGTAAAATTCTGTCATCACCTACTTATGAAAGGTATATTCCTACTTTAAAAGTTTAACACAATTTTACCGGCTTGTAACGTCAACAGATGAAAATCAATTGCAAAATAATTTTGAAAAGATATCTGTGTGGTATGAAAAACGGCAATTGACTCTAAATAAAGAAGATAGGTTAGGAAGACAGTGAGACAGGATTGTAGCCTACCCCAGACGGTATTCAATCTATATATTGCGCAAGTAGTAAAGGAAACAAAACAAAAATTTGGAGTAGGAATTAAAATCCAAGGAGAAGAAATAAAAACTTTGGCGTTGGCCGGTGACAATGCAATTCTGTCAGAGACAGAAAACGACCTGGAAGAGCAGTTGAACGGAATGGATAGTGTCTAGAAAGGAGGATATACATAACATGAACATCAACAAAAGGAAAACGTGGATAATTGAATGAAGTCGAATGAAGTCAGGTGGTGCTGAGGGGGAAGGGTGTCTGAAGAAGAGGAATTTGTTAACATCGCGTATAGATTTAAGTGTCAGGAAGTCTTTTCTTAAAGCATTTGTATTTATACGGCCTTGCTGTGCTGGTACTGCGAACGGCTGAAAGCAAGGGGAAACTACAGCCGTAATTTTTCCCGAGGGCATGCAGCTTTACTGTATGATTAAATGATGATGGCGTCCTCTTGGGTAAAATATTCCGGAGGTAAAATAGTCCCCCATTCGGATCTCCGGGCGGGGACTACTCAAGAGGATGTCGTTATCAGGAGAAAGAAAACTGGCGTTCTACGGATCGGAGCGTGGAATGTCAGATCCCTTAATCGGGCAGGTAGGTTAGAAAATTTAAAAAGGGAAATGCATAGGTTGAAGTTAGATATAGTGGGAATTAGTGAAGTTCGGTGGCAGGAGGAACAAGACTTCTGGTCAGGTGACTACAGGGTTATAAACACAAAATCAAATAGGGGTAATGCAGGAGTAGGTTTAATAATGAATAGGAAAATAGGAATGCGGGTAAGCTACTACAAACAGCATAGTGAACGCATTATTGTGGCCAAGATAGACACGAAGCCCACACCTACTACAGTAGTACAAGTTTATATGCCAACTAGCTCTGCAGATGACGAAGAAATTGAAGAAATGTATGATGAAATAAAAGAAATTATTCAGATTTTGAAGGGAGACGAAAATTTAATAGTCATGGGCGACTGGAATTCGAGTGTAGGAAAAGGGAGAGAAGGAAACATAGTAGGTGAATATGGATTGGGGGACAGAAATGAAAGAGGAAGCCGCCTGGTAGAATTTTGCTCAGAGCACAACATAATCATAACTAACACTTGGTTTAAGAATCATGAAAGAAGGTTGTATACATGGAAGAACCCTGGAGATACTAAAAGGTATCAGATAGATTATATAATGGTAAGACAGAGATTTAGGAACCAGGTTTTAAATTGTAAGAAATTTCCAGGGGCAGATGTGGACTCTGACCACAATCTATTGGTTATGACCTGTAGATTAAAACTGAAGAAACTGCAAAAAGGTGGGAATTTAAGGAGATGGGACCTGGATAAACTAAAAGAACCAGAGGTAGTACAGAGATTCAGGGAGAGCATAAGGGAGCAATTGACGGGAATGGGGGAAATAAATACAGTAGAAGAAGAATGGGTAGCTTTGAGGGATGAAGTAGTGAAGGCAGCAGAGGATCAAGTAGGTAAAAAGACGAGGGCTAGTGGAAATCCTTGGGTAACAGAAGAAATATTGAATTTAATTGATGAAAGGAGAAAATATAAAAATGCAGTAAGTGAAACAGGCAAAAAGGAATACAAACGTCTCAAAAATGAGATCGACAGGAAGTGCAAAATGGCTAAGCAGGGATGGCTAGAGGACAAATGTAAGGATGTAGAGGCCTATCTCACTAGGGGTAAGATAGATACTGCCTACAGGAAAATTAAAGAGACCTTTGGAGATAAGAGAACGACTTGTATGAATATCAAGAGCTCAGATGGAAACCCAGTTCTAAGCAAAGAAGGGAAAGCAGAAAGGTGGAAGGAGTATATAGAGGGTCTATACAAGGGCGATGTACTTGAGGACAACATTATGGAAATGGAAGAGGATGTAGATGAAGATGAAATGGGAGATACGATACTGCGTGAAGAGTTTGACAGAGCACTGAAAGACCTGAGTCGAAACAAGGCCCCCGGAGTAGACAATATTCCATGGGAACTACTGACGGCCGTGGGAGAGCCAGTCCTGACAAAACTCTACCATCTGGTGAGCAAGATGTATGAAACAGGCGAAATACCCTCAGACTTCAAGAAGAATATAATAATTCCAATCCCAAAGAAAGCAGGTGTTGACAGATGTGAAAATTACCGAACTATCAGCTTAATAAGTCACAGCTGCAAAATACTAACACGAATTATTTACAGACGAATGGAAAAACTAGTAGAAGCCAATCTCGGGGAAGATCAGTTTGGATTCCGTAGAAACACTGGAACACGTGAGGCAATACTGACCTTACGACTTATCTTAGAAGAAAGATTAAGGAAAGGCAAACCTACGTTTCTAGCATTTGTAGACTTAGAGAAAGCTTTTGACAATGTTGACTGGAATACTCTCTTTCAAATTCTAAAGGTGGCAGGGGTAAAATACAGGGAGCGAAAGGCTATTTACAATTTGTACAGAAACCAGATGGCAGTTATAAGAGTCGAGGGACATGAAAGGGAAGCAGTGGTTGGGAAGGGAGTAAGACAGGGTTGTAGCTTCTCCCCGATGTTGTTCAATCTGTATATTGAGCAAGCAGTAAAGGAAACAAAAGAAAAATTCGGGGTAGGCATTAAAATTCATGGAGAAGAAATAAAAACTTTGAGGTTCGCCGATGACATTGTAATTCTGTCAGAGACAGCAAAGGACTTGGAAGAGCAGTTGAATGGAATGGACAGTGTCTTGAAAGGAGGATATAAGATGAACATCAACAAAAGCAAAACAAGGATAATGGAATGTAGTCTAATTAAGTCGGGTGATGCTGAGGGAATTAGATTAGGAAATGAGGCACTTAAAGTAGTAAAGGAGTTTTGCTATTTGGGGAGCAAAATAACTGATGATGGTCGAAGTAGAGAGGATATAAAATGTAGGCTGGCAGTGGCGAGGAAAGCATTTCTGAAGAAGAGAAATTTGTTAACATCCAGTATTGATTTAAGTGTCAGGAAGTCATTTCTGAAAGTATTCGTATGGAGTGTAGCCATGTATGGAAGTGAAACATGGACGATAAATAGTTTGGACAAGAAGAGAATAGAAGCTTTCGAAATGTGGTGCTACAGAAGAATGCTGAAGATTAGATGGGTAGATCACATAACTAATGAGGAGGTATTGAATAGGATTGGGGAGGAGAGAAGTTTGTGGCACAACTTGACCAGAAGAAGGGATCGGTTGGTAGGACATGTTCTGAGGCATCAAGGGATCACCAATTTAGTATTGGAGGGCAGCGTGGAGGGTAAAAATCGTAGAGGGAGAGCAAGAGATGAATACACTAAGCAGATTCAGAAGGATGTAGGTTGCAGTAGGTACTGGGAGATGAAAAAGCTTGCACAGGATAGAGTAGCATGGAGAGCTGCATCAAACCAGTCCCAGGACTGAAGACCACAACAACAACAACATGGAATGTAGCCATGTATGGAAGTGAAACATGGACGATACATAGTTTAGACAAGAAGAGAATATAAGCTTTCGAAATGTGCTGCTACAGAAGAATGCTTAAGATTAGATGGGTAGATAACCAAACTAATGAAGAGGTAGTGAATATTGTTGTGGAGATAAGGAATTATTATCATAACTTGACTAGAAGACGAGATCGGTTGCTAGGACCCGTTCTGAGGCATCAAGGGATCACCAATTTAGTGTTGGAGGGCAGCGTGGAGGGTGAAGATCATAGAGGGAGACCAAGAGATGAATACACTAAGATGAGTCCGAAGGATGGTACTTGGAGGTGAAGAAGCTTGCACAGGCTAGAGTAGCAAAGAGAGTTGCATTAAAATAGTCTCTGGACTGATGATGACAACAATGCAGAGCGGGATTTCATACAAATAAGTACTAAAGCATCCATTAAATTTCGGTTATGCGATAGATCAATCAATTATAAGTGTTGTGAATTCAACTAAATACCTGGGAATTGCAGTTACGAATAACTTTTATTGGAATGATGGCTGAGGTGTTTTGGCAGAAAGAAGTGCGAAAGGCGTGTTAAAGAGATTTCCTACACTACGCCCTCTTCTGGAGTTATACTGCATAGTATGGGATCCGCATCAGATAGGACTTACAGAGCACATCATAAAAGAAAAGGAGCTCCCTTTTTTCCATTGCGAAACAGAGGAGAAAGTGCCACCGATATGATAAGAGTTGTTTATCAATAAAACAAAAGCTTATTTCGTTGCGGCAGGATTTTCTCATGAAATTTCAAACAACAACTTTCTCCTTCTAACGCGAAAATATTTTGTTGGCACCCACCTACGAAGGGAAAAATTATCATAATAATAATATAAGAGGAATCAGAGCTCACACGGAGAGCTTTAAATTTTCGTCTTTTCCGTGCGCTGTTCGAGAGTGAAACTGTAGGAAAATAGCTTGGAGGAGGTTCGATGAATCCTCTGCCAGACACGTGATTGTGAGTTGTATGTAGCTGTAGATGTACAGTAAGTCAAGTATCAAAATTAGAAACTGCGTGAAGATTATCTATCTTGCGGCAGCGTAAATAACGGCGTGTAAATTACTTAGACTACATTCATCCACTGTTCGAGAATGAGAGCGCGTAGCTGCAACCAACAAATTTTACACCTAATTTCAAGCTAATTAGGAATTTTGTCTCGTTAACACTCACCATAAAATAATGAAAGGAAATAAGTTAATCGCTTACTGCATTTTCGCTGTTCCTGAATTCAGCTTCAGCATCAGCCATTACTTTTTGGATCTATAAATTTAGACGACGTTGTCCGTTGAGGACAGCCATCTGGTGCTATATTTGTGTCAAAACAACAGTTGAGATCGCAACAACATTTGTGTATTATGATCGGTTTCGGAGTATGTTGAAGCCATACTTAGGTTCTTTTGCCCCCTGTTGCTGGTGGCTCCTCAGTTTTTCACATTATACCAGGATCGTACACTGTCTTCTGGATTTACATCACTAGTTCCACAACGGTGTGTGGTTTGGGAGAGGGGGCGGAGTACTTCTGGACCTACTAATTGAGACCCCCTTCACAGTTCCACCCACCAATTGCTCGTGGGAAGAAAGGTTGACAGTAAACCTCTACATTAGATCTGGTCCCTTCGCAAAATGTATGTCGTTGGCACTAGGATCGTTGTCCAGTCAGCTTAAAATGACAGTTCTCTAAATTTTTTCAGTAGCGCTCCTCAAAATGAACCTCACTTTTCCTTCAGGGACTACCATTTGAGATCCAGTAGCATCCCCATAATACTTCGGTTAACAGATCTGGGAGCCCCACTCGGAATTGCTTCGAAGTCTTCCTGTAATCTGACTTAGTGTGACCACAGTCCAAACAACAGTCACGACACTTCGATTCTTTTTTGTTACCCACTGCAACTGCAGTCGCCAGGAAGTTGTACTGTTGAATTCGGTAAGATCTTGTGAAAGAGAAAGCAAATCGTAATTGTTTATATTGGCCTGTAGAATCGTTTTTACAAACGGGAGCGTATGTAGTGCAATAAATTGTAGTGAAATAAGAAGAAGACACTACACTTCACTTTTTTTTTTGTTTCCTAACGAACCTAGGAGGTGTGGACCGGCACATTACACAGCAGTTTATTAACGATTTTCTTGTAACCTACAGATATTCACTGGAGAATGTCGTATTCTTTAAGAACAAAACATTGCTAATAAACAGCAGAACACCTGACCATTTGCAGAAAGGAGTCGCATATTTGCTCAAAAACGTGGTGTATCCGTCGCTATACTTCCAGTCAAATGAGTGAATGTGGAACATAGGTAACGTATATGGAATGCAATACCTACATTATTTAATGTAGCAGACTAGCTATCACAACTGTAGCTGAAGAGAAAAACCACACAGATCTGCCAAATAAAGGAACAGAAGCAACAAAACTGTTTCCTAAAACAGAAGAAACCAATTCCAAAATGGCAACTGCATCTGAGCCACAAACGGCAAGAATCTTCAACACATTCGCCTTTGAAACAAAAATATTTCTGTAGTAGAAAGTCCGAGTGAAGCGTACGACTGTGGGAAACATTAGGCTCCCAAAAAATAGTTACGTCTCAAGGAAAGTGCCTGTCATAATAAGACCAAACAATAAAAGGATTATATTCTTCTCGTACATGAAATATGCGTTAATATTCTCTTGTTGTCAAAGGAGTGAGCTGAAATTATACTCATATTCGAAAGTCTTTCTTCATCACTGAGTAGTAGCTTATGGCACCGAATCAAGGAGATTAGGCTGTTTTTACATGTATTTCGCGATCATTTGTGTCTCTTGTATTTATTAACGCTTGGAACGCAAAAATTTAATAACTATTTTGCTAATTACCTGAAAAAAATTAAAAACTAATTTTAATTTTACTTCTGCTTTCTCGCCACTTGTGGTGTTAGTGTCGCACCAACTGTTAGAGTGTAACAAGTTTCACTGTAGTGAGGATCGTGAATGTGCATGTTACACTATGGCGTGGATCCCAAACTATGGAGAAGTACTCAAGAATGCTCCGCACCATTATTCTACCTGCTTTCTTCTTTACGGATGAACCACACATTCCTAAAACTGCCCCCATAAACCGAAATTTGATCACTCACCTTCCTCACTCCAATTATTTGATGATCGGTTCACTTCAAGTTGCTTTGGAACTTCACGTCCTTACGCTCATCCGACGTGACTGCCACAAATAGGACACTACTAATTCTGTATTCGAAAGTTACGAGTTTGTTTTACCCATTCATCTGCAATAAGCTACATTTTTCTACACTCAAAGCTAACTGCCATTTATCACACCAGCTACAAATATCGTCTAAGTCGTCTTAAAACCTCCACAGACCTCCTACAGCCACACAACGACAACAGCTTCCCGTACACCAAGCCATCATTAGCAAACACACACAGATTGCTGCGAGTGGTGTCCGTCACATCAGTTATGTGTAAAGAGAATAATAGTGGATCTGACACAGTTCTCTGGGGCATGGTGATACCCTTGCTCTGATTAACAATTGCCGTCAGGACAGCTTTGTGGATCTTCTTACATAAGAATTCTTCGAGCCATCTCATATCAGGGTACCTATTCCGTGTGCTCGTACTATTCCTTAAAAGTGTGCAGTGAGACACCGTGAGAAACGGTTTTCTGCGATCTACAACTATTGTACCGGGGGTCTAGGGTTATCTTCCTTGACAAGTAATTAAAACTTCATGCGTCCACGGCTCGAACATCGCTACTGGTTAAAGTTTGAAAAAAAAATCACCAACAATGGCGGCAAAAGACTTTTGGCTCCAGAAGTCACCCTCGTTCTGCGAAAAAGTCAGAGAAGGTGGCGGAGTGGACAGAGGCGCAGGGCACTGTCTTGCACTTCAGGTAGGAACCTGCCCCTAAAAGGTGGATGAATGAACACTAATCAACGGCGTGAGGATGCAGAGATAATTGAAAACCTCTGTATTAAAGACACATAATGTGTATCCACAGGACACGTGAGCTGTAATTAGAAAAATCGAATGGCCCATATTAGGACCTCCTTGAGAGGACTATCAAGGGGGAAGCGTCCATGAGAAACATGTTGAATAACCAACGAAACTCATGACTCGGGGCGTGGAATGTCTGACTTCGGACGTGGTAGGGAGGCTAAAAAATCTGATACATGGAAATACTAAGGCTAAATCTAGATAAACTAGGGGCCGGTGAAGTGAAATACTTAGAAGACAACGATTTCTGGTGAGAAGTGCAGGATAATATTGACAGCAGCAGACAGTGATATAATGGGAGTAGGACTCCTTACGAACAGGAAGTTAGGGCAGAGAGTGACACACATAGTGAGAGTGACATTAGGTTCAAATGTCTCTGGGCACTATGCGAATTAACTTCTAAGGTCATCAGTCGCCTAGAACTTAGAACTAATTAAACCTAACACCCATGCCCTAGGCAGGATTCGAACCTGCGACCATAGCGAGGGTGACATTTCAGTGACAATGTTGTTCTCATCAGAATCGATAGCAAACCAAGACCGACAACGGTAGTTTATGTATACTCGCCGAAGTCGCAAGCTGAAGATGAAGCGAGGAAATATTTCGGTTGATCGTCGAAACAAAGGAAGTTCAAAAATGTTCCAGGAAATTCAGGAATACAGATATACGAGTCACTTAGGAACGAAGTCTATAGGAACTGGTGGGAAGATAATAAGGAATTGCTGCATGAGAAATATGAGGAAATCGAAAACAAATATCGTCAAAGGACTGACTCACTATACAGTAAAATCAAAGCAGCCATCGCTGAAATTAAAAACAAGGTTGGTAACATTATGTTTCCAACTGAAATTCCACTATTCAATGCAGAGGAGAGAACTGATAAGAGGAAATATTACACTCAAGGACTCTATTAGGCGGAGGACTTAACTGATGTCGTTATATAGGAAGAAACAGGAGGCGACAGGGAGGAGCTGGTGGACCCAGTATTGGAGTCTGAATTTAAAAGAGCTTGAACGATTTAAGATTGATTAAGGTAAAAGAGATGGATAATATTCCGGCGGAACTCCTAAAACCATTGGGGAAGTGGCAAGCTAACCACTATTAATGTTGGTGTGTAGAATGTAGGAGACTGGCGATATAACATCAGACTTTCGGAAAAGTATCATCTGCACTGTCCCGAAGTTAACAAGAGCCGACAAGTGCGAGGATTACAGCACAATCAGGTTAATAGCTCATTCATCCAAGTTTCTGTAAGTATCACATACAGAAGAATGTAAAAAAAATTAACATCAGTTAGATAACGATCAGTTTGGCTTTAGGAAAGGTAAAGGCACAGGAGAGGCAGTTCTGACGTTGCAGTTAATAATTGAGGCAAGACTGAAGAAAAATTAAGACACTTTCGTACGATTTGGCGATGTGGAAAAAGCGTTCGACTGTGACAGATGGAGTAAAATGTTCGAAATTTTAGCTATCGGCTGAGACGGGTAATATACAATATGTACAATAACCAAGAGTGAATAGTAAGACTGGAAAACCAACAACTGCTCGGATTAAAAAGGCTGTAATACAGGGAATTAGTGTATCACCCACAATGTTCAACAGACACATCGAGGAAGTAATGCTTAGCTATTTCATGTAGAACTAAAATTTTAACGGCTTCTCGGTTAGATCCTCAGATGCGGCATGACAGCGGTAGTTGTTCTACGCTTCACACACTGATCTGTTCATAGATGCAGGAATTTATAGTAACTCTTGTCTGTCGTCCTTCGCGCGTTCTCTTTTGAATGGAGAGTGCAACAATCTTTGCTTCCTCAGTATTTAATGAATTTTGTTTTTAAACCACAGTGGGTTTTTTACGTACTTAATCCACTTAATCACCATTCTTCTCCAGAAATAGATATATGGTCTGTTCAAACTTTGCCCATACATCGTCTACCGTGCTGAGTAGCCGCGCGGTCTGGGGCGCCTTGTCAAGGAGCGTGCGACTGCCCCCGTCGGAGGTACGAGTCGTCCCTCGAGCATGTCTGTGTGTGTTATACATAGCATAAGTTATTTTGAGTTGGATTAAGTAGTGTGTAGGCTTAAGGACCGATGACCTAAGTAGTTTGGTCCCATAAGACCTCATCACAAATTTCAAATTTCATACAGCGTCTACTTCCATCATATTGGACTAAAAGATCTCCATTCATTGCCCAAGTGGGATGCTAGCAACTGCTTTTATGCTCTTTCTACCAAAAATTCTTTTGTAGTCTTCATGACCACTTTCTGAACTTCACCCAACCATCTTCGCTATGATGACATTATGATCACTTACCTATGTCTTTACAATGATACTGTCAATAAGGTCAGGGCTGTTTGCAACTACGAGGTCTAAAAGATTTCTATTGCCTATGGACTGCTGAACTACCTGCTGGATATGGTTCTGGATAATGTGTTTGACAGTCTTGGTAAAACTGGCTGTCCGCAGCCCCTGCAACGATTCAATAGACATGCCAATCTATACTCAGTAGGTAAGAGTCGCCTCCTGCTATTATTGCAGGTTCTGGGTATATCCTCGCTACTGAGCGTAGACTTTCTTTGTATGGTGCTAAAACTGTCACTGCGAAATCGGGTGGCTAGTAAGAACATCGACCAATTAACTTGACTTGACCTAGACCTTTTTACATGCGTTCAGATAACTTCTCAGTCACGCTCAGATTCCTCCGATACAGGCGCAAGACTTTCGTAATCTACAATGAACACTTTCCCTGCTATAGGGTTTCATCTGTCTTTCCGTAATAAGTTCCATGATTAGCTAAATTTCTCTGAGCTTTCTACTTCGGGTTTCAGCCAGATTTCGTTATCGCAGGAACTTTGTTACGTATGCTTCGACAACTTGCTGATATAAGTTGGACAGTCGAAGTGTCTTTACTCTGAACGTGGTCTGATTTCGCTACTTGCGTGTCGACTGCTGAGTGTACATCAGAGTGCGATTGCTTCAGCAGAGTGCCTCTAAGTACCGCCCAGATAAAGAAAAAATACAAATACAGTAGCTGCTTCCTTTGTGTAGTGCAGCCATGACTATCAAAGGAAGTACTTCAATTCTCCACCTGATAACGCATGTCCAGAAATTTGCAGCCACGATTGTTACACACTGGACGAAGGCATTGGTTGAGACGGTCCAGTCGGTTACAAACCTAAAGACATCGATGAACTTTAGGAATAATTCTGAAATTTGCGAGCTCTGCTTTCCACCGCCCAGCAGCCTTCACCGCTTTCGCCATACACCCGTACGACCTGAGCATGGCCTCAGAACTCAAGCGAGAGGCCGGCGTGAGCCACCATTTGAAGTCGACTGTAACCTGCATCTACATCTACATCTACATGGATACTCTGCAAATCACGTTTAAGTGCCTGGCAGAGCGTTCATCGAACCACCTTCACAATTCTCTATTATTCCAATCTCGTATAGCGCGCGGAAAGAACGAACCCCTGTATCTTCCCGTACGAGCTCTGATTTCCCTTATTTTATCGTAGTGATCGTTTGTCCCTATGTAGGTCGGTGTAAACAAAATATTTTCACACTCGGAGAACAAAGTTGGTGATTGGAATTTCGTAAGAAGATTCCGTCTCAACGAAAAACGCCTTTCTTTTAATGATGTCCAGCCCAAATCGTGTATCAATTCTGTGACACTCTCTCCTGTATTATGCGATAATAAAAACCTTCTGCCCTTCTTTGAACTTTTTCGATGTACTCCGTCGGTCCTGTCTGGTAAAGATCCCACACCGCGCAGCAGTATTCTAAAACAGGACGGAGAAGCGTAGTGTAGGCTGTCTTCTTAGTACATCTATTACGTTTCTAAGTGTCCTGCCAATAAAACGCAGTCTTTGGTTAGGCTTCCCCACAACATTTTATATGTGTTTCATCCAATTTAAGTGGTTCTTAATTTTAATTCTTAGGTATTTAGTTGAATTTATGGCCTTTGTATTTGACTGATTTATCATGTAACCGAAGTTTAGCGGATTGCTTTTACCACTCATGTAGATGACCTCACACGTTTCGTTATTTAGGGTCAACTGCTAATTTTCGCACCACTCTGATATCTTTTCTAAACAGTTTTGCGGTTTGTTTTGATCTTCTGATGACTTTATTAGTCGAGAAACTACAGCGTCATCTGCAGAAGACCTAATACGGGTGCTCAGATTGTTTCCCAAATCGTTTATATAGACAAGAAACAGCAAAGAGGCTATAACACTACCTTGGGGAGTGCCAGAAATCACATCTCTTTCACTCGATGACTTTCTGTCAATTACTACGAACTGTGACCCATCTGACAGGAAGTCACAAATCCTGTCACATAACTGAGACGATATTCCATAAGCACGAATTTCATTAAAAGCCGCTTGTATGGTACAGTGTCAAAAGCCTTCTGGAAATCCAGAAATACGGAACCAATCCTAAATCCGTTGTTAATGGCACTCAACACTTGATGCGAATAAAGAGCTAGTTGTGTTTCACAAGAACGGTGTTTTGTAAACCCATGTTTAATGTGTGTCAATAGACCGTTTTCTTCGAGGTTATTCATAATGTTCGAAAACAACCTATGTTGCAGAATTCTGCTGCATATCGCCGTTAATGATATGGACCATTAATTAAGTGGATTACTCCTACTACCTTTCTTGAATATTGGTGTGACCTTGGTTGTATATCATTGCCAAGTATGAAGCTAATGCATTAACATAGTATGAAAGGAACCTAACTGGTATACAGTCTGGGCCAGAAGACTTGCTTTTTTTAAGTGATTTAAGTTGCTTCACTACTCAGAGTATATTTACTTCTATGTTACTCATGTTGACAGATATTCTTGACTCCAATTCTGGAATGTTTACTTCGTCTTCTTTTGTGAAGGCATTTCCAAAGACTGTGTTCAGTAACTCTGCTTTGGCAGCACTGTCTTCGATAGAATCTCCATTGGTATCGCGCAGAGAAGGCATTCATTGTTTCTTGCCGCTAACATACTTCACGTACGACCAGAATCTCTTTGGATTTTCTGCCATGTTTCGAGACAAAGTTTCGTTGTGTAAGCTGTTATAAGCATCTCGCATTGAAGTCCGCTTTAAATTTCGAGCTTCTGTAAAAGATAGCCAATGTTGAGGATTTTGCATCTGTTTAAATTTGGCGTGTTTGTTTCGTTGTTTCGGCAACAGTGCTCTGACTCGTTTTGTACCAAGAATGCTCAGCTCCGTCGTTTGTTAATTTATTTTGTATAAAGCTCTCAAGTGCTGCCGATAATATTTCTCTGAATTCGGGCCACATCTGGTCTACACTGATATTATTAATTTGAAACAAGTTGAGATTGTCTCTCAGGAAAGCGTCAAGTGAATTTTTATCAACTTTTTTGAATAGGTATATTTTTAGTATATTTTTGGAGGATTTGTGGGTTACAATATTCAATCTGACTACGATAACCCCGTGTTCACAAATCCCTGTATCCGTTTTGATGCTCGTTATTAACTCAGGATTATTTGTTGCTATGAGGTCAAGTGTGTTTTCACAACTGTTTACTATTCGCGTGGGCTCATGAACTAACAGCTGGAATAATTTTCAGAGAACGCGTTTAGCACAATTTCGGATGATGTTTTGTGCTTACCTCCGGAATTAAACATGTATTTTCGCCAACATTCCGAGGGTAAATTAATGTCACCACCAACTACGAGGGTAGTTCAATAAGTAATGCAACACATTTTTTTCTGAAACAGGGGTTGTTTTATTGAGCATTGAAATACACCAGGTTATTCCCCAATCTCTTAGCTACACAACACTATTTTTCAACGTAATCTCCATTCAATGCTACGGCCTTACGCCACCTTGAAATGAGGTCCTGTATGCCTGCACGGTACCATTCCACTGGTCGATGTCGGAGCCAATGTCGTACTGCATCAATAACTTCTTCGTCATCTGCGTAGTGCCTCCCACGGATTGCGTCCTTCATTGGGCCAAACATATGGAAATCCGACGGTGCGAGATCGGGGCTGTAGGGTGCATGAGGAAGAACAGTCCACTGAAGTTTTGTGAGTTCCTCTCGGGTGCGGGTGTGAGGTCTTGCGATGTCATGAAGAAGGAGAAGTTCGTTCAGATTTTTGTGCCTACGAACACGCTGAAGTCGTTTCTTCAATTTCTGATGAGTAGCACAATACACTTCAGAGTTGATCGTTTGACCATGGGGAAGGACATCGAACAGAATAACCCCTTCAGCGTCCCAGAAGACTGTAACCATGACTTTACCGGCTGAGGGTATGGCTTTAAACTTTTTCTTGCTAGGGGAGTGGGTGTGGCGCCACTCCATTGATTGCCGTTCTGTTTCAGGTTCGAAGTGATGAACCCATGTTTCATCGCCTGTAACAATCTTTGACAAGAAATTGTCACCCTCAGCCACATGACGATCAAGCATTTCCCCACAGATGGTTCTCCTTTGCTCTTTATGGTGTTCGGTTAGACAACGAGGGACCCAGCGGGAACAAACCTTTGAATATCCCAACTGGTGAACAATTGTGACAGCACTACCAACAGAGATGTCAAGTTGAGCACTGAGTTGTTTGATGGTGATCCGTCGATCATCTCGAACGAGTGTGTTCGCACGCTCCGCCATTGCAGGAGTCACAGCTGTGCACGGCCGGCCCGCACGCGGGAGATCAGACAGTCTTGCTTGACTTTGCGGCGATGATGACACACGCTTTGCCCAACGACTCACTGTGCTTTTGTCCACTGTCAGATCACCGTAGACATTCTGCAAGCGCCTATGAATATCTGAGATGCCCTGGTTTTCCGCCAAAAGAAACTCGATCACTGCCCGTTGTTTGCAACGCACATCCGTTACAGACGCCATTTTAACAGCTCCGTACAGCGCTGCCACCTGTCGGAAGTCAATGAAACTATACGAGACGAAGCGGGAGTGTTTGAAAATATTCCACAAGAAATTTCCGGTTTTTGCAACCAAAATTGGCCGAGAAAAAAAATGTGTTGCATTACTTATTGAACTGCCCTCGTATAATCTTGTCAGGCGGGTACGTGTTTGAAATCAAACTCAAGTCTTCTTCGAACCTTTGAGCAACTGTATCATCTGAATTGGGAGATAGGTAAAAGGATCCAATTATCACTTTATTCTGGATGCCAACAATGACCTCTTACCATACTAACTCACAGGAACTACCTACTTCAATTTCGCGACAAGGTAAACTGCTTCTAAGAGCAACAAACACGCTTCCACTAAACGTATTTAGAGTATCCTTTCGGAATACCGTTAGGTTATTCGCAAAAATTTCCGCTGAGCTGATCTCCGGCTTTAGCTAGCTTTCACTGCAAATAACAATTTGAGCATCAGTGGTTTCTATTAGCACTTGGAGCTCTGGTACTTTCCCAACACAGCTAAGGCAATTTGTAACTGTTATACCTATGGTTCTTCTATCCACGTTCGTGTGTTTGGCCGGCACCCTATGTGGCTGAAGCCATTCTTGTGTTTTCCCGAAACACAAGAATTTTTCCCAGTCCACGCCACACAGCCCCTGCTACCCGTGTAGCCGTCTCATGCATATAGTGGACACCTGGTCTATTCAGCGGAAAACGAAACCCAACCACCCTTTTGCGCAAGTCGAGGAATCTGCAGGCTACATGGTCCAAGAACCGTCAGAGCCTCTGATTCAGACCCTCCACTCGGCTCTGTACCACAGGTCGGTAATCGGTCCTGTCCACTATGCTGCAAATGGTCAGCTCTGCTTTCATCTTGCAAGCAAGGCTGGCAGCCTTTACCACTTCCAAACTGACACACATCATTGGTACCGACGTCAGCAAGCACCTGCAGTTTGCTGCACCCTGTGCTCTTCATGGCCCATACACATCGGGAATGATTCCACCAAGTATGCACACGGAGTGCACATTGGCTTTCTTTCCCTTCTTGGCAGCAATGTCCCTAAGGAGCCCCATAAGCCGCCTAACGTTGGAGTTCAAAACTATCAATAATCCCACCGTCTGTGACTGTCCGGATCTTGCAGGCTGAGAGGTTTCCTCTGAAACAGGACCGGCGACAGCATCTGGCTCAGCGACAGCGTCAGTCACAGACAGCGCCTGGAACCTGTTTGTCAGACCAATGGGGGAGCCCTTACGTGCGGCCGCGTGGGAAGTCTTTCGCCGCCTGCTACGTTCTGGGGCGACCTCTCACTCGACCGCAGGTTAGCGGTCAACCTTATTGAGAGCACTAACTGGACTGGCCACCGGTGAGGACCGATCGGAGGACTTGGACGTGCTGAATGTCCGTTGGATCCCCACGGCCGGCCCACAACAGTGGTGTCCATCCACTGCAGCCCCAAGCTGTGTAACTGAAGCTGTCACTGCCTGGAGCTGATAGCAAAGTGTCACCAACTCGGCTCGCATCCACACACAACAATCGCAGTCCCTGTGCATAACAAAGACCATGGAAAACTACACTATGCAGATAAACGGATTATCGGCACGTGCTGCGCAACTCTACAGTAGACCCTGATGAAAACGCAAAAACGGTGTCTAATAAATCAGATGTACATGCAGAGATTCAAAAACCTAACTACCAAAGCACTCAGGTGAAACTAAATAATTATCCGCTAATTAGGAACTTTTAATAAATCACAAAATCGATTTAATTTCCAACGCAAACGAAAACGCTGGAACTGTGGCTATTAGATATTAAATAAACACGCAGAAACACAATAAGCTAAACTATTAAAGGACACAGATGTTATTATAAAATTCGCTCCTGCTTAGGAACTCGTAAAAGTCACAAAATCGGTTACTTCCCTGTTGCTGTTTCTCTCGCGGACTACTACTGCTGCCCGACTGCTGTGCACTCTATACCCTCAGGCAATGCCTCCTCCACATCTCGGTTGACGCCCACCGGCAGACATACCGATTGGACATTGGCTTTCTTTCCGGCCTTGAACTATATTTCCGCAAATGGTTCCATAATGCGTCTAACATTGGAGCTCCCGATAAATAGAAAACTACACCGCTCTTGTGCGTGCTCGGATCCTGCTGAAGAAGCGACCACCCGTCCACTCACAGGGTTAACGAGCCTCCACACTTGCTCACCGCCTCTATCGTCTCAAATGCGTCACCATCCGTAACTAACCCTGCGAAGAGGGCGGATCCTCCGCATCGTGTACTCTAGGAGTTGCCTAGCAAGTAACACCCGACATGTCTCATACACCACGTAGCAGTAGCATGAAGACGCTGTCCATAGACAAAAGCGGCTTCAGGTGTTCTCGAACTACTGCCAGCTCCTGCTGAATCCACACACAGCATACACACATCTTATCAATGCCAGTACGACTAATTTAAGAAGTAAACTTAAAAGCACACAGAGATGATACATAATCATGCAATTTGCCCCACTCCTGACACCAATGGATGTTAATGACTTAATGAAGAAGGTAGCTAGCTGTTCAGGAAAATGACCACTGTGCTACAGATTGCCTGTCTCAGCTACACTGTACACTTACCAAAAACGCGAGATTACACCTCTTAAACAGTTAAAGACCCCAATTCAAAAAAAGTATGTTAGTAAGATAACGCAAAGAAGGCTGAATACATAACTTGTTGCTCTGCAGGTGTGTAAAAGGAGATCCCACCGCTGACCAGGACGTTTCCATAACAAGTTTTGCGTCTGGAATCTCCTTGACTGCTGCAGAATTGCCTTCAGTGATGAGTTCCGCTTAGAATTGCCCCACAGTGACCGGCGAAGACTTGTCTGCAGACGCCCCACACAGCGCTGCGACACCAACCACTCCGTCGCCTGTCAGTGCCCAGACAGTCGCGTGTGATGGTCTGGTATGCCATTTCTTATCATAGTGGTTATCATCCGCAGTACTCTAACAGTACAGCGGTACGTCGAAGATGTTTTACGAATCACTCTGTTGCCATCCATGTCAAGCCGCCCTGGGTTTATATTTCAGTAAGAATGCCTTCCCACTTCCACTGCTTGTTATCGTTCTTGGCAAGAAACGTCGCAGGATTTCTCTCCAACTGAGAGCGTTCACATTATGGTTAGGGAGTTGCAGTCATCTGGGGATCTTAACAATCTTACGTGTCCATTGGACAGAATTGGCACGATATCCGACAGGAAAACATGCCACAACTTTATCAGTCTACGCCGAGACTGATTACTGTTTGCGTAAATGCCAGAGGCGGACCCACACATTAATGACGGTCTCAATTCGTGAAGCTCTGTCTCGTGAATATATTATCGAGTTTTTCTAAAATTGTAAACATTTGTTTGTCTGTACATGTACATCACATCTACCGATTTACGTCCCATTCGGATATTTCTTTCGTGGTGCGTCGGTTTTTTTCTCTTTTTTCTTAAGAGTGTATATGGGCTACGTAACACACTATTTAAGAATACTGCTAAAGAGGAAGTCCAAGAGAACTAACTGAAATGATTCGCGAATTTTATACAGAGTATACTGGCGATTGTAGGAATGGAGTAAAACCAAAAAAAAGAAATAAATGCCAATATCGGGCTCTAACATGCGTATCTTATGAGGTGTGAGCACATGTTTGTACCTGAGACTGTGAGGAGGTAGCATAGATGAAAGCGAGAATAAATGTCCAGGGATAATAGGTTCTAAAATGCGTACTTAAGAGCGATGCGTACATTTTCCTTTAAAAGACATGTGTTTCACGTTAGTGAAGACGAGCATGTGCCCTTACCTCCTAAGGTACGTAATTTAGATACTACCATCTTCATGATTTCATCATCATTATTCGTGACAAAATTGGACTGTGTAAAAATTGGGACTTTGTACGGACGCTGATGACCGCGCAGTTAAGCGCCCCACAATCCAAACGCCATTATCTCATCATACTATCTCTAAAAATTAGTTGGTGGAGTTTTGGTTCAAGTGGTAAAGGAATAAGACAGGGAGTGTCTTCGTGCTTCATAGATCTGGAAAAGGGCTTTGTGCGATTCTAAAGGGACTAAGTTAGTAAATAATAAAACTACAAGTGATGAGGAAGGATAAGGATACGAAGAGATACACAATAGACTGAAAGCAAGAACGAAGTTAAGAAAAAGTATGAAAGTCTGGTTTGATACCAGTTGTAGGACAGGGTTGTTGTGTTTCACTTTCAAGGTTTCCAGAAAAAGGAAGGTTTATTCTCCAGCGAATTTGGTTTAGAGTTATCAAAATGGTTTTTTAATAATTCGTGTGAAAAGACTTTTTCTAACGTGTCGCCGAAAGCTGATCGTGGAAGATGTGAGAAAAAAACGAAACTGAGATGGTAGAGATGTGGGTTTGGAGGAGAACGGCGAAAATTAAAAAAAAAAAAGGATGCATAAAGTCGAGCACAGTATAGAGCTAGAAATAGTGAAATAACAAAGAACTGTCCTAAAAGTGGTTATGAAAAGGGTGAAGGTGGAAGGAAATTCTAACAATAACAATTTAAAAGTACAGTGGAAGAAGAGAGTGGGAAGGAGAGGAATAAACATAATAGATAAAGTGAAAAGAGACTACAATGCAGTGGGCAGCAGTAGTATCAAGAAGCTGCCAATAGGGAGAATACGGTTATGATCACTGTCCTAACTATTTTATTACTTCGCATTGTCGGTATTACAACCTCACTATTGATACAGGGGTAACAGAGGAAAAAATGAGTCTAAATTTAGACGAGTAATTTAAGTTCTCACTTTATTGGACAACCTCCCTAATCCAGATGTAAGACAGAGATCTCTAGAGTTTATAATAAAATTTTCCTCGCTACATAGTCTCATAGTTATCTGCAATAATTATGGCAGCTGAAGAAATGAAGTATCGTAGATAAAGATGAGACCAAAATGCTAGATCACCTACACATGATTTGCACAGGACTTCCCCACTACGCCCAACACTGGGGTGCTATTACAACGCCGGAGAGCCTCGTCAAAAGTAACGATCTAACAAGGGGAAAAAAGCAGAAGATAGGAACTGAAGTTTGTGTTGCGGTGGGCAACGGAGTTGAGCGATCTGTGGAGCAATATCAGCCATAGTGGTGCAGTGTGAAAGGTGGCTACACTGAGTCACAGCGCCAGAGATTGCGCCAAAGGCTATTATTCAGCCGGCTAAACTGGCAGTGCTTGTTCAGAAGTTGTTGTGGGCAGTAGTAGTTCTGAGGTTGTCGTGGTCAGTGCTTGTTGAGAGGATGTCGTGTGCAGTTGTTCTGATGGGCTAGACAGCCGATGCTGTTCGAATGGGGATGTTGTAATGATCAGAGCGTATTTTTCGTCAATATATATGAAGGTAAAATAACATTTTTTTTTAATTTCGTAACTAACAATGTCTCTTGGTCACAGGTTCAGTCAACAAAGCATCTGGCTTGTGTTCATGTATTAGAGTGTAATTCTGGTTTCTATGTGCAATTATAGTATTTCTGTTTTTTTTAATTACTTCAGTGTAAATGGTGCTTAAAATACCTTGTCTTATTTGAGGAAGAACCGTGCCAGATGTGTACGTTGACTCACACTTCCACACACAGAACAGTTACACTTTTGCTTTGTTGTTTCGTAGTTTTTGTTTCGTAGCTTTTATAGTTGCTGGGGACTTAATTAATTAATGGTGTTAACGGAAATTTCCTTTCATTCTTTGTTGTGGTTCTATGCAGTCAGATTGCGTACTAATACTAGTCAGGGCCAACCGGTTACGAGACTGAGTAACCGGACAGACAGCTACTAAAACTAAAATTAAAATTATTTTCATTAAAAAATAATTAAGCCCCCATGCACGTGGCGACCGCTGCTTCGAATCGTCCCTTGGAATTCTTGTGATAGTAAAAATAGCAGACAGTAGTACTGTTGTAGTAATTCGTAGTTTAGTAATTGTAGTCTATATTGCATGTATAGATTTGGGAATTGAACATTTGTAGTTGCTTGTCATTCTTCTAACAGCATTTTTGCAGAATTTAAATTTTGATGTCTTGTATACGGGTTTGACAATTTTGTGCAATTGTGAAGATTTCAATTGTTCGTTAATTGTGTTTGTCGGAAAGCATTTCGTGTGAATGGTATTGTTGAAGTTAAAGTGTCATTGTGTGTAATTTTCGTATAGTGACGAGTTTTGTATGTTTTGTAAATGATTACGCAATCGATGAAAAAGGCAAAAATGATGGATAGGGAGAATGACGAAATTCATGGCATGGCGAACTCGCCAACACAGGAGAACAGGATGATGAATAATGAAGTTGAAAACAATTTAATAAGTCGGAGAATAGGCCGGAACCAGTTCAAAATTTTTCACAATCAAAGAATTTTCAGAATACGAGATTAACGACAGAAGATTCTGGAATAGTATCGAACACAGATAGCTTTACAGCTTTGACGGAAGAAGTTGGTTATGCAGGAAATTTTAGGGGTGAAAAGAATTTCGAACCAGTTAATATGGAGCAGTTGATGAGTGCACTATTTAATTTGGGTTCTGAATTAAAAACAGTAGGATCACAGTTACGATCTGAAATTAAAACTGATATGGGAACAATGGAAACACGGTTAGACTCACTGGCATCTCAAATAGGAACAATCAAAACTGATATGGGAACAATGGAAACACGGTTAAGCTCACTGGGATCACAGTTAGGATCTGAATTAAAAACAGTGGCAACACGGTTAGAAACTGATATGGTAACAATGGAAACACGGTTAGACTCACGAATAGGGACATGTTTTAAAAACATGAAAGATGAATTAAAGAGAGAAATTAGATTCTGAATTCTCACAATAATAGATTAATTTCAATAGAAATTAGACAAAAGGAACAGGATAGAGAACAGGAAGAAAGAGATCGCGTGATAGTACAAACATTTTCAGAGTTACCTTTACAACGTGCACACGATAAGGAAGATATATTTGAAAGAATCGAGGAATCAGTACCAATTGACAGAATAAATAACCTAACGCAACAGCATGAACAGTTAACTACTAAATGTGTCAATACCGAAACCCGAGTCGCAACACTTACGGAAGACGTAAATAAACAGAAAGAACAGATAGGTGACTTATCGGAAAGAGTTGAGGAGATTTCAGATAAACTGACAAGTCTTAGTTTAAATGGGGACAGAGATTCAGATGATACAGCTCCATTGCCATTTGCAGAAACCGAAGAGTACCAGAACATAATTAAACGAGTTGAAAATCATGGAAAATTTAATGAACGCGTTAAAAGGGAATTTGAGGCGTTACGAAAGCAAGTTAAACAAACTGAAAGTGAAATAGCAGGAAAAGACGGTAGAAGAAATTTGGAATCACCGATAGCAGCGGGTTTTGAAGATAATAATGTATTTCATTTACGAGATGCAACAAGAGAGCGCCAGGCGCGCGAACTTGACAATAATCGACAATCTGACTGGGACAGACGCGGTAGGTCTTTGTCGCCACGAGGCGAAAACTTTGACTATAAACACTTATTAACTGTTCGGAAATTTAAGATCTTTCGCAATTCTAAGAATGACATACATCCATGTTCATGGTTAGATCAATTTATGTACGCACTTCCACCAAATTGGCCACTAAGTCACAAACTGGAATTTATGTGTGGATATTTAGAAAACGAACTGGCGACGCGCATGCGCGCACTTATTAGAGATTGTAATAATTTAAATGATTTTTATCATGCATTTCTATTGGCATATAGGTCCGAAAACACGCAAGACTGAGTCAAACATAGTCTTATTATGCGGTGTAATTTTAAACAGTCGGAGTTCCGCACGCCGGCAGAATACTTTGAAGACATGATTCGAAAGAATCAATTCCTTTCCAACCCTTATAGCCCAACTGAATTAATTCGCATTTGTTTAACTAAGCTGCCACAATCGATAAGACACATTGCTTTAGCCAGAAGATGTAAAAATCCTCAGGGGATTCACTACACTAAGTGAATATGTGCTGTAGCGTGCACAGGGCCCTGAGCTGTAGTAGTGCTATTTCCCTTTTAGTTTTCTGCACTGCTGCCTACTCTTTTACTATTCTTTGTATCTATCAAAACAACTCTTCAACTATCAATCTATCTAGAAACGGACTCGGTAAAGAATAACCGGATATGACTATTTTACCCAAAAGTGATTTCGGAAATGCTGTATCTTCAGCAGCATTCATTCGTAGTTTAAACGAAATTTTACCTGTTTGTCTTCGTGACAATATTACTTCATATGTTGACGATATTCGTATTGCTAAACGTTCTTGGAGTGAGCATAACAAAATTTTGGATTCATTATTACGTATTTTTGCAAGAGTTGGCATTACAGTGAACTTGGAAAAATCTGAATTTGGTCGTTCTCAGACGATATTTCTTGGTCATATTATTTGTACAGAAGGTATTCTTCCTGATCCAGAGAAACTAGACGCTATTCGTAATTATGCTGTTCCTACTACAAAACGTGATGTTCGTAGTTTCCTTGGTGTCTGTAATTTTCTTATACGCTTTGTTAGATTGGACGATTTGGCCACACCTCGTTTATGTGAACTATCTGGAAAGAATTCTAATTGGTGTTGGGATGAGGAAGCTCAATCAGAATTTGAACAACTGCGTGATGCTTTAGTTGCTGCTCCACTTCTTTCACATCCGGATTTATCTACAGATTTTTGTTTGGCGACGGACTCATCAAACAAAGGCCTAGGGGCACATTTATTTCAAGAGATAGAAGAAAACGACGTTGTAGTATAGAAAACTATTGCATTTGGAAGTCGTGTTCTCTCTAAATCAGAAAAGAAATATTCGATTACGGAACTTGAAGCTTTGGCTATTCTATGGGCTTTCACAAAATTTCACATATTTTTGTACGGCAGACACACTAAGGTTTACACCGAACATCGAGCTCTGGAATTTCTTATGTCAACAAAATTAGCACATGGAAGATTGTCACGATGGGCGCTGTATCTACAGGAATTTGATTTCAGTATTGTTTACACACAGGGTTCTTCAAATATTATTGCTGATGCTTTATCACGTGCACCTATGGGATTGAAACAAAGTGCTGAGGAGGACTGCAAAGACAACAATTATTGTTTGATGTATATTCAAGGTGTTGCGTTTGAAAATTTTATTTCGTCTTCGCTCCAGGACATCGCTAAGGAGCAAAACAAGGATCCTATCTGGAAGGACATTAAGGAGAAGTGGAGGAGAAAGGAAAGCGTAGCGATTACACAGTATTATTTAGTTCGCAATGATATTCTTTTTAAACGAAAATCGGTCGACAACTCTGTTTGGTTAGTTTGCATTCCTGATGAGTGGGTTAGTAAATTGATTTGGTATACACATTTCAGTTATGCACACTTTGGTCCCAGAAAATGCTTTCATAAATTACGAGACAATTGCTACTTCAGTAATATGGAAAAACGTATTCGATCTGTTCTTGCCAAATGCAAATTATGTCAAAAGGCTAAGCCGCCAACCATTTCTTACAGAGCACCGTTGTTTCCTATCATTCCAGCGAAATTAAAGGAGATGGCTGCAGTCGATTTGTTCGGTCCAGTGATTCGTTCTACTAATGGTTTTGCATACATTTTGGTAGCAGTGGAATTGACATCAAAATATGTGTGTTTTACACCTTTACGCAAAGCAACAGCTCGTTCAGTATCTAACGCTTTCAGCAAACATTTTCTTAAAGAAGTGAGTCTTGTTGATAAGGTTATATCAGATATAGGATCACAGTTTCGATCTAAAATTTGGCTTCGTACTCTACAGTGTCGTAAGATTATACCAATTTTCATATCACTTTTTCGAAAAAATGGTTCAAATGGCTCTGAGCACTATGGGACTTAACATCTTAGGTCATCACTCCCCTAGAACTTAGAACTACTTAAACGTAACTAACCTAAGGACATCACACACATCAATGCCCGAGGCAGGATTCGAACCTGCGACCGTAACAGTCCCGCGGGTCCAGACTGTAGCGCCCAGAACCGCACAGCCGCCGCGGCCGGCTCACTTTTTCACCCTCAATCTAACGCTTCAGAGAGATGGATGAAGGAAATCAATAAATTGTGTCGTCCTTATTGTCATCAGAATCACAGAACTTGGGATCAGTATCTTCATATTTTTCAAAACATTCTGAATGAACTCCCTAAAGATTCAACTGGTTTACCGCCTATATTGATATTAAAAAATAAAGTACCGACAAATCGCATTTCTGAAATCGTTCGTTTTCGCCTTCACGGATACTGCGGCATTCTGAAGTTGTCAACCTGGCTCTACAAAATATTGCATCTGCGGCTGCTAGAAGAGAGAAATCAGCTAAACGTCCTGGTCGTTTAAAAACTTTGTCAGTTGGTCAAAAGGTGTTAATTAAGTCTCATCGTTTGTCTCACAAAGGAAAAGGCTTGTGTCGCAAATTTTTTCTGCTTTATAACGGTCCATATAGGGTTCGCAAAATTATTCATGATAACACTGTCGAAGAAGGAACTCTTAAATCTCGGCGCTCTATGGGAATACATCACATATAGAACATTAAAATTTTTGTGGAATGACATACTTTTGAGAAACTAACAGTTATACGTAAACACGTAGAGAATACAAGGATACCGCGCCGTGTTCCGGCGGCGGCACATACTCAAGTCTGCGCGCCGCACAAGGCAGTCGTTGACCGCAAACAATTACTTCCTACGTCACGCGTATCTACAGCGGATCGAGCGCTCAGTGCGAATGCACTGACAGCCGTAAACAAATACACAGTCTAATTTCTCTGATTAAATTCAGTATAAAGCAATAGTGATTTGATAAATTATGTTATTAACGTCCAGTATTTTTCAGGATACAGTTGCATAAAATATTTAAGAACTTCAGGTAAATTCTGTGTGTGTCCGATGTTAAGAGGACTTGCTATCGAGAAATTTTCGGGAAGAATGTAATTTCGAAGAAGAATCTAATAAACTAAAAAGGTAAGTATTATTTGAGTTTATTTTTCAGGTAACATATTTCCACTTTGGTACGTACTTTAGATGTAATTTGCTGCTCGCGATTACGTGATTTATACTTTGTGTTTACTGATTTTGACAATGATTGATTAATGAACAGGGTTGTTACTTGTGTATATTATGCATCGCTTGGCTGCTATGCTTTTTCACTGATGTCATATTTTTTTATTATGTGCCTGCTGTGCTTATTTATTTAAATTATAATTGTCACCTGATTAATTGTGCTGATATGGTTATGTGTAGGTTATACTTTGTGATTTATCTGCTTGCATCTTCATGTTTACTTATTAAGATTACATATGAACATTTATTTGCTTATGCTGATATTATGCTAATGACCTGTTTATTATGTAAGATATATATTTGCTGCTTTGCGTATGCATTGCATATTTATACATTTGTTTGTTGTCATAACTACTCTTTAATTTGGTATATAGAAATGCTGATATACTTTGTACGAACATAGAGTTTAGGTTAACTATGGTATTAATTATAGATTGTTTGCTTGGCAGAGCCTCGTTGTAGGGATTGTGCTGCATCCACATTCTGTTCTCTACTGGTATATTTACTCGCTACTGCATGTTTTGCTTACGCTCAGTGTCTTATATTTTTAAGATAAGAAAATGAACTGCTGTAATTCTACGAACGACGTTGGTACAAGAAACTTCATTGAAGTCACATGAGCTGGAGGTTTTATGGAAGCTGTATAAATTTATGCTAATAGGAAGGAAGCTAACGACATGATATACCAACACTAGGTTTAGATCATTGACAGCTATTACACTGCATTCTTCGTGAGCAATTGAAATAGCAAGTGACACTTGACACAAGAAATACTCCACATGTTTGCTACTGTTTTGCCATGATTCTTGAAGTGGTGTACACACAGTGAAATATTACGATCATTCACACTCCGGACTCGTACTTACTTACTGAAAGTTATTCAAACTAAAGGCTGTTAGAGGTCATGTATGAATTTCTTTCATTTAATGATGGACAAGGTAACCAAAACGTATTTTATAATTCATAATGAGTAGATGTTTTGGGTCAGATGGATTACTCAGAGGTTGTGTGTGGACATTGTGTCTTCGGATTGTATGGGATGATGAATTGAAGTTTGCACTAGAATTTTATCTGTACTTGTTCGAGGAGACTGACTAGAGTAAAGAGTTGTTATGGAAGTGAAATGATATTGGCGATAAGGTTTATATGTGTCGACGTATTGAAGAGGTATTATTAAGGTACTGTGATTGTGTGAAGTTGATGATTATTGGAGTTTTGGTGGACAAGAGGTAAGGTAAATGTTATTGATGATAAGGTTTATATGTATCGACGTGAGAGGTATTACTGAAGTATTACGTTTATGTGATGCTGATGATTATTGGAGTTTTGGTGGATAAGAGGTAAAGTAAGTGAGGAGCATATTTTTTTGTTGGTTTATATGGAACAAGGAGGATGGAGATGGCAGACTAGAACACTCAAGTGGAAGGAAGATTGTCTACACACACGCTTTGTTAAATCACTAAGCAGTATATACTTTTATTTTTTTTTTTTTTTTTGGAGAGAGGAAGTATTTGCATATCTTGGCATACTGACAGTTGTTCATCAACCGTACATTTGATTTGGCTTGGCAAACATTGGTCTTGACATGATGACTATGACGTTGACTAACTATTATTGACTGTTATACATTGCTGCCACTACTACTTGATATACATGTCGAAGATCAAATCTTTGACAGAATTGTATTTACACAGTTAACACTATTCATTTACACAGTAGTACTTAATGTGGATGAAAGATGAGTGAGTGTGTTTTGTGTGTTTTCCTTTCCTAATCCCAAATAGTTGGTACCTTCCTATCTCTTAAATATTATTTTACTTGTTTGTTGGGGCTTGCACTGACACCCATAAATATTATAGGTTTATTGATATTTGTGTATCTGTAATGGTTGATATTACAATTATCTGATATCATTTGTGTGTTTATTATAATTTGTATGTTTATTGTAAAAGCATTGATAATAATTTTATAAAAGCAATTGTGTGTGCATTCAAACTTTTGTTCGTGCTTACACGTATTAACATTGGTGGGTGCCACTTGAAAATGTTTAATTTCTGCTAATGAACTCTGATGAACTGTTTAATTCTTGATAGTGAATATTATGTTGCACTTGTTCAACATGATGGGTGCCACTGGAAATGTTTAATTTCTGCTGATAAACTCTGATTAACTGTCTGATTAGTGATAGTGAATATTATGGACTGTTACCTGCACTTGTTCAACATGATGGGTGCCACTTGGAAAGGTTTAATTTCTGCTGATAAGCTCTGATGAACTGTTTGATTAGTGATAGTGAATATTATGGACTGTTACCTGCACCTGTTCAACATTGCTGAGTGCCACTAATGGAGCTGCTTCTACTGAGATGATGTCACTTGTTGCTGTCTGCACCCGTCAACATTACTGGGTGCCACTGATGGAACTGCTTCTACTGAAATGATGTCACTTGTTGGTGTCTGCACCTGTTAACATTACTGGGTGCCACTGATGCAACTGCTACTACTGATGATGTCACTTGTTGCTGTCTGCACCTGTCAACATTACTGGGTGTCACTGATGGAACTGCTTCTACTGAGATAATGTCACTTGTTGGCGTCTGCACCTGTTCAACATTTCTGGGTGCCACTGATGGAACTACTTCTGCTGAAATGACGTCACTTGTTGCTATCTGCACCTCTTCAACATCACTGGGTGCCACTGATGGAACTGCTACTACTGATGATGTCACTTGTTGCTGTCTGCCCTTGTTCAACAATACTGGGTTCATTGATGGAACTGCTTCTACTGAGATAATGTCACTTGTTGCTGTCTGCACCTGTTCAACATTGCTGGGTGCCACGGATGGAACTGCTTCTACTGAAATAATGTCACTTGTTGCTGTCTGCACCTGTTCAACATTACTGGGTGCCATTGATGGAACTGCTTCTACTGAGATAATGTCACTTGTTGCTATTTGCACCTGCTCATCATTGCTGGGTGCCACTGTTGGATCTGTTTGAATACTGCTGATGAAATGTTATGAGACTGCTATTTGCACCTGTTGACCTTTGCTGGGTACTACTGTTGGAACTGTCAACTACTCTGAGGAGTGCTACTTGTTTATTGAACTATTGAAATGATTTTATGTGAATATTTAAATAAACGGATTTTTTGTGTTTTTACTGTTTATGAAATGTTATGAGACTCTTACCTGCACATATTCGTCATTGCTGACGCTATTGTTTAACCACATGATACTTGTGCAAACCGTTATGTACAATCACATGTATGAAAGCATTTGTATTCCTTACTGTATTTTATATAATAGGTTATTGAAGGGTCAGTGCAAAGCCAAAATTTATCTAGTTATGTGATACTTACTTATTAATATTATCTTTTATTTTTGACTGTATTTTTTTTTTTTTGACGAATTTGGTGGTATTTTCACCATCAATGCTGGCAAAAATACCATCAAATTCTAGCCCGTGGAGGAGGGGCATATGAAAGGTGGCTACACTGAGTCACAACGCCAGAGATTGCGCCAAAGAGTGCTTGTTCAGAAGTTGCTGTGGGCAGTAGTGGTTCTGAGGTTGTCGTGGTCAGTGCTTGTTGAGAGGATGTTGTGTGCAGTTGTTCTGATGGGCTAGACAGCCAATGCTGTTCGAATGGGGATGTTGTAATGATCAGAGTGTATTTTTCGTCAATATACAGGGTTATTACAAATGATTGAAGCGATTTCACAGCTCTACAATAACTTTATTATTTGAGATATTTTCACAATGCTTTGCACACACATACAAAAACTCAAAAAGTTTTTTTAGGCATTCACAAATGTTCGATATGTACCCCTTTAGTGATTCGGCAGGCATCAAGCCGATAATCAAGTTCCTCCCACACTCGGCGCAGCATGTCCCCATCAATGAGTTCGAAAGCATCGTTGATGCGAGCTCGCAGTTCTGTCACGTTTCTTGGTAGAGGAGGTTTAAACACTGAATCTTTCACATAACCCCACAGAAAGAAATCGCATTGGGTTAAGTCGGGAGAGCGTGGAGGCCATGACATGAATTGCTGATCATGATCTCCACCACGACCGATCCATCGGTTTTCCAATCTCTTGTTTAAGAAATGCCGAACATCATGATGGAAGTGCGGTGGAGCATCATCCTGTTCAAAGATGAAGTCGGCACTGCCGGTCTCCAGTTGTGGCATGAGCCAATTTTTCAGCGTGTCCAGATACACGTGTCCTGTAACGTTTTTTTCGCAGAAGATAAGGGGCTGTAAACTTTAAACCATGAGATTGCACAAAACACGTTAACTTTTGGTGAATTGCGAATTTGCTGCACGAATGCGTGAGGATTCTCTACCGCCCAGATTCGCACATTGTCTCTCTTCACTTCCCCATTAAGAAAAAATGTTGCTTCATCACAGAAAACAAGTTTCACACTGAACGCATCCTCTTCCATGAGCTGTTGCAACCGCGCCGAAAATTCAAAGCGTTTGTCATCGGGTGTCAGGGCTTGTAGCAATTGTAAACGGTAAGGCTTCTGCTTTAGCCTTTTCCGTAAGATTTTCCAAACCGTCGGCTGTGGTACGTTTAGCTCCCTGCTTGCTTTATTCGTCGACTTCCGTGGGCTACGCGTGAAACTTGCCCGCACGCGTTCAACCGTTTCTTCGCTCACTGCACGACGACCCGTTGATTTCCCCTTACAGAGGCATCCAGAAGCTTTAAACTGCGCATACCATCGCCGAATGGAGTTAGCAGTTGGTGGATCTTTGTTGAACTTCGTCCTGAAGTGTCGTTGCACTGTTATGACTGACTGATGTGAGCGCATTTCAAGCACGACATACGCTTTCTCGGCTCCTGTCGCCATTTTATCTCTCTGCGCTCACGAGCGCTCTGGCGGCAGAAACCTGATGTGCGGCTTCAGCCGAACAAAACTTTATGTTTTTCTATGTATGTGTAGTGTGTCGTGACCATATGTCAATGAATGGAGCTACAGTGTATTTATGAAATCGCTTCAATCATTTGTAATAGCCCTGTATACGAAGCTAAAAAACATTTTTTTTTAAATTTCCTAACTAACAATGTCTCTTGGTCACAGGTTCAGTCAACAAAGCATCTTGCTTGTGTTAATGTATTAGAGTGTAATTCTGGTTTCTATGTGCTATTATAATATTTCTGGGTTTTTTTAATTACTTCAGTGTAAATGGTGCTTAAAATACCTTGTCTTATTGAGGAAGAACCGTGCCAGATGTGTACGTTGAATCACACTTCCACACACAGAACAGTTACACTTGTGCTTTGTTGTTTTGTAATTTTTGTTTCGTAGCTTTTATAGTTGCTGGGGACTTGATTAATTAATTGTTTTAACGGAAATTTCCTTTCATTCTTTGTTGTTATTCTATGCAGTCAGATTGCGTACTAATACTAGACAGGGCCAACCGGTAAAGAGACTGAGTAACCGGACAGACAGCTACTAAAACTAAAATTAAAATTATTTGCATTATATTTAATTAAGCCCCCATGCAAGTGCTGTAATGGTTAGCATTCCTTCCTGCCTGGTAAGCACGGAGATTTGGGTTCAAGTTCCGCCTGTGCCGCAAATTTCGATTCATTTCTTCAGCTGCCATCATTATCGTTGTAATAGAAGGAATATATCATGCAAGACGTATCTTCTGCTCAACGTTGCATCGACGATCTCAAACAACTGATGCTACCTACACAAACATTAGACTTTTAACATTTGGTTAACTGCTCTAAAAGCCAGCGTGAATAAAGTTACTTGCATTTCCTTTTATCTGAAGCCCATCTCATTCAAAAGAAGTTTAAAACAGCTGATGCTGGACGCACAGCCTAACGTTATCGCTGTTCTGAAGGAAGTGAGTGACGCTGTGTACATGAAGAATAGCGTTCTCCCGTGTCGATCTCTTATTTCTCCTTGGAAAACACTCTTTCGTTTGCCTCTACAGCGTACCTGAATCTCATTCCTCGCACAATTTTCTTTGCATCGCGTCGATCTCAGGAGCGCCTGGGGCTGCGACAGAATGCTTAGCAGTTTTCTGCTCAGACGCGCAGCAGACAAATTGCCTCCATAACTGAGGTGACGTAACAGCCACGCTTGCACCAAGGAACACGACACCGTCCGTGTGGTATATCAATACGTGCACTCCGGCCTCTGTCGTGGTAATGAAACGGTTGTCGCCTTCGCTTTCTCGTACTACGACTTATAGTGGTGAAAATATCACGTGCAGAGTAGTACGAAATGTAGCCGCATGGAATATTCTAGTACAGTAGCAGCTCTAATGCCAGGTACATACAGAAAACAAAGAGTAGGTCTGGTTGGGCAGAACACACCAGGAACCATTTTAAGGAACCGCTTGATGAGGCGACGCCACAAATATTACACGAAAGCTTTGACAAAACCCATCGACGAAAACTGAATGAGGAGAAGATAATAAAAATCACATTGATGGAAATAAGCTCGCATTGATAGTGAATGGTAGTGTTTAAGATCATAAACGTACTGTTTTACCATTATACTACCCGTTTACTTCAGAGTAATTCATACAGTTTCTATTTGTTTAATGTGCTCTGCAGAAGGATACATTTCCTAGCCACTTAAGTATGTCTAAAATCAGTGAAATAAACCAGATCGCGATGGGTATTTTATTAAAAGGACCAGTTTCGGCCCAACCTCACGCCATCTTCAGAACACCACCACCAGATAAAGTTGACGATGTGTACAACAGTTAGTAGACCTCAGTCACTGAAACTGCTGTAACGGTCATTTTATTAAACTAGTCATCTCAATCTAGGCTGTTTTCTCACTGATTTTATATGGCGTCCAATATCGTTGTTTCCCAAAAATGTTACCAAAAATTTGAAGTACGTCTGATTATGCAAAGCGTACATTCTTCTTCCGTTACTTTTCCCAGTCAGAAACGACTCAGTAGCGTTGTGCTTTCATTAGTGGGTACGTACTTTAGTAAAATCTAGCATAAACTTGACGTTCTTGACAAAAGTTAAAAGAAAAAGTAAATCCAAAAATACGCTGTAAAGAAACAGCAAAACGCACAACGAAGGAACACATGGATGGTTCATTAAAGTGAACGATCGTCGCAAATGCGTTGCTTCAACTCCAGCACTTCTGCAGGCAATTATTCGCCTTGGCATCGACTGACACAGTTGTTGGCTGTGCTCCTGTGGGGTATCATGCACGATTTTCTCCAAGTGACATGTAAGACCGTCAGAATGCCGAGCTGGTTAGAGGGCCCCGCTCATAATGCTCCAAACGTTATCATTTGGAGAAAGATCCGGCTATCTTGATGGCCAAGGTAGGGTTAACCATGCACGAAACCAAGCAGTAGAAACACTCGCCGTGTTAGTGCGGCATTATCTTACTGAAATGTACCCGAGGATGGCTTGTCATGCCGGCCATTGTGGCCGAGCGGTTATAGGCGCTTCAGTCCGGAACCACGCTGCTGCTACGGTCGCAGATTCGAATCCTGCCTCAGGCATGGATGTGGGTGCTGTCCTTAGTTAGGTTTAAGTAGTTCTAAGTCTAGGGGACTGATGACCTCAGATGGTAAGTCCTATAGTGCTCAGAGCCATTTGAACCATATGGCTTGCCATGAAGGACAACAAACGGTGCGTAGAATATCGTCGACATACCACTGTGTTGTAAGGATGCCGCAGATGACAACTGAAGGGATCCTGCTTTGAAATGAAATGGCTCCCTAGACCTTCACTCCTTTGTCGGGCAGTATGGCAGGCGATAGGCAGGTTGGTCTCCCACCACTCTCTGGGGTGTCTTTATTCTTCAAGGTTGCGAAATGGATTGATCCAACAAGCGCCCTTTGGCTCCTGCAAGAAACAATTTCCACCTCACACTACTACAGATGTCAGACAGACGCTCCTAATGTACCAAGAAGAACTGCTTGAAAAACATTCAGCAACAAATATCTTCTGGAGTCGTCCGCTGTAAGGAAAAGACAAAAAAATATTCTAAAACTCTCACGTAACTAGTGGAATACTTGGGAACTGGAGTATTGCTAGTTAGTGTAAGAAAAACATGAAGCAAAGGAAAAATATTATTTATTGAAAAAATTATGAGAATTCAAGTGAAACATTCTTATAAAAAAATAATAAATTTCCGGGCTCTTTTTGGAACAGCAGATTGCCTCTTATGGATAGGAATGCTATTATTTTACATAGTATGGAAAGGTTCTTTTCTCTCTTTTCTTCAAGAATGTTATTTACACGGAAGAATGGCTGAGAGCTAGGCCTACACAACTTGAACAACTTTTCTAGGTAGAGGCTGTCGTGTGAGAAATGTAATCGAGTGTACTGTTATGGAGGACAGAAAGGGCTCACATACGCTGTAGTGCACAATACTGTGAGCTGCGACGACTGCTGCCTGCCTCACACGCTGGGACAAATAACACAACTATCTCTTTCTATCTGGATTGACCTTCGCATACGAAAAACTCCCTACACCTTGATGAAGTCAAGGACTCCTATCCGCCCCTAGTCTAACTAATGGCGTGGTACACCGGTCAGATAACCAGTCCATCGTGATGCCACTCAATATTCGCTCACAGGCGTTTAACTAGTACTCTGTCTGTGTTCACACCGCACAATAAGTGTGGCGGCCAACACAGTGAACAATGCTTAATCGTGAGCGACTCAATATAGAGCATCACTCCAATTTGCTAATGACAGAGGCGCTCTCCCAGTGAAGTACTGAGAAGAGACTTTGTTCTTTGCTCTTTGCGTACATGTACAAGCGCACTCGCTCTTGATACGTGTTCTCACTCCAATAGCGAGATCAGAATGGCCCCTTTCTCTGGAAAAGTTGCCAGGGTATATCATTCGCTGTCTTCGGTCACTCCTCTGGCTCTTTGTGTCAGAAATATTTCATCAATCAGTGTTGCTCTTTTAAATGGGAGAATGACGTTTCGTTTGAGGCGACCAGTGCAGAAATATGTAGCATATCTGTTAGGCATATTCTGTCCTCCTATGAGAACTCCGTAACTACACAGTCGGTCTGTCAAAAAATACAATTGCCTGGCGCTCCCACACAATGTAGCAGAATTTTCTTTTAAATCAAACACGGGGGTCGTTATCCCTTCATTGTGGCAAAAGCTGTCCTCTCTCTGGGTGGTCGCTTCGGCTGAAGTAGGTGTGTGCTGATCAACCACTCTGAAGGAACGGGCCTACCAGTGGCCCAGCCACCTCCGAAGAAGGAAAATTCCTGTGGTTGTCATTTCGTGTACGCCAGCCGCGACTTTTTCAACCTTGGTGCGCACTTGTGATTTACTTATAGCTGCATATCGCTTACATTAATTCTTACAAAACTGACTCTACCTTATCGAGCTTGGGTTCGAATGAAGCGTATTGATGTGCAGAATACGATCGTAAGGACGGAATATGTAAGAAATGAAGGTCAGGAGACCACGCCACCTTACAATCTTCGCAGGTCGTAGGAGTAAACAAGAAGTAGGACTCATCATGGAATCCATTTCTAATCCGGTTAATGACATTCTATGCCCCACTGACCAGCAAATGCATCCTTAGCTTACATTACAGCAAGATAACACCGTCCCACACATGGCGACAGTATCTACCACACGTCTTCTTTTCAAACCGTGGACTGGCCAGCAAGGTAGCCGGCTTTCTCCCCAACTGAGAACGTTTGGGGCATTATGGGATGGACTGCACAACCATGTCGGGATTTTGACGATATAAGACATCAACTGGGCGCACGTTTTCACGATATGCCTCATGAGGACATCCAACAACTTTATCAAATAATGCCAAGTGGAATAACTGCTTGCATAATGGCCAGAGGTTGAGCCACGCGTTATTGACTTGCTCAGTTTTTGAAGCTCGTGCTCTTGAAAGAATCATCCAATTTCTCTCAAATTGTTATCATTTATTTGTCTGCACACGTACATCACATCTGTCGATTTCCGTTCCATTCAGAAAATTCCTTTGTGTTGCGTTGTCTTTTTAGTTTTTGTTTTGTAGTTTTCTACATTTTTGGTACATAGTGTAGCGATTACTGCGATCCACTTTTTACCGCAATTACTAGTGATGTTAGTAAAACAACACGAACTGACAGTACAGCTTCTTTTTTATCACAGCATCATACCTGTATGAAGGTTCGGCAAACATAGCCTACTAGCAATTAAGATGAAAAGAAATGTAGCAATAGACACAACAATGGCCACTATATTTGCGTTGCATTAGTGCAAAGGGCTAAGTGGTTTTCCGGTTTTAGTGAATGAGGATGTGTTTTAGTAAGCAACCTTATGCCCATTGCACGTGGCAAGCATATGCTCGATGGACGTGCAGATGTCAGCTATATAATTATCTAAAGGTAGTGTTTGATAACGCAGCGAACTTGGCTGGATCTTATAGGAGAGAGAAGACAATAAATTTCATTACTTCCATTGGAAACCTAAAGTGTGATACGTTTGTCCCCTCCCACCCTGCCACCCTCCTATCTCTTTCACTGTTATTTCAACATTAAACACAACGAATTGTTTATCATGCAAATGCAAAAAACCGGTTGCAGCAGGCATAGTGCATGTTTGTTCGTTTTCCACTATTATGTCCAGAGTTTACGTTCTTTTGATAGTAGCTGGATTGCTAGAGGGCACTGAGTTGCGTAGGAGAGGTAAAAATTTTAACAATTCATCTGGTCCATAGAGAAGCTGGCGTCTCGTGCTTACAACGATACTTAACGTTTAGCAGCACAGAGAATGAATTCAGTTCCCATAATCAACTCGACAAAGCAGTAGGTCGTCGTGCATTTAGCCTCTCGCCCGTCCTAAGGCGTAGAGAATGGGGATTCAGGCCAAGATTTCGGCTCAAATTTTGTGAACCGACACGTAAGCACCATGGTCAGGCTGGAAGGAAGGTTTGAAGTTCTCTAAATGAGGAACTGTTATTCTGTTATATGAGAGGGCTTACATAACAGGCAAAAACTAGACTGGTTGTCCACCTCTCCGTAATGTACAAAAAATTCACAATAATTTTCTTTGGCGACATATAAATCACTAGATTTCAAAGAAGTCGATGCAGGAGTAGCATAATGGACCATTTCAACCCAAGAATAAACAGGAAACAGCGAGTATGACTTTCCAGTATTCGTAGGATATTCAGAAAGCGTTTGCCTCCGTTTCAACCAAACCTCCACCATTTGATCAAAAGTATCTGAACATCTTTATTTAATGTGTAATTGATCATTATAATTCATGAGAGGCAAACCTCTAGTGCAAAATATGCTGGGGAGCATTGTTTTGTGACTAGAGAAGCTGAATGTGGGGTGGGGAAATTACCCACTCACTATATCCAAAAAGTAACAAACCATCACGTACATTTCAACACTTAAAAAACTCCCCACGTCGAATGCTAGAGACGTGATTTGAAGTGGAAATGGCAAGCAACGGCCCAACCTAAATCAAGACTAGGCAGACCACATGTACTGACGTACAGGGTCTCTCGATTATCGAGAACGATGGCTGCACAAAATCGCATGAAACCCTGGAATTTACAACATTCCATGTGAACGCAGAAGCAATTACATATATCTATCGATCCGCAAGATTTCCGACCGCCATGCAGGACATCAACGATATATTAAAAATCGTGAGCAGGAAAATACGCAGTTGCTGTGCACAGCCTCACAGAGGAACATAAAATACTGTTTGACGAAACAGGCTCACACATTCTGGTACTCTGTAATTAAATAGGCTGAAAAAATAAGAATGTGTGAGAAAACCGTCAACTATGACGGCAGAAATAATCTTAGCGGTGCGTGGAAGCGTGCTCTCGATGCAGAGAAGGGCCACAGATATTCGTCGCATGTTTACGCTTCGTCAGGACAGTGGCGCCACCAGCGCAGACGTTGACACCATCTGCTACAGCATGACGTAAGTACCGACTAATCAGAATACGTCTTTGGGCTATATAAGGCCACAACAGCAACGATTTGGGCACTGCACCCTCCTACCAAATTAGAGCTCACCATCCCCATTAGTCCTGTTCATCAACCTTCCCAAACCAACAATTTCCTCCATCCCCCCTCCCCCCCTCCACAGCCGAAGAATTCATCCGTTTTCTTACCCTAGCCCTTCAAAACATCCACCCCTTCCAACGCCCACACCCACTCTAGCATATATCCCTCGCCACTCGTTTCGTTTTCCACTTGAATCCCTATGCCAAATACTCTCACAACAGAGCCCACTTCGTCTTTACCCACCTCGACACTCTTATCTAAGCCTCTCTTCCTCTTCCTCTCTCTCCGTTCTGGCCCAATGACAGTATCACCTCCTTTATCAAAACATCCGCTCCTTCTCTGCCAACATACCCCTACATGCATATCCTGTCCCAGCACAAGGTTGACGCCTTCATCCTCAATGAAGCCTTCCTCCAAATTGACCACATTGTCCTCACCTCTCCCTATGTGCTTCAATGTAGCAATAATCCCCCCCCCCCCTATTTAGCCCGAGTTGGGCTCACTACTGGCCACCTTAAGGATTTCTTCATCTCCTCAATGATCCTACCTTACCCTCAGCACCTTTTTCCCCACCATCACGGTCACCTTTGCTACCATGTATGTCCAACCATCTGTTTCTATCCCCTGTGACTTTCCCTCCCATACTGGCCACAACTTCCCAACCAACATGATTGCCACGTATCTTGTCATCCAAAGCCATGACTCTGCCACCCGCCAGCAGTGACATCAGTTCCTTTACACCCTCCAAGGCGATCTTGTCTCCCTCACTCAGCATACCTGTCCCAAAAGTAACATTACTCCCCAATGTGATCCTAACTTCCCCTATCACCATGGAGGTCCTCAGTCCCATTGCCAGATACCACCTGCCAGTCCTTCTCATCATCTCCTTTGCCCAGCACCCTCCCTAATTTCCCTGCCTTGTCACCCACAACTCCCCCACCTAGGTCATTCACGACTACCTCCATGACACCCTGAATGCCTACTGGGAATCCATTGACACCAAGGTCTGACGCCACCCCCTCCACTACCAGCATCCTGATGATATCACTCACGCCTCGTCTTTCCTCTCGATGACCTTCTCCGATGCTCTCCTGGCCCGTATTCCCACCAAAAATTTCTGCCTTCATTGTCCTACCCTTCCTCCACAGGCCATACTCCTCTGTGAATCCCACTGGCTCTACCATGCCTTTCTCTGCACACTCCTCCGCCAATGGCAATTACGAAGACACATTCGAAACCATCTGAGAGCAAAGAAACGCTGGGACTGGCACCATACATGCCCATGACTGCAGTAAAGGTAACCGTTTTGCTTCCCACCTATCTGAAATCTTCTTCAAACCCGATGACCCTCACTTGATTACTCTGACTTCCCTGACAGCACCAATATGATCATTCCACTGATTGTTCCCAGATTTCAGTAGTTGGACCAGTTATCATCCTTCGAACTGAACAATCCTTACATAGCACAAGACATAAAATGCATCCTCTACTCCCAACTCAACATGGCCCATGGTCATGATTGCATCACCACCATCACCTCAAGGGATGCCCTCTCTTCTTCCTCGCTGCCCTTTCCCTTCTGTGCAACACTATTCTCTCCCCAGGTATAAACTGCGACCTGTGGAAGTCCTACTGCATCCTGTTGTTCCTTAAACTCAAAAAACGCCCTTCTGACACCTCCTCCTACCACCCTGCATGCCTCACCTTCGTATTCAGTAAGGTCTTTGTGTTCATCCTCTCCCACTGTATCCATCGCAACCTAACTCAATACCACCACCATGTGATTCTCGGCTCTCCTTAGTATTTCCCATCTCCTCACCCTCCAACTTCCATTGCTCTGCTATTTTTGTTTCCCTTGACTTCCAGAATGCCTATGACTGATTATGGCATTCTGGGCACCTTTTCGAGCTCGTGATCCTTGCTCTTCCCATCAGCTTCATCCAGATCCTCTCCTACTGTCTTCATATGTCACCATTCATTCCCATACATTCAACCCTGCTGCAGGTGTGCCTCAGGGATCCATCCTTTCTCCTTTAGTATAGTTCCTGTACACCGCTGATATGTGCAAACCACTCCCACCCTTCCACCTCCATCAATGTACTGATGACACTGCCTTCCTTGCTCTCTGACCTACCCTTCAACGGTCGCAGCGCTCCCTCCAATCTCACCTAAACCAGTTTACCACTCGGAGCAACTAGTGGCTCCTTCAAATCAATCCTTTCAAAATCCAGGCAATGATTATAGGACATACCACACGCTCCTTCCAGATCCACGATTTGTACCTCACGATCTATGATTATCCTATCCAACTAACCCACACATTGAAGTTTCTTGACGTCACCCTTGACCTTCACCTCACATGGACTCCCTCTCTTCTTACCATTCAATGCAATGCCTAATCCTCCTCATGAAACTCCTTTTGGGCTGAACATGAGGACAGCATCCTTCCACCATCCTTCATACCTACAAATCCTTGATCCATCCCACCCTTATTTACTCCAGGATCTCTGACCCTCCTAAATTCTATAAAGTCCTCCAAATCTTTGAATGCCATCTGCTCTACCCCATTTTCTCTATTCGTCTCCCATCCCCCACGAGGATCCTCTATGACTTCATCCCTTTCCCACATCATCTCCTTTTCCTATACCACATCCATATCCTCTACACCATCACCTTCTCAATCCCCCTAAGCCCCTTGTGTCTCCTTTGCTCTCCACTCCCCACCTGCTGCCATGCATTTATCAATGTGTCCCACCCTCTCTCCATCTCACACACTCCATCATCTGTCCCAGAGGAACATCCAACATCTCGCCTTCCTTTATATTTCTGACCCTCCTCTTGCCCTCACCTCCTCCCGAGAGCTCCCTGGCTTTCCTCTCCACCTTAGCTGGAATCGGTAGAACTTTTCCCCATGAAGGGCAAAATCCATATCTAGGCCCAGCACACAGCTCTAATCGACCAGCCAGGTTTCTTATGTACCATAGCACAATGTTTTATTTTACACATATAGTTTTTGCCTTTAAAATGAACCAGTTTCCATCACAGCTGTGTGTAATCTGATTCTACTCCAAATGAAACACAGAATGTTAAGAATCGTCTCCACTGGAAGAAGTGAGTGTTGTAGATCGGGTCCATTGGGGGGATGCTGCACAATTCAGTCAAATGGCGGACGTCTGAGGATGGTGAGAGCCCCACCGGAGGGTCAGTGGGGGCTCCCAACATAAGGTACGTATGCCGTACTTACGAAGTATTGCTACTGGACGCAGTATTGGCTTCAGCGCTGTACAAGAAATTCATAATGCAGCGAAGCAAATACCTGCGAGCGCGAAAAGTTACTTGCAATAAAAGTAGAGTAGTTCTTAGAAAATGTGTAGGCAGATAAAAAGCAAGAACGGTATTTCCTTACTTCGTTAAGTAGCTCTCGGAGACGCAAGTCTGTATGTATGGCCGAAGTATGAGAAATAAGTGACATATAATCGCCATTGTGTAAACAGAAATTAGAATATATGGAAGAGTCCTCTTGTGGATAGTGAACTGAGAATTTAGTGAAAATGTTGTGGATCTACGCTCTAATGATTGACGTTGTTTATAAAAGGTATGCGTCTCTTTTAATTCATGATATTCTATGTACCTGGTCATTTTACACTGGCTTACCTTAAGATCGCAAGGTTCAAAGAATAGCGGATGATTGCGCATGTTAGCCTCTTTGTAACCCGCATAGGGTATTCAGGTTTCTTTTGAAGAAAAGGAGTTTTGATGGTCTATAGTTCTGAAAATATCTTCTTTTAATAAAATCTCTTTACTGATTTTGTTTTCACTTAGTGTATTCGCACAGAAAGAAAAACTATTTTGGAGCATTAGTTTTTCATCCGCAGAAATAATACTTCTCAAGCTTTTCGGAACTTCTTAAATATTTCTATTTTAACATTCCTTAGTACAGCAAATTCTGACCATGTTTAATCTACTAACAATGGAACATATTTCGATGCAGTAAGGTGGGTATGAAGAGGTGAAGTCATTGTTGGTTTGAGCAATGGATTGTCTGTTTGTGTGGAAAGGATGGCTGGTGGAGTGCGAGTCATTAGTTTTTGCTTGTAGCCGAATTAGTTTGTAAAGCGATTCCCTTCTGCTCATCTCACTAGTTATCTATCTTTAAAATTCATATATTTTGTATATTTTTTTCGTCAAGATAATGCCTTCTTTGCAAGATGATGAAATAGCAGAAATAGTGATAAGCAAATCTAATAGTAGAAAGAGTAATTTGAGGGATGAAGATCACATTTCACAACACAGCTCTTCATCTTCACCAGAGGACGCAGATAATACATCATAACAGCGAATATTTAGCAGTGCAATTATGGTGTCAATTGATGAATCAATTAAACGGAAGACAGAACCGTTACCTGACCTGGGACGGCATCCAACATATAACATAGTTCACCCGACACCAGAACCAGCAAAGTATGTCACTTCTGCCGTTACAAGTGAATACTCAACTTTCAGATTGTTCCTCCCCCCATCAACCGGAAAAATTACCGCCAACCATTCTAATCCTGGAGGTATATATTTTTGTGAAGATAAGTGGAAAGAATTAGATGTTGTTGACCTAGATGCTTACATATGTCTGTTGTTATGAGCAGGAGTTTAAGAGATATATAATGAGTCTACTGGAGTTTCATGGGACGAGGACCAAGGTCGTGCTCTTTTCTGAACTACAACTTCACTAGAAACATTTAAAAAGAGATCAAGAGTTACTCGATTTGATAACCTTAAGACAAGGCAACAATCCATTAAAAAGAAAATTTGCGCCAACAATATATGGGATTTGGGAGAAATGGGTAGAGATATTACCTAAGTTACACAATCCCAATATGTTTGTTACAGTAAACGAACAATTTGTTGCATTTTGGCGAAACTGCCCTTCCCGCCTATATATGCCTAGTAAACCGACAAAGTATGGCATCAATTCTTAGGTACTTTGTCAGAATGACAACGACAAGGTAGTGCACCTGGATAGAACCAAGGTCTAGTGTTTGTAATTGATTTGCCTTCTGGCCTGAAAGGACATATCATAATGTGTGACAACTATTTCACCTCCCACGAACTAGGACAAGTGCTGATGAAGAGAAATATCATAGTGATTGAAACTGTTTGAAAAAACAAGTCTTCCATCTCATCAAAACGATTACAGACCATGGGGATTCCTAATTACATATCAACATTTGCTTTCAGAAAGGACATAACTCTTGTATTACTCATCCCAAAAGAAAAGCCAATGCGTTAATGTGCGAAGAACTCTGCATTGCGTTGCAAAAGTTAGTGATGGCACCAAGAGAAAACCTAAAGTTTTTAATACTACAGCGCTACAAAAAAAGCTGTGGACATACTGTAGGAGATGGTGGTGATTTATACAGTAAAGAGGAAGAAAAACAGAAGCCTGTTGTTATGTTGTCAAATACGATCGACATCTATCCATATAACTCATATGTCATATACAAAGCAACTTACCTCCAATGGAAAGCAAACACCGCACAGTGAAGAAGACTATTTCTAGAAACTCTTGGCGAGCAGCTAATCGATGGGTATATGAAGAGCCAAGAACATCTTCCAAGAAGAAATGCTATAAGAGAAGTTGTAGAGACAAGAACATAGTTTGAATCTGCACCTTTCATACCGAAAGAAAACGATCCTAAGAGTAAGAAGAGAGGTAGACGTCGTCTGTGTGGAAAAACTAACGACGAAAATTCAATGAAATGCGTTAAGTGTACAATATTCACTTTCAAGAAACACATACACGTATAAAAACTGTAGGTAAATGTTAGGCCTAGTGTAGTAAAATTTACACACACATGATTACAATATTCGAGTATTTCATTGTTGTGTTATCCTAGTATGCAGTTTAGATGGTTAATACATTAAACAATCTAAATTATAACTTTATTTATGATTTCAGTGCTCAAGTTGCGGCGGCGCGGTTCTTTCCGTACCTTTTACAACGTACCTGCACCTACCTGTGAACATTGTCTCAACAGATAATCAGTAGGAAAGCCGAGTGAAACGTACTGTTCTTCGACGTGAACCAGACTGCAATTACAGTCACTAATCTACGTTTCGGGAGAAACACGGAATGAAAGGTTGGAAATTTTGTCTTCAATTAATATATTCTGAAACTTAGGTGAACAAGTATCACTGCCAAGCCCGTGCTGTCTTAACACAGTCACTCACAATCCCTTTCACTCACGCAAGTTTATGGTGCTGCATTTCCCGAAAACGCAATAGCTACAAAAATACTGATTGTTTTTCATTGAGAATGCTCGCCAAATATTAAGTCTGTCGGTATCAAATGCAGTCACATGTTTTAGCCACCGACCTGCTCAATACGCCACGCGGAATATATGTCTTTTCTCGTCACAGAATTCACTTAAAAATTCCGAAATTTCTACACACACATCGGAATAATTATGCCGTCACTTTCTAACACTTTTGATGCACGAAACACTGCTAGATCCGGCAACTTATCATTTTCATCGGAACTACTACTGCACACGTCCGATCTCTTTCATGGCTAGGCTTCGAATCTTCTCTAGAATACTCTAAGTCTTCTCTACCAGCAGAGAAATACGCGCGAAGAATACTGCTTTACCATTGGTCAGTTTACTCAACAGCCAATAGCAAAACAACACTCTCCCGCGTCACTCCACGCTTTTCATCCTAACCAATCGTAAAATAGTAAACCTGTCGACTGCACTTTTTACCGACGTAATTATCTAATATGCTGAAGTTTTATTTATGCACAAAATTATTTACTATTGTTATTTATACCCGAATTAACTTCCCTTTACCATAAACTTACTATACAAATCTATTCCACAAAAATCCCCTTTGTTCATATCCGTACTTCTTTGAAATGTTCCCACACTAATTTCTACTACATAACTCGCTAAACAGTTATCTTCATATTAACCTAAAATCACACTCACGCATCATTCATACTGCTAAAACACATTTATATCATTTTACATACACAAAAAGAAATAATAACACTTTAAGAAAATACTAGAACAGTTTGTGAAAACATTCTATTACTTTAGTGCACTCTAGCGGGCACAATCGAAACTAAAATCACAGTCCCCCTATCCAATATTGTCCTCTATCGGCTGATACAGAAATTATGTGCGCGTCCAGTCTCGCGTCACCATCTGTCACTATCCAGCTCTGAGACACATCTCCCACTTCACCGCCTCCAAGGCAGGATCATTATACGACGCTACGCCTCAAAGTGTGTAAAAGTATATCTACAGTAAACAGAAAAAATATTTGTTTTCTGCACGAATGTCTTAAGTGTATGTGCAAAATGAACACCTCAGCAGCGTTAATCCCGTTTGGGAGTATAGTTCTTCCATCAGGGCTACACCATCTACTAAAAAAGAACTAATATCGACAACTATTGTCCACCTTCCATTAAATAATGTACAAGCAGCGTTGGATACGTTTTCCTTCCCGTTGTAAGTGATTTTTCTAATTACACGGTCACATAACGTTAATTCTAGCACATCATTTTTCAGCAGCCTAACAGGAGAAGACTGAACCGGAGAAATCACGTAAGAAGCAGAAGCCATATAAAGACTGCTCATTAAACACATGGCACATTAACGTTCAAGTATTACGAATTAATAGATGATTCTTTCTCAGATTCGTCTAACAGATTCGGCGTGAAGTGTGTTAGGCTCCAATAACGAAATACGTGTACATTAATTCTAAATTAACTCCATGCCTACTTAATGAATAGCGGGAGGACAAAACACACTTAGGTGTTTCATAATATAACTGATACGCCAACTTCACAATAATCGTGATTTAGTTTTCTCTAGGGTAGTGATATACGTACAACTATTACGATTTTTTTAAAAGAATGGTGGTGGTGAGATGCATATGTAGAGAAAATTCTTAGATGAAATTGAGAGAAACGGAATTTTCCCCTTTACATGCAGGAAACCAATTACCTAACGGAACTCCAATTCATCAATGGATTGTGATACTTTTTTTTATTTCCATACTACAGTAGAGTCGCTGTAAGGAGATTCCTGACAGTAGCAATGGGCTGGGTGCAGGAGATCCGCGTATCTACAGGAACCAATCATGTTACGCGATTTCGTAAACGTCTGTGTGGCAACGCGGCAGTGTTGCCGGATATCTATTCATGGATACTGTTTACGCCTGCAACCATTTTCACTTCGTAGCTGAAAGCTGGCAACAGCGACGACAGCTGTCAGTGATCAATTTACGACTTACGCCGACTCAGCTCTAGGGTTGCGGATATGTATATGCAAGAAAACAAAAAAACTGATTACTGAACATAAACATTTCGAAGTGAAATAAAAAATTCTGAGAAGCCCTTTCGTAATTTAACTAGTATGTTTTAAAGACGTTTTAGGTAGTTGGATTATCATTGTCTCCTTAATCTACTGGCCATCTTGCTGTTATAGTCTTAATTCTCTGTAGGTAATAAACATTTGTTTCCAGTTTATTTATTCTGTACAAATGATAGTTAAGTTTGTCCTGCGTTCCATGATTCATAATGCTCCTGCTAATTGTTTGCGCACTATGCCACTATATCGAAGTGTACGTTAATATCAATCGCGTATCATCTTAGTGCTGTCATTCTGCTGTTTATGAAACGACAAACATCGACCTTATAGGACACAATTTTTTTAAAAAGTTGATTGATTCTTACATACAGCAACCAGAATGCTGGATAGCTACAGTAAGGTAGATATTCAAGGAGCGTTTAGTCAAGGAGATTGTATCTTTGGTCAAAAGTACGGTACTAGAAGTGGATAACAATGAAACCGATGACGTTGTGGAAGAGGATAACCAAGAAATGAGCACTGAAGAGCTTATGAGTTGCAGTGTGTTTCACAGCAGGAAGTGGAGAGAACTTCTTCAGAGGTGGAGGAGGAGGCGATACACTGAAAATCAGCATCCCAACAAAGCAGTAGCTAAGCATGTCAGAAATTTATTTGACAATAGTGCTGTGTCACTCCGGCCGTTGTGGCCGAGCGGTTCTAGGCGCTTCAGTCTGGAACCGTGTTACCGCTACGGTCGCAGGTTCGAATCCCACCTCGGGCGTAGTTGTGTATGATGTCCTCAGGTTAGTTAGGTTTAAGTAGTTCTAAGTTCAAGGGGACTGATGACCTCAGATGTTAAGTCCCATAGTGCTCAGAGCCATTTGAATTTGAACCGAACCCCACGCCCCCTCCTCACCCAATACCACGACTGTCCATGTGGCCTTTTCAGCCAAATTTGTTACAGAGCTTCCGCGCTGTAACGATATTGTTATATTTGTGTTTAGTTTAAATGGGATTAGTATGTTGTGTACAACGCTTTTATTGCGTATACGATTACAAACAAGTTAGAAAATAAGTTCAAAAACGACTGGTACACAACTTAAATTTGGGATATCAGTCTTCTCACTTTTTTGATACGACCCGTAGCAGTAGCACTAGCATCCAAAGTCTTCAGTTGCCTGTTGACTATCCTTCTCTAGAATAGCGAAAGTTATTTCTTGGTGCCTTATCTCAAGTCTTATCATCTTAACCTTTTTTTTGTCCTTCTTTTTCCACGTTCAAGTGCTCGCCGATAGTGTGCAGAAAGTCCTCATCTCTTCTATTATCAGCCCACTTAATTTTCAACGTTTCTTTTTCTATAACACGATGTCACTCACGATTCCATTCTCTTCCTTTTCAGTTTTCTCCACGGTCTGTGATTCTCTACCTCACAATGACGTGCTCTATCCGAACATTCTCAGGTTTCTTCCACAAATCGATTTCAGTGGACATATCTTGGCGTGGAATGCTCTCTTTTGGTGTGTTAGTCTCCTTTTATGTCCCCTTGCTTTGTCTGTCATAGTCGTGTTGCTTCCAGTCTAGCACAGTTTCTTGATTTCGTCTCCTTCGTGGCCCGCCGTTTTGACGTTTATTGCAGATCTCATTTAGGCTGCTACGTTATGAATTCATACATTTATCTCTCGTCTCTCATCGGTTTTGGAAATTTTGCAAATTTGTAGTAAGATCCGATGGGACCAAACTGCTGAGGTCATCGGTCCCTAAGCATACACACTACTTAATCCAACATTAACTTACGCTAAGGACAAAAGATGGAAACCCAGTTCTAAGCAAAGAAGGGAAAGCAGAAAGGTGGAAGGAGTATATAGAGGGTCTATACAAGGACGATGAGCTTGAGGACAATATTATAGAAATGGAAGAGGATGTAGATGAAGATGAAATGGGAGATACGATACTGCGTGAAGAGTTTGACAGAGCACTGAAAGACCTGAGTCGAAACAAGGCCCCCGGAGTAGACAACATTCCATTGGAACTACTGACGGCCTTGGGAGAGCCAGTCCTGGCAAAACTCTACCATCTGGTGAGCAAGATGTATGAAACAGGCGAAATACTCTCAGACTTCAAGAAGAATATAATAATTCCAATCCCAAAGAAAGCAGGTGTTGACAGATGTAAAAATTACCGAACTATCAGTTTAATAAGTCACAGCTGCAAAATACTAACACGAATTCTTTACAGACGAATGGAAAAACTAGTAGAAGCCAACCTCGGGGAAGATCAGTTTGGATTCCGTAGAAACACTGGAACACGTGAGGCAATACTGACCTTAGGACTTATCTTAGAAGAAAGATTAAGGAAAGGCAAACCTACGTTTCTAGCATTTGTAGACTTAGAGAAAGCTTTTGACAATGTTGACTGGAATACTCTCTTTCAAATTCTAAAGGTGGCAGGGGTAAAATACAGGGAGCGAAAGGCTATTTACAATTTGTACAGAAACCAGATGGCAGTTATAAGAGTCGAGGGGTATGAAAGGGAAGCAGTGGTTTGGAAGGGAGTAAGACAGGGTTGTAGCCTCTCCCCGATGTTGTTCAATCTGTATATTGAGCAAGCAGTAAAGGAAACAAAAGAAAAATTCGGAGTAGCTATTAAAATCCATGGAGAAGAAATAAAAACTTTGAGGTTCGCTGATGACATTGTGATTCTGTCAGAGACAGCAAATGACTTGGAAGAGCAGTTGAATGGAATGAACAGTGTCTTGAAAGGAGGATATAAGAAGAACATCAACAAAAGCAAAACGAAGATAATGGAATGTAGTCGAATTAAGTCGGGTGATGCTGAGGGAATTAGATTAGGAAATGAGACACTTAAAGTAGTAAAGGAGTTTTGCTATTTGGGGAGCAAAATAACTGATGATGGTCGAAGTAGAGAGGATATAAAATGTAGACTGGCAATGGCAAGGAAAGCTTTCTGAAGAAGAAAAATTTGTTAACATCGAGTATAGATTTAAGTGTCAGGAAGTCATTTCTGAAAGCATTTGTATGGAGTGTAGCCATGTATGGAAGTGAAACATGGACGATAAATAGTTGGACAAGAAGAGAATAGAAGCATTCGAAATGTGGTGCTACAGAAGAATGCTGAAGATTAGATGGGTAGATCACATAACTAATGAGGAAGTATTGAATAGGATTGGGGAGAAGAGAAGTTTGTGGCACAACTTGACCAGAAGAAGGGATCGGTTGGTAGGACATGTTCTGAGGCATCAAGGGATCACCAATTTAGTATTGGAGGGCAGCGTGGAGGGTAAAAATCGTAGAGGGAGACCAAGAGATGAATACACTAAGCAGATTAAGAAGGACGTAGATTGCAGTGGGTACTGGGAGATGAAGAAGCTTGCACAGGATAGAGTAGCATGGAGGGCTGCATCAAACCAGTCTCAGGACTGAAGACCACAACAACAACAACAACAAAGACAAAAGACACACCCCCATGCCCAAGGGATGACTCGAACCTTCGACGGGGGCAGCCACGCGAACCGTTACAACGCACCCAAGACCGCGCGGCTACCCTGCGCTGCTCTTCGGTTTTCTCTAAATCCGTACTCTGTACTCCAACCCACCGAACTGCATTTCTTCCTGACATTGATAACTTTTCACCCAGAATTTTAATTTCATTCTTAAATCTTCTTTTCGTATTAGCGTCTTCGACGTACAGATTGAGGAGTTGGGGCGAAACGCTGAGTCCATATCTTACGATCTTCCTAATCCGAGCACTTCGTATTGTACTCCTTCTTTCTATCTCTTGATCCTCGAACCTATATTATATTACCCATCTTTGCCTGTAGTTTAAACCAAATTCTCAGAAAATTTCTGTATTCCGGTAGCGTTTCACGTTGTCGCACACTTTTATATAGATGGAAAAATACTATGAACGCGTGTTGAAGTTTTTTGTCCTGATTCTATTATGAATGGGCTTTCTAATGCCTTTACCTGTCCTGAAGCCAAACTGATCACAGTCTAACAGAACCTCAATATTATTCCATTATTTTGTAAAATATTAACGTCAGCATGTTGGATGTATAAGATGTTACTCTGATTGGGATCTAGTTCTCGCTCTTAATCTGCCCTTGGCAGTTTTGGGAGTGTGTATGGGTGATGTTTCTTCGAAAGTGTGGTTGTGTTTCCAAATTTGTAAAATCTACTCAGCACAGTGAGTAGTCGTTTGGTTGTCAATTCCCCTGCTGGATTTAGAAATTACGAGGCAATGTTGTCGGTCCCTTCTGCCTTATTCCGTCGAGAGTCTTCCGAATGCCTATTACACTTTGACTGTAACACTATCTATGTCTTCCATATCGACTAGTGTTTCGTCTTCCTCCCTACATCCGACACTTCCTTCCCCACGTAACGGCCTTCTACGTACTCGTTCCGTATATCAGCGCCATCCTCCGCGTTTAACCATGGAATTGCACTTGCGCTCTTAATGCTGATACCCCTACATGTAATATCATTGTAGCTTCTTTGGTTTCACTATACCCTGATTTACGACTTCAGATAAGACTTTCCTTTCTTACTGTTTTTGCAAATTTGTCTGCGGTGATTCAGTCTTTGCTTGGTTGCCATTCCCATTTGTTTTTCCTAAATGATTTCATTGGTTAATTCCTTCCTTCATCAGAAAATTGTTGCACTTCTTTGTTTCGTCTATCTGTTGGAGTAAGCCTTCTGTTAATCAATTCTCAGAACATGATATGACTAACATTCTTAG